>NC_040037.1:19530163-20136847 GCF_003713205.1 Coffea eugenioides
CTACAAGAAAAAAGGTCATTAGTGACAACATTTCTTTGTGACGACAAAAAGTCGTCACAAAATGAGGTTGTTTAGTCACGACTTTGAAGGTTGTCACAATTGATTCAAAGCAACTGAGTTTTCAGTGACAACTTTTAATTGTCGTCACAAAACTACTTCGCGCCATGGGACTTGGAAGGCGCGAGTTTTGCGATAGTGACGACTTGATAAAAGTTGTCAGTAATTCTACCACTTTCTTTGACAACTTTTCGTTGTTGTCACTGTTTATGTTTATTGACGACCAATTTTTGTCAATAAAACTATAGTGTAGTTAGTGACAACATAAGTATCATCACTAACTTGAACATCTCTAATGCATTTATTTAATTGTGAACCTCAATATTAATTTATTTTTTTTAAATTTGATGATTTATTAACTATGACTTTATTTAATTGTGAGCCTCAATATTAATTTAATTTTTTTTTAAAATTTGATGATTTATTAAACTAGTCATAGTTACTTAAATATTAATTTAAGTTATTTACGGACGACTTTTTGTTGTCGTCACTGATCACGAAAAAAAAAGTTATTAGTGACAACATTTTGTAGTGATGACAATAAGTCGTCACAAAAGGAGCTTCTTTAGTCGCGACACCTAAAGTTGTCACAATTGCATCAAAGCAACCAAATGTTTAGTGACGACCCGTTATATTCGTCACAAACTACACTGCAAGAAATATGGTCATTAGTGACAACATTGTTTAGTGACGACAAGGAAAGTTGTCATAATTGCTCAAAGCAACTAAGTCTTCAGTGACGACCTTGAAAAAGTTGTCACTAAAATGATTTCTATAGTGACAACTTCTAATATCGTCACTGTCACTCTACCGATTCGGATTTAGTGACAAGAATTAATTGTCACTGTTTAAAGTAATTATTTTTAAGTCACTTTCATTAATTCTACTGTGTCACCCTAACTTTTGCGATTTAGCCCCAAATGTTGTAAAAAATTCCATTAATTCCATTATGATACCTTAACTTTTACAATTTAGCTCCATATGTAGTACACCGATTTCTTTAATTCTATTATTACTCCCTAACTTTTGTAATTTAGCCCCATATGTAATTCACCAATTTCATTAATTCTATTATGGCACTCTAACTTTTACAATTTAACCCCCATATGTAATACACCAATTTTATTATTTCTATTATGGCACCCTAACTTTTACAATTTAGCCCCTATTTTTTTATTAGGAAATTGCGAATGGTATCTTGATAAACTATGCATAAATATTTTATAATTTTCTCAAACTTAAGTAATAATTTGTTATAAACTCTAAAGATATATCTTTCATTACAATAGTTATAAGGCAGGCAGGTCTTTTTATCAATGGAATAAGAAATTTATGCCAGATTTATCTTTTGTACTACATGCCAAGTAGTATTAGCAAAGGAATAACAAAGTACTACAAAGTAATTAACAAAATAGCCTTCAGAGAGTGTAGTTTATGGGCAAATGAGCATTATCTATTCAAAGTACCAACTTTTTATGGGTATTTTACTTTCAAACATATAATTTATGTTAAATTTATAAATGTTTGTAAGTAAAATTCAAAAAGTGTTACACTGATTTCTTACAAAACGAAAACTGGCAGGTTATCTTTTCAACATAAATTAAATTTTTTTTAAAAAGAAATGACCCATAAAGTACCAACTCTTTGTGGGTTTCCTCCATTACATGAACAAATATTCTGCTCTTTATGGGCATTTCACTCTGAATCATTTAATTTATGTTAAATACATAAATGTTTGTAAGTAAAATTCAAAAAGTGTTGCACTAATATTTTTATGAAAGGGAAACTGGTAGGTTTTGTATTTAACATAAATTAAATATGTGAAAGCAAAAAAAAGAAAGAAATTACCCATAAATCTATGTCTTGCAAATCTATACTAGTAAAATAGTTTCAAACAAAATTAAACATTAAAATAAACTGTAATTTATACACATTAAAATATCTGTAATTTATACACATTTTGCAACTACTACTTTGTGTTTTCTCTGTAATGAATTTTTTAACTATTGAGAACTTAAGTTTTGTCTTGCAAATCTATACTAGTACAATAGTTTTAAACAAAATTAAACATTAAAATAAATGTTTGAAAAAGAACAAAAGCACATTTATTACTTGCAGTAATGTAAAAAAATTTTCTCAACCATTATCAATATTTTCACAAAACTATTAAAAACTAGCAATTGACAATATTAAAAAGGGATAATTTCAGAAACCTCCCCTGAAGTTTCTGACAATTTCACTGACCTCCCCTGAGGTTTCCACAATTACACTGACCTCCCCTGGCAGAACTTGGGACCCAATTGCTGACATCATATAATGCAAAATTACTATTATACCCAAGACATTTTGTGTTTTGGATAGTATTGGATTGCATTTCTATTTATTTAATGTATGGTTATGAAATTTGTAATGATATTACTCTTGGATTGCAGTTTTGGTTTGCACCTTATTACTGTTAAGGTTTTATAAATGACTGTTTTAGTTCTTGGATTGCACCTTACCTCCAAAATTTGGGAATTTACCCAAATTTTCCATTTTCTAATATTCCTACAAATATGCAAAATTATGCATATCCCTCAAATCTACCCAATATTAATGTTTTGTTAAACTCTAAATAACAAAAATATGAAATATATTATTTAAATATATTTTAGTTACACACAAGTTGGATGGGTAACTAGTGTGTCAGAGAGTTGCCATAATCTCCTTAAACCCGCATGCGGGTTTAAAGAGTATTCGGATATTCTCATATGCACCTATGCAAATCGAACCAACCGGATATCTTATCCGTATCCCATTTTTTTAAATAAAAATCTTATAAATTTGAAAAATAAAATCAAATTTAGATGTATTAGGGTTTTAAAAATATTATATAAGTGATAAAAATTTTATAAATTGTAAAAATAAAATCAAATTTAAATAATTAAATGTTATATTTGCATAAGAAATAATACAATAATCATATATTAAGTACATTTTCAATTATATGAAATTAACAAATTTTGCCACCTATGTTGATGAAAATTTTTATTTTTTGCTAAAAAATAAAGAATAATACTATAGCATTAAAAGGCAATTCGTCAGGCAAATATCCTTCAAAAGGCAATGCTACTTTAAACATATTTTTCTACTTTTGCCCACGTCAATTCATCAGGAAAAGTTTTCGTTTTCCCACCATTTTTTTACCACCAATTTTTTTCCTTTTCGCCCAAAAAAGAATTTAGACGGACATTAACTTATAGTAGGTTGCAAAATGGCCTTCACAAAAGCCCCAATCTTCATCATCCTCTTCCTCATCACCCTCCTCCCGATCTCCACCAATTCTCAAGACCCCAGTTCGGATTTGCTCTTGCAGCTCGAATCCCTCCAATCCCAGTCCCCCAAAGGCGGCGTTATCCATCTCACTGATTCCCTCAAACGGATTCTATCCATTCCAACTCATCGTCCCTGTGCTTTCCTCGTCTTCTTCGACGCCCAACAACTCCACTCCAAACCCGAACTCTCCCTCCCTTCTCTCAAATCCGAGTTCTCCCTCGTCTCTAAATCCTTTTTAGCCAACAACCCTCCAACTTCTCACTCAAAACTCTTCTTCTTCGACATCGAATTTCAAGAATTCCAGTCCTTTTTCGCCCTTTTCGGAGTAAATTCTCTGCCCCACACCGATGTCAAGAAAGACTCCGTCCAGATAAATGCATCAGATTTCTCGAGGCTCGCCGAATCCATGGCTGAATTTGTCAAGGCCAAAACGAAGCTGAGCATTGGGCCAATTGATCGCCCCTCTTTGATTTCTAAGAAGCAATTGATGTTTCTCATTGCTGTTATTCTGATTTCGGCTCCATTCTTGGTGAAAAAAGTGATTTATGGGAACACCCTTTTGCACAATAAGAGTATTTGGATGACCGGAGAGATTTTTGTCTACTTTTTCAGTGTCTCCGGTTCAATGCATAACATAATTAGGAAAATACCCATGTTTTTGGTTGATAGGAATGACCCTGGGAAGTTGGTTTTCTTTTATCAGGGGGTCCGGGATGCAATTGGGAGCTAAAGGGTTCGCGGTTGGGTTCTTGTACACTGTGGTGGGATTGTTGCTGGCTTTTGTTACTCATGTTATTGTCTATGTGAGGAATAGGAATGCTCAGAGGTTGGTGATGTTTATTTCCTCCTGGGCTGTTCAGATGATTTTTGTTGGCATTCTTGTCGCATTTCTGGTTTCTTGATTTTAGTTTGTTCTACCATGTTAGTTTTTGTTAGTGTTTCAGATAAGGAAAATTGACGTTTTATTTTTGGAGTAAATTAACAATGTACCTTTTATTTTGCTTTTGTGCTCATATTCTGTATTTGCAACTGTTGATAAAAAAATTGAATCATGTAATTGGCAGTGATTTATGTATCTTTTTGGTGTTGTCTTGGTGAAATGCTTGTAATAAGCATAGCAATCACTTGTTTTCTCGTTTTCTATGGTATCTGTTCTAGATCTTCTTTCACATGTAGATATGGCGTTGAGATAAGTTTCCGACTAAATGAGGAAAGGTGCAATTTTGAATGGTAAACCTGCGGCCAAATTGCAAATCACATGCCAAATTATGAACTAGAGCTATAAGTTGGCATTTGCAGTTGGTAGTGGGTGTTTCTTCAGGAGTTGGAAGAATTTGATTCACAATTCCATAACATTTTAAAAGGCTATACTACGTACTCAGTAATTAGACTAGAGAGGATGATGCTTGAGTGCTAGAGCTTAGTGCAAGAGGATACTGCTATATTATTTGTGATATAAGTAATTCTCAATCAACTTGCACAACGGTGATCTTTATGGTAGTTTTCTAGTTCGAGTAAGAATAAGTACTTTGTAAAATCTGTTTTGCTTGCTTTCCTGGAATTTAAGTTTCATGTCTTACATGGTAGTTTCATGTCTTACATGGTAGTTTGTTCTCCATATAGCATTATTTTATACTATATAATCACAAACTTTTTGCTGGATGTAGGTTGGATTTTCTGTTAACGGAGTAATAATACTAACTTTTATGTGGGTTTTGAAGGCATTCCTTGAGGTAATACCTTTTCTTTTCACACGAATGGTTCCCATTTTTGGTGCCATTCTTGAAGTAAATTTCATTGTGAATGTTTTGCAATGTCCCGCCACTTGCCTAACTTACTAGTTTGATTGGAATACAATATTAAGGGGTGCTGGTTTTCTATGGAATTAATACACCATGACAAACAGCAAAAGTAATTTCAGAGATCTAGAACAAGAAAGTTGTTTTTTGCTTTTAAATGGCAAAGAAACATTCTAGTTATGTTGGTACACATTGCTCCTACTTGACACCTTATATCATGATCAACGTTACTTTGGTTATGATACTTGACACCTTGTATCCTCTGTGGTGCATTAGTTTGGATTGTTTTGGTTTAGTTTAGTTTAGTTTATTTGAATGTTTTAGCTAAGCAAGTGAACTGAAGTTGCTTTTCCTTTAGTGTTGTGCTTATTGTCTTATCAACTGGTTATATTGTTCATAGCAGTACTTATATCAGTACTTGTTATAGTAGTGCTTGTTGCCTTATCAACTTGTTATATTATTCCTTTGAGGCTGAAGTTTAATAGTAGTACTTATTTCTTGAGCTAATTTGGTGCATTAGTTTGGGCCTGATTTTGATTTTCCTTGGGGCTGATTTTGAATGTCCAGCTTTAATTATTGAGGTTCTTATTGGATTGCAAATTTTAGCTAAGCAACCGAACTACAAGAGATATAGTGAAATTGGGAAATGGCAAGGTTTAGTGAAATTTTGTCTGATGTTAAAAATTCCCCCTTGTGTTGAAATTTGGTATTTTTTTTTCACGACAAAACAGCCTAGCAAATTGTCACACTTAAAAGACAGTATCTTTTATCGGAACAAAACAATGACTAAATTCGTTTATATTATTCCAATCTTGTTTGCCACATCCAAAGCATCGTAGTCTGGAGTCAACCGAACATATGCTTTCTTTGTTCCATCAGACCTGATCATAGTGTTCACTTTCTTGATCTGTATGTCGTACATCTTCTTCACTGCATCTTTGATTTTCTTCTTATCAGCACGGATGTCAACTATGAATACCATGGTATTGTTATCTTCAATCTTTTTCATGGCAGATTCAGTAGTCAAAGGATATTTGAGAATCTGATAATGGTCCAACTTATTCCTAGGAGGAGCACTGATGCGTGGGTACTTCGGGTTCCCGTCCTTTTTCAATGTCTTAGGACGATGGAAGGTAACTTTGGTCCGGATCTTCTTGGCTTTCTTCTTAAAAGTTGTCCCAGATTTGACAAATTTGGCAACCTTGGCTATAGGGTGTTGTTGAACTTCATTATGATATTTGAATGCTTATATGATATTTTGACATTTCGTAATGCAATGGATGCATTCATTTGCTAATTATAAATCATTGTCATTTTTTTCCATTTATAGATATAATTGTTGTAGGAAAATTTTCAATTTTCATGGTGATAAAGAGTTATCATTGAATCAGAATTTTTCATTAATAACAATATATAGTTGCACTTAAATGTTCGCTTTTGTTTATATGCTGATTTTAAGTTTAAGGATGGAGTGTAATTACTTGTAAGATTTTTTTTTGTTTATTGGACCAGTTGTCACTAGATTTGGTTCAAGAATGGCTAGCAGAGAATGCCAAGGAATCAATATTGGGACAGGACATGAGTATTAGTGGAATAGCAACTTATCAGCCATTTGATGGATTGATGGAGTTGAAAGTGGTAAGTACTTTGACATTACGTCTCATTTCTATCTGTTGTGCAGTTAATACTTGTTGAGTTGCGTAAAAACCTCTGAAATTTATTGCATTTCCTGCTTCTACTGTGCAAATTTTTCTGAAGCAATTTCTGTTCTGAAGTGCTATTGACTCTATTAAAATTGAAGGAGAAACTTCCCATGCAGCAAGTAATTTGAATGAATGCCTTCTATCTGTTTTATGGTTAATACTTGCTGGGTTGCATAAGAATCTCTAAAGTTTATTGCATTTTCTGCTTCTACTGTGTTAATTTTTCTGAAGCAATATCCATTCTGAAGTGCTATTGACTCTGCTAAAATTGAAGTAGAAACTTCCCATGAGGCAAGTAATTCGATTGAATGGCTGCTTTGATGATGTATATTTAATTCATATGAAGTATCTTTTGGTAAGTGCTTTAGAATGAGTAGAATCTTGGTGAAGAATCTCCACTTGCGATACAAAATTGAGTGTGAAGCTAGTTGATATCCTGATTCTATCTAAACTAAAGACAGAAAAACAAGGGAAAGACATTCGAAATGAAGCAAATATGTCCTGCATGAGTCTAAATCATTCTGTCAATGCACAAAATCGTGTCATGAAGACAATCTTTGGCAGATGTCACAGCACAAATTAGTCATGTATGTTGTACTACTTCTTTGAACTACTGGAATTTGCAATGCGTTCCATTGGTAGCAGAGTACAGGCAAGAAAATGAAAAACTAGATTAAAAAAATTCCAAACGTATTTAAGACTCAGGGCTTGCTTTTGCCTGCCTAAAGTCTCAAAAATCTTGAAAATGATTACTGTTTCATGTTTTTTGGTAATCAATTTGTGGTTTTCAAACAATGAATTACAAGTTTGGTCACTACAATTTGTTGTATGTGATTTGTCACTTGTAAATAATGGCTTTGACATTCCTGTGTATCCTAACCAAAGTATTGTGTCTACATAATTATGATATTGACAAATGTGCTTAATGAACACTAGTTGCTAACTCACTTTAGTTAAAAGATGATAGTTTTGAATATGTTTCTGCTTCTTGTAGTAGCACTTTCTCTCCCCCTGCCACTGTTGGAGTCTTAAAAGTAATTATTCTGGCAATAAGTCCACAGGTTACTATTAACATGGACTCGGATAAAGTTTGACTTTTTGGCTCTAGGTGTAGCTCTTATAGCTTCCAGCTATTAGGATATCCAATTTGTCTCTTCAATTAGCCAACTTGCAATCATGTGTACGGTGCTTGGACTTGCTTTTTATCTTGTTGCTGTATATGCTGATTTCACTATTCTTGTAGGCAGTAGTTGGATTCATGTCTCAAGTAATGGACAAATTAGTATCCTTCAAAAGTGCTTGGTAGGTGATAAGGCTGCTTTTTCTTGTTTATTAGACCTTATGTATAGTTACATATTTTTAGATATATGAAATCCTATGACATTCAAAGCTTCAAAGACTACTTTTGGTCTAAAACACAGTGAAGTTTGCAAAGTTGTTTCTCATAAATGTGGAATCGTTTGTTGCTGTCCTTTGACATCTTAATATTAAAATAAAGAAGTGGAACAATTCTGCCCATATAATCCTTGGCTCTTAATGAATGTTATTAAACTTCCATCCTCTAGTAGACTCTGTTTCCGAACTACCCATATAATGTCTCTTTTTCTACTCTTTGTATAGCCACTATCTAGATGAGACTTAAAACAAATGATTCACTTTATTTTTTGGTGACTCCTTAACTAATTTTCCTTGTTTTAATTTTTCTATCATCTACTAATAACTTTACTATTTTATTGCAGATATATTGCTCATTTTAGAGGTTTGGAAGATTAGCAGTACGGCTTACGTGTCGACTCAAAAACTATGGTTATAGTGCTATCTTAAGTTTAGAAAATGTTTCGGTAGCACGGAAAATGTTTTGGGACTTGGAATTGTTTTTTAGTGTAGCCTTGACTTATATGGCAAAATTTGCTCTATTGAAACTTATCAAACTATTTGTAGTGTGATGTTGCACTTATTTATGACATTTGAATATTTAATATGTTATTATGGCATTTCCTATTGTAACGGGTGTCTACGTTTGTTATTTATTAAACATTGCTGATGTTTTCATTTTTTAGATATTATTGTAGTAGGAAAATCATCAAACTACACATTGCAAGGTGTTGTAAATGAGTAGCATTTCTCAAGCAGGCTGTCTTTATTGACAATTGTTGTTGTCACTGAATCAAAACTATTCATTGATAAGAAGTTGTTGTCACAGTTGATAAGGGGTTTATTGACAACAAAATTGTCACTAATTAATATATACACTGACTATGTTGCTTCATGCATCATTGACAAGAAAGCATGTCGTCACTAAATTTGTAGCTTTTATTGACAACATATCTTGTCATAAAAAAGTTTTTATTCACTGACGACTTTAAAGTCGTCACTGTATACTTTTACCGACGGAGATTCAGTGACGACTCTGTGACAACCGAAATGTTGTCAATAAAAGTCATCAGTGACGACTTTTTGCTTTTTTGTGACGAAAAGTAGTTGTCATTGATGACCAAAATTCTTGTAGTGACAATGGAATGATCATGGTGTTTGTATGTCATTTGTCTTGAAATAAAATACAATAGAAGTAACTCTGATGTGAAATATGCATGTTTTTCAATTAAATGTTCTAAAGATCAACCTTACTCTGTTAACTTTCTCGGTACCAATGTTGAATAAGTCATAAAGTTAACTTGGATGAATATTTTTTTTAAATACCTTCCTACTCCTTCCCATGCCCTTTCAATCTCAATTGTTGCGTACAAAATTTAATCTTGAATCTGATAGCGAAGAGAATTCAATGAGCCTTCTCCTAATCACTAGGCTGACGCCAATGATAACTTGGATCAATGCATTACTATAAGAATGGTAAATTTATATCACTATATAAGAACGGTAAATAGGTGAATTTATATCACTATATAAGAACGGTAAATATATGATCTCCTAAAGGTGCAAGGAAATATGTCTTTCAAAGATGTTATTGATAATGGTGAGTGGAATATAATCTTGTTGGGTCAACTGCTGCTAGTGGAGGTTGTTCAAGAAATTGCGGGTATGGCTGTTCCTTCTAGGGATGTTCCAGATGCCATGACTTGGGTTGTATATACATCGGGCAGGTTCTCTTTATTCTTTGCTTTCCTGGAGATACGGGATGCTATGTATTCTTCATTCATGTCTAAACAATGTTGGCATACACAGGTGCCATTGAAAATTTCATTTTTTATGTTGCAATTGATCAGGGGTAGGTTGCCTTTGGATGATGTACTGATGAAGTTTCAATTTCATATGCCGTCCAAATGTTTTTGCTGCGTGGACTCTCAAGCTGAAACGGTAAAACATTTGTTTTTGTAAGGGAGCTGGTAATGGCCGTGTGGAAGTTTTTTGGATCACCTTGTGGAATTCGTTATGCTAGAGATCATTTGCATGTGGTCTTGGCTAATTGGTGGTATAAACCAGCCAAGTCCGAAAGATAAAAATTTATCTTTCGTCTTTTGCCTATTTTTATCTGCTTGAATTTACGGAAGGCAAGGAATATAGCTTTCTAGCAAGGAGTTCTTATGGATTTTCATTCGGTGTGTCGAGCAATTGTTAGTGATTTGAGGTCTACGTATTGGATTAAGGTCAGGGAATTTCACAATATTATGCCTTGGCATCGTTTTTTGGAACTAGTTGAGAAACGATTGGATCATTTAACATCAGGAATTTTTTTTGGCAATCCCTGCAGAGGGAGGGGTGTTGAAACTCAATATTGACGGATGTTCGAAAGGAAATCCAGCCATGTGTGGTGGAGGGGAGATACTCCAGGATTCAATGGGGCGCTTACATTTTGCCTTCTTCTCTTTCTTCGGTAAGGGTACTAGTATATAGGCGGAAGCTAAAGCTTTATTATTAGGGATGAAATTATGTGTTCAAAGAGGATTTATGCAGGTTATTGTTGAATCAGATTCAATGGTATTTGATGTGCACGGGGTATACATATACAATTAGCTCATCCACAATCAAGTTTTACATTTATAAATCCTAGATACCCCACACGCGATTTTTCGCAAGTATACAAATGGTGAACGAGTATAGGGTATTAAGGGTTGATTCCACAGGGAAGATTTTTAATTACCAGTGATTTTCAAACTTCTTTATTATTTAGACTACCATAAATATAAAAGTAATAAAAATAACACTAGAAAATTCCTAGAGATATGGAACTCCTTACTACTCTTGCAAATATGATTACCGGTTAAGTGAATGCTATTATCTTGGCTAGTTATAACGTAATTTCCTAATGTATGTGAAACTTATTCTCGTAGTGAATCAACTATACTTATAACTAAACGATACCTACTCTCATGGTTATGAAATTAACTACAAGCTCATTTCTTCTATGAAATTACATGAAACAAGTCACTAAAACCACATAGGTGCACTTCTACTCTCGTGAGTGTACTCCCTAAGTTTATCATTTCCTTGAACTAGCGTTAAATTCCAATTTTTATTGTAAACTTAACACCTTAAGATTATCACAATTAAAGGCCAATTAATCATGATTAGATAAGCAAAAGTGATAAATAACTTGCTCAAAATAATATCATCAAATAACCAAGTAAACATCACTAACAAGATATAGAAAGTTCATCCATACTCTAGGCATAAACTTTAGCAAAACATGAAAATAAGATCCCAAACTTGTATTATAGCTGAACATGAACTTAAATACAAAAGAGAAAGTGATAGGAGAGATGTCACCTTTGTCACATGAGATTCAAACTTTCCATCTTTGCTCCTCAATCTTCATTCAAATCTAACTACAAATACAAGAAGGATAACCTACACTAACTATACTATACTACCCTAATTAATGAACTAAGGAAACTCTAGTGAAAGTCTACATTTTTTGTGAGTTTCTCTAGCCTTCCAAAAGTTGAGAAAATGTTCTCCAAGGTCTCTATTTATAAAGGAATTCAAGCTCAAGGTGAGTTGTTGAGGTTGATGTAAATTGTTTCTAGGAATCACCAAAAGATGCTTCTTGAATTCTCTATACTTACTTGCTCAGTTCTAGCCGGATTTCTTGCAGATAAATTGGTCAAAAAACTTGTGTGAATAGAACACAAGTTGTAGAGCCGCAATTAGGGATCCGAGGTCGGATCGCTCAAAATTCCCCTCAGATCTCATTTTTTTTCATTTTTATCTTCACTGCACATTAGGACCCGAGGCCTACAACATAGGGATCTGAGCTCGGATCCTTCCCTCAAATGTAGCGTCTGATTACAGAAGTTTATCCAAGGTCGGGTTTAGCACAGATTCTAACTCGGATTTACTTACTTTGTTTTTTGTCTAACTTTAACTAATAATTTCCTGATGATAGAGCTGAACTAGCTCTTCTGTAAAACATGAAAGTTGTAGCTCTTTGAGTTATATTTCCAATGCATCAAGAATCATCCAATTTGGAGCTCTTTGGACAAATAATGACCAAATTACCCTCGACTGGTCAGGGCTCTGTTTCAGCTTTCGACAGCAGAGTTGCACTTCTTTATTTCGACTTTTTGACTATGAAAACAACTGAAATGGATTTCGATGCCTTCATATCAAATGTATATCTATCATTAGTTTCAAAATGATTCAAGAATCACCTCAATCCAATACTTGTATCTCAAGATATAGCCGAAATACCACAATGTGTCAAAGCTGTGAAACTTGCTTCCTTTTATTCTTGATTGTATTTCTTCTCTTGCATTTCATATTCTCTTTTTATCACTTTAAACCATCATCAATTATTCAAATATCTTCTCAAATCACTCCATTTAATGATTGAATCATTAAACTACAAAAACATGAAGTTTTTACCATAAAAATCCATAGAAATGCAATTTTTATCACTTAAACCATAAAATACATATTTTCACTAGAAACTTAGTTAATTAGTTATAAAACTAATTAAAACACACCAAAACTAACTAATAAAATACACTAAAAAATACGTAAAATATACACTTATTAGTATTAGTACGGATTCTAAAGGATTATTATCGGTGCTCGTGGTCTATTTGTAGTGAGGTGGCGCAGGTTTTTGAGTTGCCTAGGGGTGGTTTCCAACTCCAACATTGTTATAGGGAGGCTAATAAGGTGGCAGATTTGTTGTTGAATGAAGGTTGTTCTATTTTAGAAACCGAGATTTGTTTGTCTGAACGAGTAGCTGACTTATTGATGATGGCGAGGGGAGAGTATAGATTGGACAAGTTAGTTTTTCGGTCTTTTCGTAGATATAAAATTGCTTGTCAATGTTCTTAATTAGTCATTTTATCATGTACTATATGAGGTAAGGTTGATGTCCCCCTCGTATTTGGTTTGTTTCTAATAAAATTTGGGCCGACATTCAAAAAAAAAAGCCCAAGATAAGCACACCAAAAAGAGGGACTAAGCCACAACGAAATTTCAACATTGTCGGTGTGAATTGTGTATAACTTAACTAGCATTATTAACTATAGTTACATCGTGCAAATAAGATAATGCCAAACGCACCCCTTATTCGGTATCCTTAAGGCATAGTATACAATAACCCATCACTATAGTCACTAGCAATGAAACAAAACAAGTAAAGCTGAAACATCATAAACAAAGACATTAGCAAGAATATGGTGTGGCAATGGCATGCAGAGGAAATTTTCTGTGGACTGTGATACCAAATGATTCGGTCATGTCCAACTCGTTTGGATTGATTCCATCGGGTGATGTAAAGTTAAATTTGTTGACCAGTTTTGCCAATGCAAGTTCAGTTACTGACATGGCGAAGTTAATACCCGGGCAAACTCTTCGTCCGGCACCAAACGGAATTAACTCAAAGTTCAAACCATGAAAATCTACACTCGAACCCAAAAACCTCTCAGGTCGAAATTCTTCAGGGTTCTCCCACAACAATGGATCTCTTGCAATTGCCCAAGCATTCACAAGTACCTGCGTGTTCTTTGGTACATCATACCCCATTATTTTGACGTCTTGATTCGATTCTTTAGGACCCAGTAATGGAACTGGAGTATGAAGTCGCATAGTTTCTTTAATCACTGCTTTTAAGTACCGCATTTTCTCCATATCAGCTCGAGTTATTTCTGGTTTTCCTTGAGTCACATCTCTTACCTCAGCCTGCAATTTATGCAAGACTTTGGGGTTCTTTAGAAGTTCTGACATTCCCCAATCCATAACTGAATGTGTTGTATCAGATCCAGCACCAAAGACATCCTAAATAATGGAATCAAAGAAAGTGTTGCATTAGAACATGTTTCGATTATACAATGGCAATAAGCCTTTATTTCTATTGTGTACCAATCCAACTTTATTCAAAACCATGTAGTAATCAAACTTTATCAATGGAATGATTTTAAAATCAATAAATATAAGCTAGCTTGGGCTGGCTCATAGTCCAATAAAGAGCCTAAGGTTTGTGAGCTTTTATAGTTCTAACGTATATATGAATATTTAAATGGGTTGAGTTTAGGTTTGTCAAATCTCGATTGACAAAACCCAATTATTACTCCATTCACTCATCAATCCAGGCTTCATAAGGCTTAACTCAACAAACCTGAATATTTATATGTTTGAGTGGTTAAAACTGGTAAAAAATTTAGAATTTGATGCAAGTTCGGTTGTGATTTATATGTTGTACGACTATTGATTTCTTACATAATTTGATTTATGCTAATATAACTTATATAAATATCACTTGCGTACTCTAATTTACTGATATAAGTATATACCAAATTTAAAAAATAAGAATAAAATGACCGTATGCAACCACACCAAAATCAACCATACTTGCCTCAGTCCCAAAGATTTATTACCAATGCAAAGAGATGTAGAGAGAAATTTACCAGGATGATAGCTTTCATGGCATCTCGCTCAAGAGCAAAGCCCATAGTCTTTTCCTCGTTAATCTCAATCAAGATATCTACAAAGTCTTGGCATCTTTCCTCAGTAGTAGAGTCGCTTTCAGCCTTTCCTTTCCTCTTATTCATGTGCTCTTCTATCACACCCTCCAGAAATCCATCAATCTGTTTAACCGTTTTCTTCACTTTAGAATCCAAGCCATTGAAGCGATTAACCCATGCAAGCGAAGGAATATAGTTTCCTACATCAAAAATACCCAGTAACTCACCAAACACCTTCAAATTCTCCATACTTTTCCTCCCATTTTCTTCCTCACTATACTTCCTCCCCAAGGCAACCCTACAGATTATATCATTTGTGAGAATTAAAAACATGTCACTTAAGTTTACAGCTGAGGAAGAACACATTCGGCTGATCTTCTCGATCATGAGTGACGTCTCTTCTTCTCTGACATGTTGAAAAGACTGAATCCTTTTGTTACTCAAAAGATGAAGCATAGAAATGCTTTTTAGTTGTCTCCAATACTCACCATATGGCGCAAAAGCTATGTCTTTGCTTCCGTAAAAGAGTTTATCTGGGATGCTCGATTTAGGCCTGCTTGCAAAGGATAAATCATGGGTTTTCAAGATCTGGCAAGCTGCATTAGAGGAAGAGACAACCAGCATTGGCTTGCTTCCCAGTTCAAGCAGCATGAGTGGACCATATTTTCTTGACAGTGATTGGAGGGAGCGATGTGGAAACTGGCCAAGCTGGTGAAGATTGCCAATAATTGGGAGCTTTGGTGGAGATGGTGGTAACTTTTTCTGGGGTTTAGAAGCGGCATAGAACCATTTGAGAAGGGATAGAAGGAATATGAGCAAGGAAAAAATTGAGAAAAATGAAAGATCAAGATTTATCAAAGCCATGTGGTATATGAGCACGCATTTGGCTGTGATGGTGTTCTCTTTTTATACTAGTTTTTCAATCTCTTTTACCGTAGAAAATCCAATAAATCTGGGATTCAATTGAAACTTAACTCCAGACAGTTGAACATTGAATAGAAAAGTCCAAGTCCAATTCTAGATGGTCAGGGCTATCAGAATTTTTTTTGGTTATAATTAGGTGCACCGTATATGGACTGGAGGCTGTCAGAATCTTCTTGTTACAAAGTCAGGTTTTACAAAACAGATTGAAAGTGAGTTTAAGATTAAAAATGTTTTCTAAACATTACATAGAAAGGAATAATCTCTTGGTAACTAAAAAGAATGAGTGCTCACATTCATGAGCATGTTTTTTGTTGTATGAGAATGAGTGCAGAAAATAGTTCAAAATTACGATAACGGTTTTAAAGTTTGATCTAATGGTAAAATTAATCAATTTACTTTTAATTTTTTTATATACATTAAAATCCTTTTCAGTTAATGGAGAGGAGCTTAATTCTTTGTATGTGAGAAAGGTTTCGTAGATAGGGAAATTTTTGGGTAGATCATGTGGTTTATTTAAAATTTTGATAGTCTTTTTCATACCATTTTATCTTGCTTCTCGTGACTTTTTTATGTACTTAGAATTTGATAGGAAAATTCTAATTGTCATATAAAAGATAGAATCCTATTTTTCTTGTTAATGAGTATAACTATATGATATGACAATAGTTATTGTCTAGCTCTTTCTTTGGTCATAGTTGTTCGACAACTTTGTCCACTAGTAGTCAAATACAACTATGGGCAAATTATATTTTATCCCCTGTGATTTAGTATTTTTTACATAATCCCCTTATAATTTCAAATGCTATACATAACCCTCTCATGATTTGGATTAAAGTGTCAAAATAACGGAAATAGTCATTCGTAACGAAACTTTTGAAAATGTCAAAATTACCCTTATAAATACATGACATACTAACCCCGTATGATTTTTATGTTCTACCATATAACCCCCTTATATTTTTCAAAACATATACATAATCCCCCTTGGGGAGTAAATTGGAGTTTGCCCTACAATTATACTAAAAGCTATGCCATAATTGATAACCTTGTGGGATGATTGCTATGTACTTAAAACAAAAAATGAAGAGGAAAGATTTTTCTTCAATTGAGGCATGTGGGCAAATTGTTTCCTTTATTTTACTCTTACCTTTATTACTTCAGGTACGTCTGATTCGTACAACATATGGGCGTCTTATTAATCTTTATTAATATTTTTTCCGCTTTCGTTTGCTTGATTTCTTTGACTTGTAAGGTTCTGTCACATCGGACCGGGACTTGTAAGATTCTTAGGTACTTCAAACATTTTGAAAGTTCTTGTGGAAAAAGCAGCCTTTGCATCTCATAAAAGTAAGGTGAGATATCATATACTATCATATAGAGTCAACTTATTAGCTATGTAAAATTTCTTTTTTATTATTTTTCTTTGACTAGAATGGAAAAGAAAATTCAAAAGAACTACGGCATGTACACAAAGTTAATCACAAAATAATCAATTTGGCTTTTCTTCTATTTTTATTAGAGCTTTCTATTTGTATCTTTTGTAATTCCACATATAATTAACTCTTTCCTGTTTTCTTCATGTGGCATGCTTTTCGTACGCATATAGACCAAGGAGCGGGATTCATTTCTATTAGAAAATATCTTATTTTCGTATACTTACCACTAAGCCACTTTGCCATATATTAATAGAATAGCTTTCTTATAGTATATAAACGTTTTGTGAATTCTATCTTTTTTAATATCTCTAAAACAAATTTATTTGAAATCTTTTAATAAAAACTTGTGACCCTCCAAACTCTATAAGTTATAATATAGATTTCAAAAATAACATATTACATAGTAATTCATTTTAAAGACAAATATTATTTTTAATAATTTTTTGCACTTAAAATTCGTAAATAAGCTAAATAATTACACTAAATACTGATAAAATTTTACACTTGAAGTTTAGTGGATTACTAAATAAATTTATGTTTTATTGATTCTTATATGAATTAATTATTCTATAGCAAATTAAATTAAATGAGCATTTGCTATGACATTGTTTATTACAATTTATATTATATATCTTATATCAAAAATTATGAAATATAATATTTAAATATATTTAGTGATCCATTGATTCAACCACTCACTTACAGATTGAACCAGTGATCCGTTAATCCACCTTCTTCGCCGAATTCCTTCCTGGCCGATTTTAACAACTAATGATTGCATGACTTGCTTAAAAAACTTAAAAAGTCATCGTACATTTTCTACATCACAATTGCGGGTCATGACTTCCAACTCATCCTGCATAATAGAGGTGGCAAAATGGAGTCCATACAAAGCAAGTTTAAATGGATTTGTATGAAGGCTAATCAGTGTAGATCGATAACGATTTCAACCCAATTGAATTGATGGATTTGCATGAATTATTCACATGATCCATATAAATCCATTTAGCAAAATAAGATCGGTATGGGAACGAGGACCAAAACTCGTCTCGCGCCCACCACCAACTCTACAACCTGCAACCTCTTCTTTCCAGATTGGTGTTCTGGCAGTCCACAATACTAGAGAACGTCATAGTTGAACGCGTGAATAATTGACAAAAAAACAAGTGGAGCTAGAAGCAAATAGTCAAAATATTGATAGCTAGCCTCTCCAAGATATTTAAATTTGATAAGAATCTTTTTTGTTATTGTCTTCTACTTCCTTTAGTATATTTCCTTTTTTTTGTAGATTTTTTCCCTTAGTTGCTTAATGATCAAATGTTCTTTGTAGATTTTGTTAGATTTTTCCCCTTAGATTTTTTAAGTGTTTTTAAATATATTGTTTGAAATATAGTTCAATAAATACTTATTGTATTAAATAATGTGTATTTAAAAAAAATTTAAATGTATTTATCTCTTTATTTAGTTCATAATATAGGATAAAATGATTAAATTTAATATTTTATTTTTTAAATCACAAAAGCTACTCTAAAAGTACCAAATTTTGATATGTTGCTAAAAGTGCTTTTAACACCAAAGCCCTACTCCTAATTTTATGGGATAATGTTTACAAAATGCCTTAATAGTACTTTTATCACATAAAAATGCTTTTTTAACTAAAAGTATCGCAACCTCAAATGGGGTCGAAATCTATGCCTCATTATCAAATGTTTAAATTCAAGTTGCTTTTTAAAAAAAAAAAAATCAATAGAAAAGGGTGAAACTTGAGAAGCAGGAAGGAAGGAAGAGATTTGAACTCAAAACTAATTCTTCATATTTGGCCTTAATCAAGGACTCCTCACCCAAGTTGCTTCCCTTTTCCTTTTTTTTTTTTCTCAATCTTTTTCATTTTCACTCAAATTTTCAAGTAATATAGTTTGCTCCAATTTCTATCCTAATTATAGAATGAAATTTTTATTGCCTAATCTTTTACACATCATGGAAATGGAAAAAAATCACTCTTTTTTCTTTGATTGGTAGCGGCTTGACATAATCTTTAAGCATTATGAATCAGAACTTTCTTATCGCATTATCTTTGTATTAGATTTATTGGATTACATTCTAACCAATCATTATAATCAATTTTGATGAATTCCTAATTAAATTAATAAGAATAGGATAAGGCAGCAAAGAGGCATGGAAATGAACTTTAAATTGTGAAACATCATCCAAGAACCGAAAAGACTTGCAAGAACAAAATTTGGACAACAAGAATCCGTATGCACACCCAAAAAAAAAAAAAACTACTGTACTATGAATGGATCATCCAGCATCGTTTGGAATTGCGGGAATTTTGAAGCTGTTTGACTGCAATCCGACCCCGGCTCCAGCTTGGAGAGCCTCTGATCTAGCTTTGGATCCAGCCTTGGCCAACAACATGATTTTTGGCTGTCTTCTCATTTTCTTGATTTTTTTTCCTTTTCGGTTTCAGATGGTTTTCGCCTATAAATAGGTGTCATTATGACTATTGTTAGTAGATTTTTAATTAATCATTATTCAACTATTGTTGGTTTATTGTAATTTTCTTGAAAGTTTTCAAAGGTTTATCTTGATTCTTTTGAATCGTTCTTGAAAGTTGATCTATTTTAGTTGTCATTTTGAATCTATTATGCATCATATATATAGTGTGAAAAAAGATTAATGACTTCAAACTTTTAAGGATGCAATATTGATGATGGAGTAAATAAAAAGAATTTATTATTATTAATCTAATTTATCCACCTTGGCTTCCTTCACTGCCTCTCACTATTTACAAAATCTAATTTATTATTATTAAAAAGAATTTGATGATGAAGTAAATAGTCCACTTTGGCTTCGTTCAATGCCTCTCACAAGTTACTTAATCTAATTTATTACAATTGAAAAAAACTTAAATAGTAACTAAACTGTTCAAGTAGTATAGTTTTGGCCACTAAATTATTTGTTGGTTTTAAATCGCACATTCAAACTCACAATAGTGATATATTAGTAGTCATTCCTTTGAATTTCACCATTAAAATAATTATTTTCCGTTAGTTTTAGACGAGCGAGAAAGAGAAACAGGGAAAAAAATTGAGAAGCCAACTGCTGTAAATGAAAAGGAAAAGAAAAAATGTGAAACAAAAGCATATTAGTAAATAATATAATTAGGTTTCATTAGTTTGACTAAATTTTTAATCCTAAAACTACGGATAAAGCATATTCTAAAGGTAAAGCTAACTGAATGAACCCTTGTCACTTTTGCGAAACCAAACACTCATAGGATAATATCAGAAACCTCCCCCGGGATTTCTCTTAATATCATCTGACGCTCCTAAAGTTTTAAAAATATCATTTACCTCCTTTATTTTTACTATTTGTATAACAAAATTTTTAAAAACTATAAACTATTCTTTCACTTGTTAAATAAAAATATTCCTAAACCACTTTGTTCCTTTCAAGAAAACCATCACCTTAAAAATAATCTCTTGTAGTACAACCACATCACAATGCTATATCCTACAAAAATATAAATTTGAAAAATAAAAGAGATATTTAAAAAGAAATACACTTGCATCAATTTAATTTTATATGCTCAAAATTCTTATAAATTTATATTTTTTCCAACATCTTCCCAACCCTTGCTCAAACCATTAAACTGTACCAATCATTATAAAAATCAACTCAAAATAAGCAAATAAATCATACCCCACAAAAAGTAAAAGATAAACAAAATTTAATTTATTGTAATTTACAAATAAAATATTGCATAGTCATCCAAAAAATATGAATGAGCTTCAAAAAATATGATGAAGAAAAGGGAAAAAGAAGAAAGTGACTTTCATTTCATTTTTTTATTAATTTTTGAGCTTCATTTATTTGATGTGTTGTAAATTATGTGTCAAGTGAGGGCAAATATAGTCTTTTTACAATTACTTGAGGAGATAAGTGATATTCCTAAAATCTCTGTGGTGCCAAGTGATATTAAAAGAAATCTCAAGGGAGGTTTCTAATATTATCGCAGCACATATTGAGTAGGCAAAAGATACTATTTCAATTATTTAGGTGGCAACAAGTTTCTTTTTGCCCTTATCACTGCATGTGATACTCATGTACAAGGACAAAACTGGGGGATTAGTGCTGAATTTTTATAGAATTCAATTTTCCTCCCTTTCAAAATTACATACTGTCAAATCAAATAATCTTGCTCCCGAAAAAATCTAAAGATATTTAGATTATACATTTAAATTTATGCATATTAAAATTCGCCTCCTCGAGATATACTTTCTGGTATGTGACACATGAGTCATGCGTCATTTACAAATGCACATGAATGGAAGAACACGTCACAAGCATATTACCACATAGAGATTCTCAATGCCCCTGCAAGTTTTGATAAATATATATTTTACGTATTTTAAGTGTGTTTTATTAGTTAGTTTTAGTGTGTTTTAACTACTTTTATAACTAATTAACTTAGTTTCTAGTGAAAATATGTATTTTGTGATTTAAAGTGTAAAAATTGCATTTCAATGGATTTTTATGGTGAAAACTTCATGTTTTTGTAGGTTTAATGATTCAATTATCAAATGGAGTGATTTATTGGATGATTAATGATGGTTTGAAGTGATAAAAAGAGAATATGAAGTGCAAAAGAGAAAATGCAATCAAGGAGAAAAGGAAGCAAGTTTCACAGCTTTGACACTTTGTGGTATTTTAACAATATCTTGAGTTACAAGTATTGGATTGAGGTGATTATTATACCATTTTGAAACTAAGAGATAGATCTACATTTTGTATGAAAATATCGAAGTTCAATTTAGTCGTTTTCCTAGTCAAAATACAGAAGTGCAACTCTGTTGTCGAAAGCTAAAATAGAGCTTTGACCAGTCGAGGGTATTGTGGTTATTTCTCAGTCCATAGAGCTTCAAATGGAATGATTCTTAATGCATTGCAAAGCTAACTCAAAGTGCTACAAATTTTATGTTTTGCACAAGAGCTAGCTCAGTCTCCATCATTGAGAAAATATCAATTGAAGTGGTGCCAAATGCACAAAAGCTAAAACGCGAGCTATCAATACGCGACCTGAAGTCGCATATTCCTAAGGTCGTGTATTCTCTTCTGTTTTTTGCAACTTGCTCATCAACTTGTCCTGTTTTCACACAACTTTTCCAACTCAATTCCAGCTATCAATTTCTACTGTATCTGATCAAGAAAAGTGTGGAAAGTTCGAAAGACAACTTATAGGAGTTTCAAGAGTCAAAAATGACAACTAGAAACAACTCATTTGACTCTTGAATCCTCTATAAATAGAGGCCTTTGGAGAATATTTCAACAACTTTGGAAGGCTAGGGAAACTCATAAAAAATGCAGTCTTCACTAGAATTTCCTTAATTAGGTTAGATTAGTGTAATTAGAGTAGTTTATCCATCTTGTATTTGTAGTTAAATTTGGATGAAGATTTGAAAAGCAAAGATAGAGAGTTTGAAACTCATGTGACGAGGGTGACTTCTCTCCTATCACTTTCTCTCTTGTATTTGATTTTATGTTTAACTATAATACAAATTTGGTGTTTGTTCTTTATGTTTAATTAAAGTTTAAGCCTAGAGTTAAAGATGAACTTTCTATATCTTGTTAGTGATGTTTACTTGGTTATTTGATGATATTATTTTGAGTAAGTTATTTATCAGTTTTACTTTTCTAATCATGATTAACTGGACATTAACTATGATTATCTAAAGGTGTTAAGTTTGCAATAAAAATTGAAATTTAACACTAATTCAAGAAAGTGATAAATCTAGGGAGTTCACTCACGAGAGTAGAGGAGCACCTATATAGCTTTAGTTTGTTATTTTCATTACTTTTATATTTATGTTAGTCTAGATAATAAAGGAATTCGAAAATCACCGGTAATTAAAAATTTTTCATATGGGATAGACCCTTAATACCCTATACTCAATCGCGACTCGTATACTTGCAAAAAATTACATTTGGGGTATTTAGAACTTTATAAATAGAAAGCTTGATTGTGGATGAGTTAATTATTATATGCATATCCCGTGCTCGTCAAGTTCCTTTTAGATTAGAGCCATTTTAGTAGTTGTTAGGAAATTGGCTTAATTTCTTTTAGATAGGTTTCTTGTTTTGTGTGGAACTAATTAGTTTTCTAATTGATTTTAGTTAGTTGAAGTAGTAACCAAGAAATTTCCTATTTAGTTTAGGATTAGAAATTATTTCCTATTCTATGCAAGTCTAGGAATTAGAATTGGTTTCCTGTTGTTATTTGGGTTTTGGCCAAATAACATTATCTATAAATAGATGCGTTGGCATACTACACAAAAGACATACAAGGGCACACAAGAGGTGACATGCAGCCTTATACATGGATGGTGAGAGAGGGTTCTTGGAAGATGAGAGATGGTTTACAAGGATTAGATTTGGGTTCAAGTTATATTCTTGTATAAGGTTTTCCTCTCATAATAAAGAACGGGTTTCTCTCCGTGGATGTAGGCTGAATGGTGTAGCCGAACCATATTAAATATTATGTGTCATCTATCTTTCTTGCTTGTGGCTTGTTTATCATTAAATTATTGTGTACTTGATATCTCAATAGTTGTTTGTTCCATGCTTGGTTCCTAACAAGTGGTATTAGAGATTGGTTGCGAGACTGAACTGCTCACAAATACTTGGATCCTAACAAACTAAATGGTTGGATCAAGAGTTTGGTTGTTCAAGATTGGATCCTAGTTAACTATTGAGATCAAGTGGATTGGTAATTGTTACTAATTGAATAATTTAATGAGTAGTATCCTTGTTTCAACGGTTTGGCAAAAAGCATTGATGGTGAAGGATGGGAAGTCGAAAAACATGGAAATACTTGACGGTGAATTTAGGCAGGTGATTCAAGGGTCAAGGAAAAGGTGAAATCCAATGTTGATTTTGGACGTGAATTGGTGAAAACTTTCTCACACCTCCAACGATTGATATTTCATCCTATGGTTGTCAAAATCTCTATCTAGATCGTACGATCCTACGATCCGGATAAGCAAAATCGATCCGGATCGTGCATAAAATCGAAAATTGTCTTAATTTGCATAGGATCGTTAGAATTGTTCATAGGATCGTATATAGGATCATACGATTCTACAATCCCATTGTGATCCTACAAATTTTTGAGAATTTTGTAAATGTGGGGCTAAATTTTGAAACTAAATGGAAACATGTTGAGCATTTTCGTAACTTATCAAAGAAATAGATCCTTTAATTATGATTTTGCAACAATTTTTGTCTCAAAAACAAAAGGTACAACCAAAAAGGATTTGGGAACAAATGAATGAAACAAGCAGAGACAAAGTCACAAAGGACAAAGAGAGAGAAAGTTCTTTGGTTCTTCCCAATCTCCATTCCATACTTTTTCCCCATCTAGATTCCAATAAAATTTCACAAAATTTTGCCAGTCTCCCATCTCTAATTCTCTATTGTCTTTGTATCCTTGTCCAAGTTCAAAGAATTTTTAGCAAAAGAAGTCGCCCAACGAAAACAACTACGAATACTCGTAACCACTAATTTGATTGTTTCTTTTAATTATGCCTATCAATTATAAATGTGTACCAAATGAATTTACTATCAAGTGTTAAGATATGTTGTTTCTTATTTCTAATTAGATAAGACGCCCGGATCTTTTCTTTTCATTTTAGAGTTCCGTTGCTTTATTTCTTGTCAAATTATGAGTAAAAAATTCTATATGTTTATAAATAATTTAGTTAATTTGGGAGTTTTTGGTGGGATTTTACGATCCTATGATTCGATTCTACGATCTGATCCTGTGAAACTAAAATCGATCCTACGTGGGATCTCGATTTTGCAAACCTTGTTTCATCCTGGTGGATTTAGATTTTGGTTATGTTTTTTGGATGGTGTGGCACGTGTCCCAAAGAAGAAAAAGAGATCTAATTTCCATGCACTAGAAGACTCTGACAGTTACGAGTTTTTTGTTTTAGGTGCAATTTTGAAAACCACACATGGCTAGACAGTCCTGAAGATGGGAAGAAGTATGGTGATTTTACCACTTGGTTGTCTCAATGTTTAGGGTTAGAACTCACAGAAGGGGATTCCGGATTGCAAGTCATGGTGAGAAGAAATCCTGCAAAGAAAGATGGTGAATTGAGGCACATTCTCACGAGTCAACTGGAGATTGGACTCGGGATAACTACTCATGTTCATTTGCCGATTGAATTAATTTAGTGTCAGAACTATATTGATTCAAGTGTGTAGTTCGATACCATATCATTTAGTAGTTGAAGGCAAATGGTTGCTAAAAGAAATTTTCGCCAAGATGGAGATTTGTTAGAAATTGGCTTAATTTCTTTTAGGTAGGTTTCTTGATTTGTGCGGAAGTAACTAGTTTCCTAATTAGTTTTAGTTACTTGGTAGTAGCCAAGAAATTTCCTATTTAGTTTAGGATTAGAAGTTATTTCCTATTCTATACAAGTTTAGGAATTAGAATTGGTTTCCTGTTGTTATTTAGGTTTTGGCCAAATAATGTTATTTATAAATAGGTGGGTTGACATACTACACAAAAGACACACAAGGGCACAAACGAGGCGACATGCAGCCATATACATGGGTGGTGAGAGAGGATTCTTGGGAGATGAGAGATGGTATACAAGGGTTAGGTTTGGGTTCAAGTTATATTCTTGTATAAGGTTTTCCTTCCATAATAAAGAACGGATTTCTCTCCGTGGATGTAGGCTGAATGGTGAAGTCGAACCACGTTAAATATTGTGTGCCATCTATCTTTCATGTTTGTGATTTATTTATCAGTAAATTGTTGTGTACTTGATATCTCAATAGTTATTTGTTTCACACTTGAATCCTAATAGTAGTCATCAATTACATTTACGTCCCATAAATATAAAAAATTAGTCTCATCATAATAACATATGTGACGCCCCCGCTTCTCCCAAGGGCAAACCCTAGGGTATCGGCGGGACGCCTGCCTAGCCCGCGCCAGGACTCAAAATTTCAAAACAATAAAATTAGATAAACCCACAAGCGTACTATTCACAATATATCTAACGCCAAAAGAGTTCTATTTACATCTTCAAAAGTATCGAGTCAAACCACTCTAAGACATTATAATAACAACCAATAGAAGGTAGATCCTAAGGAGGGTCCTTATACAAACCACCAAAACAAAAACAAACATCCTAACTGTCCAACTATTACAATCAAACCTAACTATACTAGTGAAGGTGCCAAGAAGTTCCCCGTGTCGTCCCCTGCTAAGGAAAACAAAGGAAACGGGGTAAGCTAGAAGTTTAGCAAGTAAATAGGGGTAAAAACGTAAAATTTTACATTTAAAGAAACAGCTATTCCACAAAATGTCAAGTCAAGCACAAAAGTAACAATACAAAGGAAGGATACAGGTTGGCTCCAAAGCCAAGTCATTTTCCATGCGTGATCTCCTGTCGACCCTCCGTCGACCATAAATAAGGTCCGTAGAACTCCACTTGTACACCCACCGAACACCTTATCACCCTCACTGGCCAGTCACCTCACAAACTTGCCCGGGCGAACGAAATCACAAACTTGAGCTTGAGTCACAAGCTCGGGTCACAAACTTGGTTCACAACTGGAACCTACGAACTTGGTGACCTCAGACTAGGTTGGACTGGCTCCAACCAAGCCCCGACCAGCTCGAATAGTCCATCCAAGTCTTGAGATCGGGCCCCCAACTTCAACATCACGAATTCATGAAAGTCACCCCGAGCTCCAAGCTCAAGGGGTTCAGCACCAAAATAATTCATATATACACATCTCATGGAGAAACATAGGTACAAACTAGGGTTTAGGTCGAGTGTGATAAAGTACATCCTCGCCTAAGTCCCCCTTTTCACATCAAAACACATAAGCAGTTTATACACATAAACGCCCTGAATACTTACTCAAAATACAAAAGTAGTACAAGAGCAGAATCACTTCGCACGTGTTCGCTAGTAGTGGGCTCCACCGGCTCCGCCTAGCTCACCACTGTCTGAAATAGAAGATTGTATTACATATTATCACAAACAGCCACTAACATGCCCAAAACAAGCAAAACAGCAAAATCGGCACATGCAAGTGCGGAAACGGTAAAATGGGCGCACGCGTGCGCGCGGAACGGCAAACGGAAATGGCCAAATCTGCCATCTCAAACCGTTTTGATCAAAAGTTAGGCTAGGAATGTCGAATCAAGGTGACCGAGACACCGTTTCGAAGCTATGAGGAAGGGCTACAATTCTCATGAAGACACCTTAATCTAGATCTGAATGGAAGCAGGTCGAAATTACGGAAAACAGTACCATAAATTTACGTGTTCGGGTGACGAACAGGGTTTGTTTGCTGGACTATAACTCACACCTCACAAATCCAAATCAAATAATTCCAAAGGCGTTGGAAAGCTAGGAGATAAGGGTATAACTTTTATGTTTGGACCAAAAGCTGAATCAATACAGAGCATGGAGGAAAATGGGTCCAAACATTCCTGTCAGAACTGTCCAAAGTCGAAGGCAGTTCTGACAACCGATTTTGTTTTAGTCATAACGGGAGCTACGGGACTCGGATTTGGATGAACTTTATACCGTTTCGAAGCTACCAGAAAGGTTTATAATGTTGAAGAAGGACACTCAGTCCATTTTGTAGTGAAACTAGGTCAAAATGTCAATGTACCAAATCAGAACCGTAAAAATAGGTTACCAAACCACATTCTGGTTAACGAACTGTAATTCAGGCTACCTAAGTCCAAATCAAGTGATTCCAAAGCCATCCGAAAGCTAAGACACCAGGTTACATTTCTTAAGAAGATGTCAACAACCAAATCAGAATTATTCCCAAGCAAATTAACCAATTACAGAAGCAATTATCAAGTTCGAATAGAAACAGGGCAGCAGGGGTATTTCGGTCCTTTCACTGGATACGTTACTCCGATTGTGCTGAAATTTTGTAAGCATCTCTAAAACATCATTCCCTACAACTTTCATGTTTTAAACCAAGGCTAATTCGGCCTCTAACTATAATGAACAGTGCCAGGCAGAAAGGGGGTAATCGAAACCCTAATTCCGAAATTTTCCGTTCAATGCGGAAATTTTCCGCAAATAGCCGCTATCTTAACACTAAGGCTTCATTCTAAACCATTTCCAACCATCATACATAGCCACATAATGTTAATCATATGAAAACAGAAAAATCCCTCATAAATAGAAAAATTCACCAATCTTAACTAAAATCAAGAAATAATCCACCAAATCACACTTATAACCACCACAAGTCCTTAATTAAACATCATTAGATAGAAAAGAGGGTTCCATAGTCACTCACCTTATCAACACAAGAAAAGGAGCAACTTTGCACTTTAATCTCCCAAACCACTTCACTAATCACCTCACAATCACTAAGAGAGAGGTTTTTATGGTGAGTTTTCAAATTTAATCACAAGATTGGAGCAAGGAATTTGGAGAGGTTTTTCTTCTTTTGCTTGGAGAGAGAGTCGGCCACCAAGCTTGGGAAATGAAGTGATTTTAATCCAATTTTTGTTTTGGTTTATTTAGTCAAATGGTAAAAGGATGAATAGTGGTCAAGAATCAAGACTTAATCTCTAAGTGACACTTGTCACTATAATTAATACATGGTTATCCTTTTGTCTCTCTCCACTCTCATCCATATAACAACCTCTAATTATCTCTTAGCACCTGGTAACATAAATCCGGTATCCAAAACTTAACCTAACTGGCCGAATTTTACCGAACTTTCCGCACTAATGGGTCCCACGTCCGATATATGTTCTTAATTTCTCAAAAACTAACTGATACTAGAAAAATCATCTAAAAACTATATTTACTCGATAAAATTATCTGGGGAATTTTCTAATAAAGAAAATGTCGAAAAGGCGGGCGATCATTAAAATAAACCCTAGGAACTTAGAAAATTATCGGGTTCTCGTACTCATTCTTTCGGGGCGTCACAACCTCCCCCACTTAGAACAATTTCGTCCTCGAAATTGATACCTTTATTCGTGAACCGAAATTGCAGGGTTACAAGAATATGTGTCGTCAGGGTCTATTCAACACTGGCGGTGCACCGATATGAAAGGGCGTACCTTCGATGCCCGCCGAAGGGTCAATCACCTCTTGACCCATTGCGTATGCTCTAACTGGTCTTTTGGGTCGATTTTCCCCTGCATTTGACGGCTTAGCTGTAGCCCCTTCAGTTGGTGGCTTAGGTTTCTCCTTTTACATCTTAGGGCACTGGGCAATCAGATGTTCTGCACTCCAACACTTATAGCATCTTCGGATCGAACTGTTCTTCCAATAGTTTTCGTCAGTGTGATTGGCCCCACAGAAACCACAGATTGGCTTAATGCCCACACTTGGCCCTCCACGCTGGGCACTCCTCTGGGGCTCTTGCCCTACTTGACCTCTTCCAAAATTACCCTGGTTTAGGGTTCCTGCGGGTCGGGGACCATCTGTTCCTCGACTCCTCTTAGAAGGTGATTCACTTTGCGAACTCTGTCCAGTCACAAAATGGCTCGAATCGGGTTGTCTCCGTTTCCGATCATGAAAGGATTTTACCTGTCCACTAACTGTCTCAATCCGCTGTGCTTTTTCTAGCGCCTGGCTAAACGTGTCCAACTGAGCAGCTGCTAGAGCCTCCTGGATCTCCACATTCAAGCCTTGGACAAAGCGACGAATTCGCTTCTGCTTCGTTAGCACCAATTCCGGAGCGAAGCGAGAGAGTTTTGTAAATTGAGTTTCATACTCCGCCACACTGGATGCCCCTTGGCGCAGACGGATAAAATCATCCTCACGTCTCTCTTGTACAATAGGAGGTAAGTATTTTTCATTAAATTCTCGTGTAAAATTGACCCATGTCCAGGGGGTCTGTTCCCGCTCCCACTTGGCTCTAATCACATTCCACCAGGCTCGGGCGGCCCCGTCAAACTGGAAAACAGCAAAAGATATCTGCCGCTCCTCCGAATACCTAAGTGCGGCAAATATATCTAACATACGGTCCATCCAGTTTTCTGCTAGGTCAGGATTAGGTCCACCTATGAACTTGGGGGGTGCAAATTTTTGGAACCGTTCTAAAGCACGGTCCTCTCTCTCATGATTGCCTGGATTATTTCCAGGGTTTCCTATAGTATTCCCATGGCCCTGACCCTGCTGGTTAACCATACGTTCTAACAAGTCAGCCATCCAGCGGATGGCTGTAGCTACTTGATCTGGCTCTTGTTCTTGTTCCCTTTCAGGGCTTCGTCCTCGCCCTCTACCTCTACCTCGAGTACCGGAGGCCATTTAGGTGCAAAAGGCTATAGATCCAAGCATAACGTGTGTTTAGTATTCAAACTCGAACCAAAATAAACAGACAAAACAAAATACACGAAAGGCACGCTAAGGATAGGTGCAAAGGATAATACTCGAATATATACATTTATTTACAAGGTCACACCAAAAGATATACAAATTACCCGACCACCAGTCGGTACAAAACCCAGTATACACACGAGCACTCCGGCTCCAAAAATCTAGTCAGTCAACCAGAGAACAAAAGAAATTAGCCATGCCAGTTCTAACAAAAGTAATCTGCCAGCTAATCAAAAATACAAAAGCGACCCTAAACGCCTCCCCTAGGGCCCCGGTTCCCAACGGAACCTAAAGTATCTATCTCGCCTATCTGCTCTGGCCCGGTAGCTCGCGGCGGTGCCTCCGCGGCCATATCTAGTAAGACCCCGCAGTCAAACGTGATACTCCGGGCCCTCTCCCTAAGCTGTCTCTTCATAGCGAAGAGGTGCTGGTGTGTGTCTCGGAGGTCCCGCTCCAGGTCCCTAACGGGCAACACCTGCCAGCGGCTAAACTCTCTAGCCTCATCCAGCTGCGCCCTCAAAGTCTCGACCGTCCTGTCCAGGTGATAACGCTCGTCATCCACCGCTAAGACGACCTCGTCGGGATAATCGTATGTATACCAACACGCACAGGGTCGGCGCGACACCTGACCAAAGGGGGAATACAAAATGTAGGGCTCCCCAAGCCTCCTCCGATATCGGATCGCAGGCTTACGCAACACCCGGTCCTCCGGGCCCCTCGCACCAGAAGGTCTCGGTCTCGGTCCCACGCCGCTAGGTCCAACGCCACTAGAATTGCCTGGGTCCATACCTACAAACATTAATTCGTTAGTTAACTAGCATTTCAGTTTAAAAATATATCATTCATCTTAAAAGAATCAAATATGCCTAGTGCCTATCACGTATGTCCCACAATTGCCTAAGTCCTCTAACCTAGGCGCTCTGATACCACCTGTGACGCCCCGCTTCTCCCAAGGGAGAACCCTAGGGTATCGGTGGGATGCCTGCCAAGCTCGCGCCAGGACTCAAAATTTCAAAACAATAAAACTAGATAAACCCACAAGCGTACTATTCACTATATATCTAACGCCAAAAGAGTTCTATTTACATCTTCAAAAGTATCGAGTCAAACCACTCTAATACATTATAATAACAACCAGCAGAAGGTAGACCCTAAGGAGGGTCCTTATACAAACCACCAAAACAAAAACAAACATCCTAACTGTCCGACTATTACAATCAAACCTAACTATACTAGTGAAGGTGCCAAGAAGTTCCCCGCGTCGTCCCCTGCTAAGGAAAACAAAGGAAACGGGGTAAGTTAGAAGCTTAGTAAGTAAACAGGGGTAAAAGCGTAAAATTTCACATTTAAAGAAACAGCTATTCCACAAAATGTCAAGTCAAGCACAAAAGTAACAATACAAAGGAAGGATACAGGTTGGCTCCAAAGCCAAGTCATTTGCCATGCGTGATCTCCTGTCGACACTCCGTTGACCATAAATAAGGTCCGTAGAACTCCACTTGTACACCCACCGAACACCTTATCACCCTCACTGGCCAGTCACCTCACAAACTTGCCCGGGCGAACGAAATCACAAACTTGAGCTTGAGTCACAAGCTCGGGTCACAAACTTGGTTCACAACTGGAACCTACGAACTTGGTGACCTCAGACTAGGTTGGACTGGCTCCAACCAAGCCCCGACCAGCTCGAATAGTCCATCCAAGTCTTGAGATCGGGCCCCCAACTTCAACATCACGAATTCATGAAAGTCACCCCGAGCTCCAAGCTCAAGGGGTTCAGCACCAAAATAATTCATATATACACATCTCATGGAGAAACATAGGTACAAACTAGGGTTTAGGTCGAGTGTGATAAAGTACATCCTCGCCTAAGTCCCCCTTTTCACATCAAAACACATAAGCAGTTTATACACATAAACGCCCTGAATACTTACTCAAAATACAAAAGTAGTACAAGAGCAGAATCACTTCGCACGTGTTCGCTAGTAGTGGGCTCCACCGGCTCCGCCTAGCTCACCACTGTCTGAAATAGAAGATTGTATTACATATTATCACAAACAGCCACTAACATGCCCAAAACAAGCAAAACAGCAAAATCGGCACATGCAAGTGCGGAAACGGTAAAATGGGCGCACGCGTGCGCGCGGAACGGCAAACGGAAATGGCCAAATCTGCCATCTCAAACCGTTTTGATCAAAAGTTAGGCTAGGAATGTCGAATCAAGGTGAACGAGACACCGTTTCGAAGCTATGAGGAAGGGCTACAATTCTCATGAAGACACCTTAATCTAGATCTGAATGGAAGCAGGTCGAAATTACGGAAAACAGTACCAGAAATTTACGTGTTCGGGTGACGAACAGGGTTTGTTTGCTGGACTATAACTCACAGCTCACAAATCCAAATCAAATAATTCCAAAGGCGTTGGAAAGCTAGGAGATAAGGGTATAACTTTCATGTTTGGACCAAAAGCTGAATCAATACAGAGCATGGAGGAAAATGGGTCCAAACATTCCTGTCAGAACTGTCCAAAGTCGAAGGCAGTTCTGACAACCGATTTTGTTTTGGTCATAACGGGAGCTACGGGACTCGGATTTGGATGAACTTTATACCGCTTCGAAGCAACAGAAAGGGTTACAATGTTGAAGAAGGACACTCAGTCCATTTTGTAGTGAAACTAGGTCAAAATGTCAATGTACCAAACCAGAACCGTAAAAATAGGTTACCAAACCACATTCTGGTTAACGAACCGTAATTCAGGCTACCTAAGTCCAAATCAAGTGATTCCAAAGCCATCTGAAAGCTAAGACACCAGGTTACATTTCTTAAGAAGATGTCAACAACTAAATCAGAATTATTCCCAAGCAAATTAACCAATTACAGAAGCAATTATCAAGTTCGAATAGAAACAGGGCAGCAGGGGTATTTCGGTCCTTTCACTGGATACGTTACTCCGATTGTGCTGAAATTTTGTAAGCATCTCTAAAACATCATTCCCTACAACTTTCATGTTTTAAACCAAGGCTAATTCGGCCTCTAACTATAATGAACAGTGCCAGGCAGAAAGGGGGTAATCGAAACCCTAATTCCGAAATTTTCCGTTCAATGCGGAAATTTTCCGCAAATAGCCGCTATCTTAACACTAAGGCTTCATTCTAAACCATTTCCAACCATCATACATAGCCACATAATGTTAATCATATGAAAACAGAAAAATCCCTCATAAATAGAAAAATTCACCAATCTTAACTAAAATCAAGAAATAATCCACCAAATCACACTTATAACCACCACAAGTCCTTAATTAAACATCATTAGATAGAAAAGAGGGTTCCATAGTCACTCACCTTATCAACACAAGAAAAGGAGCAACTTTGCACTTTAATCTCCCAAACCACTTCACTAATCACCTCACAATCACTAAGAGAGAGGTTTTTATGGTGAGTTTTCAAATTTAATCACAAGATTGGAGCAAGGAATTTGGAGAGGTTTTTCTTCTTTTGCTTGGAGAGAGAGTCGGCCACCAAGCTTGGGAAATGAAGTGATTTTAATCCAATTTTTGTTTTGGTTTATTTAGTCAAATGGTAAAAGGATGAATAGTGGTCAAGAATCAAGACTTAATCTCTAAGTGACACTTGTCACTATAATTAATACATGGTTATCCTTTTGTCTCTCTCCACTCTCATCCATATAACAACCTCTAATTATCTCTTAGCACCTGGTAACATAAATCCGGTATCCAAAACTTAACCTAACTGGCCGAATTTTACCGAACTTTCCGCACTAATGGGTCCCACGTCCGATATATGTTCTTAATTTCTCAAAAACTAACTGATACTAGAAAAATCATCTAAAAACTATATTTACTCGATAAAATTATCTGGAAAATTTTCTAATAAAGAAAATGTTGAAAAGGCGGGCGATCAATAAAATAAACCCTAGGAACTTAGAAAATTGTCGGGTTCTCGCACTCATTCTTTCGGGGCGTCACAACATAAGAATAAAACACAAGGTTGAGTGCCTTTTACTTTTTGATGCTAGTATTGTAATATATCTTTCTAATATAGAAATTGTACGTTAGAAATGCATGTGGAAAATCTAGTGAAGTGGACAATAATAAGTGTATAAAGAATGAACTAGAGCTAGAAAAACAAAGGTACAATTTCATAAACCTCTCCTGAGGTTTCTGACAATTGCAGCCACCTTCCTTGAGATTTAAAAAATTACAGTTATGTCCCTTGATGTTATGAAAGGCTATAATAACCTTAACAACTCTATAAATTCTAAATGAAAAGTAGTTGTAAAGGAAAAAGAAATCACATTTTGTGAATGTTTCTTTATTCAAAAGCACCAACCTCAACCTAATACATTATATTCAAGTCTAAGGTCATTTAAATGAACTTCTTGCTTAGTTTTATAAATTGCTAACCAGTAGGGATTCATTTGTTAAAAACAGTTTCTTCACAACTTACTTAGCAAAGGGCAAAAGAAAGAAGTTCGAGCATTAAAAATTGATGCCTTGAAACATGGCCTAAATTTTTTTTTGCAAAGAACTACCTCAAAATTTTTTTACTTAGCAAGTAACAATAATATTTGATTTGTTTTATAATTTAATTTGTTTTGTAAAACAAATAGAAGCAATATAGAACATTCATAAGCCTTTTTGTTCTTATATCACCATTTGTTAACAAAAATACTTTCTAGGGAATGTTTATGTAATTTTTCAAACCTCAAGAGATGTAATTGCAATCATTACAAACCTCAGGGGAGGTTCTTGAAATTATCCCCAAAAGCAATTTACATTAGTTCCTAAAGTTGTAAAATTAGAATTCTAAAGTTAATAAATTCACTTAAACTTTAATTAACTTCAAAAACCTGAATTGATTCATCAAAGCATGCATGAACATCATAAAATAAGGCGAAGATTTCAAAAGAAAAATTTTGTCATTTTTCACAGAATTTGGAGCCTTAACATGATTATGCCAAAATTAGGGGGCCAAACAGTAAATATATATATTTTTGGGGCTAGGATGAAAGAAATCAGCAAGCAATTATCATGAACAAATGCAAAAGATATCCAAGGCTCCATGTTGAACCAAAAATGGAGGAAAGAAAGCAAGAAAGGAAAAAACAAATAAGAGACCCGGATTTTCATTTTTTTAATTCAACTCCGAACATCAACAAAGCTAGACATTTGGATTGAGTCTTCTGATCCAAATGAAGCTACCTAAATAACTCTATTAAACTACCTAAATAACTCTATTAGAATGCATGTAAGTAGGAATGAAATAAACAAGTTAAGTCCATATAAACAAGTTATGGCATCCTCAACACAGGAATCATGCTTATACGGACATAAATTATTAATCACACCAAACAAAATTTAGTTTCAAATTTTGTAAGGACAACCAATTTATGTGATTTTGTTAGTGTCATGGGCCACATTCACGGGAATGACACTTTATGTTGAAGATGAATTTTCACACTAGCCTAGCTTCTTTCTTCCAGCTAGCAGCTTTTGCCAGAGCAACAAACCATGGTTACGCCTACGGTGGAAAGTTCACTTTTCTGCCCATAGCAGGCAGAAGCAATACAAGGAGGCCAACTGTGCTATGTAGGGACGCACAAAGAAGGATATCCAGGCACCATTGGAGAAAGCCGGTCGTGCGTGGATGAAAAATGTAATACATTTTAAAATCACAATAAAAATCTTTTTAAAAATTTGTTCATCATCTAATACTCCGATTTATATTTGATAAATTAAAACAGTTAATTAAATATTCTATTATAATATAAACAACTATATGTCATTGAGTTGATTGAATAATATTTTCTTTTTCTTTTTTTTTGGCATTTTAACTAGTTGTCAATTAAGTTTCAATTGAAATAAAGATTTTATAATTATTTACATTATTCAATAAAATTATCAATTTAAGATGAACATAAATATAAATACATTAAATTGTATTATTGAAATATTTGATTTAATATGAAGGAAAGACAAGAAGAAATAGCAAGAAATTTTTTAAAAATTCATGTGAATCCTTTATATTAGTAATCACATTTACTTGTTATTGTAATCACATTACCTAATCATAATCGATTGAAACTCATATCCACGATTTGTGTTATATTGTTTACAACTAAAGTTACTGTATACTCAAATTAAAATTCTCTTTTTTCCACTAAATTTTCGTTTATATATGATTTATGTGTTATTATTTGTTGGTAATTAATTTAACGAAAAGGTGCTCTTTAGGCTAAATGATATGTTTTGACAATGTGAATTACTTTTAAGGATTTTAATGAAATTTAGAACACATTTTTTATGCATTTAATCTAATTCATATTTTATTTCATTTGAAATATAATTATTTAAAACATAAGGGACCATATTGATCAAATTTTCAAATATTAGGGACCAAAAAATATAAAGTCAAATTTTTTACTAATTCTAACTTGATTTTGACCATTAAATATTGTAGTTTTCTATTAGTTGTCCTAAATTTGACCAAAATAAAAAATTTGGAACCATATTTATTTTGGTCAAAATATCAAGGACTAGTTTAACTCATTGACCAAACGTTAGGGGACCAATATTGCACATCTTTCTTTATTTTAATCATGTTTGATATCCCAACTCTTCCTTTTATATTTACGCTTCAATTATTTCAAATATCAAACTCAATTAAAAAAATACAATATACCACAATATTTGTTTTGACATGTACAAAATTCATTAAATATTGTTGAAAATTTCACCCATTTTCCGTTACAACAATTTCGTCTACCTTTCCGTACTTTTGTTTTTCACGTTTCTTTGACATTCACTTTTTCGCTCTTCATTTTTCATTGGGACTTGCATCTCAGTTAGAATGTGGACAAAATATTTTCTAGGTAATGGGCATTAGATGGTGAACAAATTTTTAAGAGGGTTTTATTGTAATTCTAAAATGTATTGCATTATTTGTCCAAGCACAACCGGCTTTCTCCAGTGCCCGGTACATTATTTCTCTGTGCGTCCCCACAGAACACAGTTGGCCTCCTTGCATTGCTTCTGCCTACTGTGGACAGAAAAGTGAACTTTCCACCGTAGACGTAACCAACAAACCATGGGATGTATTTCTTGTTTAGCTATATTTGTCAGTGCTGAAGTACTGCATATCTTGCTTAATTTTTTGGATAAATGAGCATGCCCTTACGATTAGAGAAGCAATTAACTATCACACTTCCATTATAAGGTTAGACAAGCAATTCACAATGAATTACTACTTCTCGAAATAACTGGGGGGAAAGCCCGCTCGATGAGCGGGTAAGGGGGGAAAGGGTATTTTCTACCAACAATTCAAATTTTGTAAAAGAAAGCTACGTTTGAACTGTACAATCACTGCACGAGACATTTAAGACACCTTTGGGGATATCGCCATATCGATTAGTTTATGAAAAAACTTGTCATTTACCTGTCGAGGCATATTGGGCTATTGAATCAATTAATGTGGATTTTAATCTTGCAGATGGAAGAAGATTATTTGACTGGAGAGAATTAGAGGAACACCGACTACATGCTTATGAGAATGCCAAAATTTATAAAGATAAGGTCAAATATTGGCATGATAAGCATATTATTCCGAAACAATTTGAGGTAGGCCAAAAATGCTTCTATTCAACTCACGCCTCAAATTGTTTTCGAGAAAACTTAAGTCGAAATGGTCGGGACCATTTGAAGTCACTCAAGCTTTCCTTATGGAGCAATTGAGGTGGTTAATGCAAGAAATGAGTGGTTCAAGATCAATGGACAAAGATTAAAACCCTACTTAGCGGGTGAAATCATCCCCACGGGACTTATATGTCCTTTGGATGATTCTTCTTCAGTCTAAAAAGCTAATACTTTGGAGTTGAGTCAATGACTATAAACAAAAGCGATAATTGGGAGGCAACCCAATGTTTTTGTTATATATGTTAATTTGATGTGATTTTATGTTTAAAATATATATTTAAGTTTGTTTATTATTTTTGTTATGTAGGAATTCAAAATGAAAGCAGAGATGACCATTTGAGGTAAAAAAGGCAAATTTCGGTCAAGGAACTCAACCCTTCGATTTGAGCAAATGTTGTTTTTGATTCGTTAGAAGGGAGTAAAATGCATGTTTTGATCATTCTACATATGCGCATATTGATTATTTTCATAAAAGAATGATTTAAGATGTATTTTGAGTAATTGGGGTAGCATGTGTAATTTTTGAAAATTAAAAATTCTGCAAAAAAAGTGTAGAAGAAAACACTGGTATCAGAAAAACGTGACTTGAAGTCGCGTTTTCATCATCTCGCATATTGTCTTCTGCGAGTTTACAACAGAAAACGCGGCAACAGAATATGCGACCTCAGGTCGCGTTTTCTAAAGTTGTGTATTGTATTCTACAAGTTTAAAACAGAAAATGTGATTAAGTAAAATGCGAGAAACATGAAGTTGCGTATTGTTCCTTGGCTTTAAAATGAAAAACGCAGGTTGCACAATTTTTTCTTCTTCTCTTCTTCTTTCTCTTGCGTATTCACACATCCACATGCACACAATTCATAAACACTCATTTTTAACCAATTTTCTTACTAGCAATCACCAACCCAACATTTTGTGACCCTCCTAGAGTCTTTCTAACCAATTGAAAATCAAGAAAACCATCCAAAAATTTGATTTTTAAGAAATTGAGGCTAGGGTTCTTAGTTGTTCAATTTTACAATTTGAGGTCAATTGGGGTGTTGTTGATAGGGCTTTTTGCATATTCTTCATCACCAAATGTCATTCTATGTGATTGAGGTGAGTTTCTACATCAATTCTTTGAGTTTTAGAAGTTGGTATTTTTCAAGTTCCTGAATTTTCAGACATCTTCTAATTTCAAATTTTTGATAAGAATTATAGATGTTTATGACCTCTAATATTCTAATTGAGATTGCTTAAGTATGATTACATATTCAAATGTAGTAATTGATATCCATATGGTTGATAACAAATTAAGGTTGCTATATTGAAAAAAATTGGAAATTAGCTTTGAATGATAATGAGACATATTCATTAATGTGTTTGGCTAAGATATGGTTGGTTGGTGATATTTTAGCATGTACATTGTTAATTAGGAGTAATTTTAATGAATTTTATGATTTTTGGGATGATTTTTGCCTAATCATATTTATTGCTAAATGTGGATTATTGTTGTTAATTTATATTTGCTATGAATATGATTGTTGCTAAAAGACACTAAATTGATCATATTTGTTGCCGATGTTAATAATTTGGTGATTTTAGCAATTTTCTGGAATTTTTCATGTAATGTCTTATATGTCATAATATTGTACATTTTGGGGATTTGCATTGATTATTTATGACATTAAGATGTGTATGATTAATTGAGCCTATTTTGATCCTTATACTTGAAAGATAATTCTATAAAATGTCTACGGATGCTACAATTTAAAAAATTTTTCTTTGACATTTTGTAAGAATTACATTTTGTATAATGTATGATGTGTACACAATTTTGATATATAAAGTAATGGTCTTTTCTTTCTTAGATAGCATAGTGAGAGGAAAACGACCAGTGGTTCGTGAACCCTCTTCTTCTAGTAGTAAAGAAAGCGAGGAGATGGACGTGAGCGAGGAAGTCGAAGAAAGTGAAGAAAAGGAAAGATCACCTTTGCCTCAACCTACGCCACCGCATCAACAGGGGAGCACATCACGACAAGCTCAGTCAGAGGTTTATGATAGCGATAAATTTTCAACTCGAAAGAATAAAAAATGGCACAAGACACGTGCTAACTTGGAGTTTATCTTTGAGAAGCATGTGAGTTCGGAGATTGAGTCGGTGTACTGCATCTTTAAGGCATTCAACCAACTTGGTTGGGCACCTATTCTTAACTTGCTGACTCACTATTACCCTGACTTAGTGCGCGAGTTCTATGCTAACACTGCTAACAAGATGAGTCGCAATGGGAAGTTGGTGGACTCGTGGGTGCTCGGAACTAGGATTTACTTAAGTCGTGACCTACTAGTACAAATATTGGGTTACACCAACATTGGTCCGGTGGTTGATTTGAAGAAAGGGTTTGTTGCTCCTAACAAAAAGTGAGATCCATCACATGCCATGTCTCGGTTTGGTCTCAAGTACCAACCGTTCCGGTCTTCAAGGAAAGAGACGATGGTGACAAGCGTCTTTGGCACTTGCCGCTACCTCATTATATACATGATGGCGCACAATGTGATCCCAAAGAAGACTGATCACAGTGAAGTCCGAAAAAGCGATATTTATTTCCTAGACTACATATTTCACACCCAGAACTCTTCGTATGTTCATATTCCCCTTCTGAACATCATCATAAGTTACATACGATTTACGGCTAGAAGACGCACAAAGTCGTTTAAGTTAGCATTTTCTCGGCTACTATCCTTGGTGTTCGAGAGACAGGGGGTCAATTTGGCTAGAGCCACACGGGAGACTGTTTGTCCTAGCACAGAGTTATCCGTCTCTTCACTTAGTAGCATGGGCATTGATGTGGCTCTTATTCCTTAGCCGATTCAAGAGCAACGGTCCAAGATAAAACTGGACCCTCTACCACTGCTCCACCTCCTCCACCACCTCAATCCAATTGGCAGAGGTTATTTAATTACTTAGATACCATTGACTATCAGTTGGGGTCGATGGACATTCACTGAAGGCATATTGAAGACCATTTGGTCATGCCTCCACCTCCCACTGGTGACAAAGATGAAGATGATTGAAACCAAGCCGGATTCATCATACTCTTTATTTTTGTTTCCATTTTGCTTATTTTTAGTAGTTTTCTTTTTATCTATTCTTCGTAGCATATTTAACTTGCACTTATCGTTTTGTACTTGGGGACTTGTGGCAGCTCTAGTAGATACTTGGTTGTTGATTGTAGATGGCTCGTAACTCATGGTTAATCTGGATCTCAACCAATAAAATTGGGGTGTAACTTGTTCTTATTTTCTTTACTTTCTTTCCCTACATATTGAGAATAATGTGTATGTTAAGTGTGGGGGAAGAATTGTCTTTAGATATTACTTTTGTGCTTAAATGATTGAACATACTATTGAAAAATTTTCTTGTGCTTAAAATGTTGCTTCTTGGGTATTGCTGGCGGGGAGTTTCCTCCAATTGTAATGGGAAACTCTATCAAAATTTTTTAAAACTTTTTCCAAACTTCAACTTTTAGCCCCAAATTTTACAATCTACTTAGATGAAATTCACCAATACATGACAATTAAGTCCCTTTTTGTTTAAATTCCTTCTATTTAAGTGAGATGATTTAAGTAACTTGACAATTCGATGTTCACTCAACTTGAAAGTAATTATTATGTGATAACTATTATTACATGTGAGAAAGTATATCTTGTAAAATAGGAAAAATTATGTCTACAATTTTGCATGATAATGAAATCTTTCATCCTACCTGGTTTTACATGTAATTGATTTATATAGTTGCTAAGGTTTTTTCTTCCTTGTATCTATATTCTTGAGGGGATTGTTCATAAAAAAAATCCAATAAATTCAAATAACGAGTAATCGGGAGTCTTCATCTAAAAATGTCGACTTTCGCATAAAAAGATATTTGGAATTAAGAAGAAATAAGTGAAGTGTCGAGTAACCGGGGATCTTCAGCTAAAAATATTGATTATCGAATCAAAAGACACTTTCACTTTGTTAAGAATGAATAAAAGAAAACTAAAAGTGAATAGTTTCCTCTTAAACCTCAGAAGATCAACATGTTATTTTAAAGGAAGAAACTCTAAGGTGACTATATAGGTTTGTTATTTGTGAGAGTAGACGAGAGAGAGAGAGAGAGATTAACTTTGTTGGCTTAAATTTTAGGTATAATTATCTCTCTTTTATATGATATGATGAGTATTGAGGGTAATAGGAATGATTGCACAATAAAAGTTTGTCGAGTTGAAAGAAGGATTGAATTTGAAATTTACTTGATTCATCTCGCCTCTTAAACCATTATCGAGATATTTTCTTATTACTTGAGGACAAGCAATGATTCAAGTGTGGGGGAATTTGATAAGTGTTTATTATTAGTATTATTAAGTAGTATTTGTGCTTATTTTTTATACAAATTAGGATGATTTAGGATATAACTTGCTCTTTAAGTTTCTAAATTTTGCAAGTTTCATTTGAGCAACTTAATATGCAAAAAGTGGTTATATTTGTAAGAATTGAGAAAACACAAATCGTCGAATCAAGTCGAATACACTTCAACTTCATTAGAGCGTGATTCAACGATAATTTGGAAAGGACATTGGTTACTCAAGAAAATTATTCTTGGCGCAATGCATGGATTCAATTGAGGACATCTTGTTTTAAACCTTAGAATCAAATTGGAGCAGAAAAGAAGCAAGAAAACGAAGCAGAGGAGAAAACACGACTTGGAATACATGAGTTGAGGTCGCGTATTCCAAGGTCACGTATTGTGCTCAGATTTTCTGCAACTTGTCTTGCAACTTACTCTATTTTCACACTACTTTCCAACTCAATTCCAACGTAGAATTTTGGCTGTACATGCTCAAGAAACCTTAGGGGAGTAGATTGAAAGCTTTATGTATTGTCATATGATGCTTTTTGACAATCTTAACATTGTATATATAAGAATCATTAGGTAAGAGAGAAGTTACTCATTAAAGGAGTTCTTATCAGATTTTAGCTTTAGAGTTTAGTTTTAGTCTTTTTTTTGTTATTTCTAACAAGAAAATTGTGAGAACAATTGGAGACTTCATTGTACAACTCTTGTTGAAAAAATAAAAGATCATTGAGAGTTTGTTCATCATCTTGGCTAAACTTTCTTTATATATCTTTTTACTTGTGATTCAATATGTGTTCATGCAATGAAACTATATTTTTTTTTGTGATATATCATATGAGTAGCTAAATTTCTAGATATAAGGAGTAGATGAAGTTTATGACTACTTGATATGAGTTGAATATGATTTACACTTGTTACATCTTGTATTAACTTGTTCATTTAAGCATGCTTATCATTTGTTGTTGCTTGATCATCAATAGCAAGTGCTTAGTTGTTATTAATCAATGAAAGTTGGCAATAATGATGGAACGAAATAAATGGAACTTATGTAGTAGACTCATGAGAGTAGAGGTACACTTAAGTGGATTAATTTTGCATTTCATGAAGAATACAAGAGTAGATCTAGTAATTCACCATGAGAATAGGAAAAACCTAGTTGACGAGATTCCCCTGCACCCTAGTTTTGTTCAATAACTCCCTTGTTAGTTGCAAGTATACAAGTCGTTTTGTAGTACAAGGAAGTTAAGATCGATTCCTTGAGGAGCACTCACAACTACTAGAATTTAATCCTACTTTATTATCTAGACAAGCAACAACAATGAGGAATAAAAGCTGTTCTATATACTAATGTGTAACAACTACAAGTTAATGGATGAATTCAACTAAAACACAAGCTCTAGGATATGGAATTAACCAAGTGTTCTTGTCTATAGTTCAAATGAGTGATAAATATTACACTACTTGTCTTGCTAAGGGTTCATTCACATAAGGTATCTGAAACTCGCTTTCACGGTGAATCGAGTGTCACCTATACATGCATTTCCCTACTTTCGTGGTGAAAGAACAAGCATGGTGCCATTAAACTCAAGAATGTATTAAAGCCCACCTAGTCTCAACACTACTTTCGTGTGCCAAGATCCTAAACTCCATCTAAGCTTGTTCCATCATCATCTACCAACTTTCATTGATAAACAACAACTAAAATAAATTGTAAATGGTGATCAAGCATTCACAAATGTCCAAGCAAGCTTAAATGAACTAGCAAGTACAAAAGGCAACATTTATCAACTCATTCCAACTAAGATCAAGAAACACAAGGCATCATCCACTCCTAGAACAAATATATTAGCTAGACATGAAAAATAAACGCATGAAACATAAATCTTTGATAAATCCCAATATATATCCAACAAAATAAAGAGAAAGAGAGAAGAAAATCTTTATCTAATTGAATGAACAAGAATCTCCAATCTCCAAATTCTTCTTTGCCTTCAAAGTACCAAAATTACATCAAGAGTTCATCAAGAGTTTTTGTTAAAAGTCCTATTCTATTCTAGAGAGAGAAAGTATAAGTTCTAGTCTAAGAAAGTTACTCTCCTTCTCTCTTCTAACTTCTTCATATATCCAACAAAAGTGTCTTTTCTATTCTTCATGAAGCTTCTCTCCCAAAAGTCTTCATCCATCCTTTCTTGACATAATTGGATATTGCAAATGACTTAAAGTTGCGAAAAGGTGAGAAAAATTGATGCTCTAGACCTAGCTAGCAGCTGTCAAGACGTGCTAGTTGTCACCATAAAAGGAGTTGAAAAGTTGGCATCAAGTTGTGCACATTGCACAACTTGGAGATTTTTCAAGCCCAAGTATACGATGCAGTATCCGAAGGAAATTTCACTATCCGGCGTCGTATACTGCTAAACACTCTTCTTCGAAAAACTCACTAACGAGTATCTGGTGCAATTATCCGACTTGACTCCTTCTATTTGGCGTTGTATATTTTCCCTGAGACCAGGTATCCGGCACTGTATATCTTGTCTTCCTGTCACAACCAATTTAGCAGATAAATCTTTCCATTTTCACACAATTTTTCATACTTTGCTTACTACATCAACTAGTTATCACCTAATAATCATAATAGTCATTCTCAACATCATTTTAAGCCTAATTCCATCACAATCCATCCAAAATATGTACAAAATATATACTTGCCAACTCCCCCACACTTGAATCATTACTTGTCCTCAAGCAATTTACAAAATCTATCATGCAATGATTCAAGGGTTGAGATCGCACATATACCCCATCAAAAATTCTTTTTTGAGTCACCGAAAGATAACTGCTATGCGATTGCTCAATAACCATTTTAGTTTTCATGATATTATATGGAATAAGGGTACTCATGCTTCAAAGTGGACGAACTCAGGTCAAAGTTTTGTTTTCAAATGATCACACGAATGTATGATTTTCATAACTAATGCATGTTCCAATTCCTCTACTCTTTGCTCTTTAGTTTTGTGTAATTAGATTGCAAAGGGGAATTCAATCTTTCTTTCTTAGCACATTGAAATTGCTTTTTTACGTGAAAACCAACATTTGTAGATGCAGGTTCCCGGTTATTCAGCACTTCCTTACTCAAGTACCTTTTGACGCGAGAGCTAACACTTGTAGGTGCTAACGCGGTTACTTAGTGCTCAAGTTGTATTTATTTTGCTTTCCCTCTTTTTACACTTTTTCCTCTTTTATTTTTTCAAAGTTACATCAAAACCAAGGAGCTACAAGTAGAGAAATAATGCCCACACTCATCATGTTAATCTCACAATTTCAAGTAATCATTTAAAGACAAATCTTCTAACTGAGCATGCACTTTTAACACGAATGCCCTTGTTTCATATAATATACTTCTCTAGATTCAATACTTACACAATTGCATCACAATTTACTTCCAGTTCTTCAGGTCATGAAATTTTTTTTTTTATATCAGAATATGTGCTAAATCAACCAACATGGGAGTCATTTCCTAGCTTACCATCCCAAAAAAAAATTAAGCAGCATTTCCCCTACACATGCACAAAAACATCATGCCAGCAATTCAAAATATACACCTTATGTACTTATAATTCAGTCAAAAGTCCAAATACTTTACTCTGCCCATCACAACTCACATAATGCACACAAAATTATCCCTCCCCCACACTCAAAGATCACATTGTCTGCAATGTGAGGGAAGAAAACTAATAAAGAGAGATAAAGGAAGCAATACTCCCCTTGCTTTGACCGTAGAGCGAGTTGAATGAGTTTGAACCGTACTTCCTAACTTGAACACAACACAAACAAAGAACAATAAAAACATCAAAAGAAACTAGTAGAAAAGTAACACAACACAGGCACAAGAACTAAGTGAAAACAAGTGAAAATTTTCATTATTGCAACATCAAAACAATTCAAAAGCAAAAAAGGTCAATGTTTGTGATGCTCGGTGAAATACTGGATTGTGATTGCTATGAAAGTGAAATATTGAAATTCTCTTCATCCTATTCTATAACCAAATTCCAACAGAACCACATGAATCTTATTCCAGAACACAATATTAGAAATTGCTAATCATAATATCACCACCTTCAATCAAATTACATCAAACCCATGAGAAATTCAGCCACTTCCCTTAACGACCCTATAGAACCCAATAAAAATTTGCAATATGTAAACAAAATTTTTCTCACATGAAATCATTGTCACCAATAATATGCATAATATAGCAAAAGGGAATTATCAAGTATTAATCTGAACCCTCTCATGAACATAGCATCTCAACTTCACAATTTCATGAAAACAAAAATCTCTATTTAGCATAGCCGAAAATTGAAATCGAACAGTTTGTGAGATAATCATACCTGGAACAAATGACTGGATGATTTGTGATGCAAATATGTGAAAATCTCTAAAAATTAACCACAAAATTTGTCCCAATTACCATGAATTCAGAGCTACAAATGCTAGGGTTCTTGGTTGACTCCTTAGATTAAACCATGTTTTTCTGACTTTGAATCCGTGGGATTGAGTCACAAATGTTGGAGGAGTGCTTTGGAGAAAAGAATTTGAAGTTTAAATGGCTGGAAATGAAGAATCTAAAGGTGTGGTATGCAATGGGTTTGAAGTTACGAAAGTAGAAGAAGAAAGCAAATTGCGATTCTTTTTCACGAAGTGATTATAACTGCAGATCTGGAGGTATCTGGCACCGTATATACTTGTTTAGCATTAGATACTGGGTCAGATAGTGATCAGAGAATTTTGACTTTGATGCCAAGTTTTTAATAGTATTTGATGCACTATTTGGAGCAAAAGCAACTATATGAAGCCAGATACTAAACTGCTACCAGAAGACATATACTGAAACTCGCACCAGATATTAGATACATATATAGGTTAGAAAATATGCTCTATTCTATCTGCTATATGAGGCAAGTATATGAGACGATAATAATTATATGAAACCGTATACTGAAAATTTTAAAAATTCTGAGAAATTAAAAAACACTGGATCTGGCTCCGCTTAGCAATGAAATGCATCAGATATAGGCTCAGTTATCTCCCCAAGAGTGTCTATGCATTACCCTTCACCTATGTTCCATTGGTACCATGCTTTCCACTCTCAAGACATCATTTCAAAAATATCTCCCAACACAAAAAAATTAACACCAAAACTCATCTTTTCCACACATCAAACATGAAATAATTCATGAAAATGAATGAAAACTTCCCTATGTCCTTAGCTCATGTTACCATCTTTTGTCTTGATTCCTTGATGTTGCAACCTACAAACACAAACAAAATATTCATTAACAGGTTAACTACAATAAAATCTAAATTTCGTTGGGTTGCCTCCCAACCAGCGCTTTATATAAAGTCGTTAAATTCAACTTATTAATTAAGCTTTTCAAATAAAAGAAGGAGGACTAAATCCTTTCCAGGGATTAAAGTTCCCAAACCATCTCTCCTTGTGATGAGCAGGGCATTGTTCTCCTTTATCTAACAACATCAAAGGTCTAGGATGATTGTTAGTTTGATCAAAATAATATTCATCAACATTGTATGGTTGGGAATTCATACCCTTCTCAATTTTACTCAATGTTTCACCTTTGACTTTATCAAATGGAGAAAAGTTCTCAACTTTCTTGATAAAAATGTCATGTCTTGATCCCTTCATGGCTTGATCATGCTTCTCATGATGACAAGGAGTGCTTCCTTCTTCTTTTTGCTCCATTTCATGAGTGGCCATAGTCACCCGTGAATCCTCTAAACTGGAGTTAGTAGAGCGAATGCACTTTTCATTTGACAGATTAAAAATCACAGTTTCACCATTCACTCTAAATAAAAGTTTACCTTCTTGTACATCAATTATTGTACCAGCAGTGGCAAGAAATTGTCTACCTAATATTATAGGTGTGCTTACATCTTCCTTTATATTTAGGACAACAAAATCTATAGGTATAACAAAATTTTCAATTTTCATGAGCACATTTTCTAATACACCTATGGGATATTTGATTGTTCTATTCGCCAACTGCAATGTAATATTAGTAGCTTTTAATTCAATTAACCCCAATTTTCTGGCAATAGATAAAGGGATCAAAGATACACTTAGACCTAAATCACATACAGTATTTGAGAAATCAATATTGCCAATAATGCAAGGTATAGAAAAACTACTGGGGTCCTTCAATTTAGGAGGGAGCTTGTTTTGAATGATTGTACTACCTTTCTCTATTAATGCAATTATCTCATTATCCACAAGCTTCCTTTTCTTGGATATAAGATCCTTTAAAAATTGAGCATAGGAAGAAATCTGCATAATACCATCAAGAAGAGGAATATTAATATGTAGTTGCTTGAAAATCTTCAAAATTTTATCAAACTCCCTCTCTTGCTTCTCTTGCTTAAACTTATGAGGAAAAGGAATGGAAATATTAGTATTCACATTAGGAGAAACTTTAGAAATAGGTAAATCCACATCAATAACTATGTAATCTTTCTCCTTGTTAATTTCTCTTTTTTCACTCTTTCCATCTTCCTTATTCTCACAAGACACACCAAGGTTAGGATCCTCTAATTATTTGCCACTTCTAAATGTTATTGCATTAACTCATTTTCGATTTTGCTAGGCAACTCCCCCGGATTCCTAGGATTCAAAGAGCTAGCAATTTGACCAATTTTGATCTCAACATTTCTATACATTGTAGTAAGTTGGTCCAATCTTCCCTCAATCCTCTCAAATCTCTTGGAAGTTGCACTCGCTAACCTATCAATTTTATCATTTGTAGCATTGGCTAGCTTCTCTATCGAAAGCTCCCAGGTAGGTTTAATCTCCATATTCATAGGCCTTGGTTGAAATCTCGGGAGATTTTGTGGTCTTGGTTTGTTGGCTTGGTCCATTTATCCAAAATTTGGATGATTTCTCCATTCCAAATTGTATGTGTTCGAGTAAGGATTGTTTTGTGGAGACCGATTATAACTACTAACAAACTGTACCTGTTCATTAGCACAACTAAAATCATCATGATTTCTTCCATATATGGTACAACAAGTTACATTAGCATGCGAACTCGAACTGGAACCAACATTAGTCATATGAGTATTCAGCATCTTTACCACATTATCTATCTTGGCATTCAATAAATTTAGGCTATCAAGTTCAAACATACCTGCCACCTTTCTAGTGTCACCTCTCTCGTTAGCCTATTAATAATTGTTCGCAACCATTTCTTCTAGGGGTGTGCATCGAATTCGAATTCGATAATTCGGAAGTTTGAATTCAAAATTTTGGTATAGGAATTACCGACCGATTTCAATTTCGAATTCACCAGTTTCGATTTCGATTTCGATTTCGAATTCAATTCGGAATTTGGTAAATTTCGAATTCGGAAACCTTTTTTCTTTTTTTTTTGTTAGATGTATTGTTATATAATATAAATTTTATATTACAAATATTATATATAAATATATTATTATATACATAAATATATATTAATATACATATTATAAAACGAAATTGAAATAAAAATATTATTATATATATAAATAAATAAATATTAATATATTTATTATAAAACAAAATTGAAATCGAAAATTCCGATTTCGATTTCGATTTTCGATTTTGAATTATGAATTCGAAATCGGAAATTCCGATTTCAAAAACTCCATTACCAAATTCGAACCAAATTCGCATAATTCGAAATTGAAAATTCCGATTTCAATGCTGAATTCCGAATTACCGATTTCGAAAATTCCGAATTCAATTCGAATTCGGTAAATCGAAATTTTTCGATTTTGCACACCCCTAATTTCTTCAATCAATTCATGAGTTTGGGCAGCTGATTTACCCATCAATACTCCTCCGGCTGCAGCATTCATATGAGTCTTGGTAGTGAAATTCAATCCATTGTAGAATGTCTGCACAATGAGCCAATCTGGAAGACCATATTATGGACACTTCGTTATAATTTCCTAAATCACTCTCATGCTTCGTACAAAGATTCTCCCACCTACTGACAAAAGCTAGTTATATCCATTTTTTTTTGTCAAAAAAAATTAAGAAATATTGGAGATGCGGGGTATCGAACCCCGTACCTCTCGCATGCAAAGCGAGCGCTCTATCATGTGAGCTACATCCCCTTTGATTAGTTATATCCATTCTTAACTTAGCAGTTTTTGCTGGTGGGAAATATTTATTTAAAAATGAGCGAGACAAATCTTCCCAACTTGTGAAAGTGTTAGGTGGATGTGAATTCAACCAGATTTTAGCTTTATCCCTCAATGAAAATGGAAACAAGCTCAGTCGAATTGCATCTTCACTAACACCATTCATTTTAATGGTATCACAAATTTCAATAAACATAGCTAAATCAGAGTTAGGATCCTCAGTAACATTACCTTTGAATTGAGATTGTTGCACCATTTATATTAATGTAGGTTTAATCTCAAAGTTATTAGCATTTACCGTGGGTCGTGTGATACTCATTTGTAGGCCATTTCCTCCCGATAATGCAAAATCTCTCAATGCTCTTCTGTTAGCCTCTTTTGTCATTAGCTCCATTAGGGGAAGTTCAATATATAGTGTCCCTTCTTGTTGATCTTCCGTGTCTCCTTGTAGTGCACACCTTCTTGTTCTCCTCAAAGTCCTCTCAATTTTTGGGTCTAACGGCACAATTGTCTGAAAGGCTCGATACATATACTGCCAATAGTCAAAAAGATAAATCAAGATAACTTTTACCCAATATAAATGCAATTACTTCAACAGAAGTAATCTTTTACACCAAAAATTATATCCAAAATCTCACTACAATCAAAATCTAGATTAGTAAAGATCGTTTTGCTCCCTGGCAACGGTGTCAAAAATTTGACGCGATTCCCCTGCACCCTAGTTTTGTTAAATAACTCCCTCGTTAGCTGCAAGTATATAGGTCGTTTTGTAGTACAAGGAAGTTAAGGTCGATCCCTTGAGGAGTACTCACAACTACTAGAATTTAATCCTACTTTATTATCTAGACAAGCAACAATAAGAAGAAATAAAAGCTATTCTATATACTAATGTGTAACAACTACAAGTTAATGAATGAATTCAATTAAAACACAAGCTCTAGGATATGGAATCAACCAAGTGTTATTGTTTGTTGTTCAAATGAGTGATAAATATTACACTACTTGTCTTGCTAAGGGTTCATTCACATAAGGTATCCGAAACTTGCTTTAATGATGAATCAAGTGTCACCTATACATGCATTTCCCAATTTTCGTGGTGAAACAACAAGCATGATACCATTAAACTCAAGAATGTATAAAAGTCTACCTAGTCTCAACACTACTTTCATGTGCCAAGATCCTAAGCTCCATCTAACTAGGTTCCATCATCATCTACCAACTTTCATTGATAAACAACAACTAAAATAATTTGTAAATAGTGATCAAGCATTCACAAAAGTCCACGCAAGTTTAAATGAACTAGCAAGTACAAATGGCAACATTCATCAACTCATTCCAACCAAGATCAAGAAATACAAGGCATCATCTACTCCTAGAACAAATATATTAGCTAGACATGAAGAATAAACACATGAAGCTTAAATCTTTGATGAATGCCAACATATATCCAACAAAATAAAGAGAAAGGGAGAAAAAAATGCTTATTCAATTGAAGGAACAAGGATCTCCAAGCTCCAAATTCTCGTTCGCCTTCAAAGTGCCAAGATTACATCAAGAGTTTTTGTTAAAAGTCCTATTCTATTCTGGAGAGAGAAAGTACAAGTTCTAGTCTAAGAAAGTTACTCTCCTCCTCTCTTTTAACTTCTTCATATATCTAACAAAAGTGTCTTTTCTCTTCTTTAAGAAGCTTATCTCCCAAAACTCTTCATCCATTCTTTCTTGACATAATTGGATATTGAAAATGACTTAAAGTTGCAAAAAGGTGAGAAAAATTGATGCTTTGGACCTAGCTAGCAGTTTTCAAGACGTCGTAGTTGTCACCAGAAAAGGAGTTGAAAAATTGGTATCAAGTTGCACAAATTGCGCAACTTGGAGATTTTTCCCTCCCAAGTATATGATGCGATATTCGAAGCGAATTTCAGTATCCGGTGCCGTATACTGCTATACACTCTTGCTCAAAAAACTCACTGATAAGTATCTGGTGCAATGTATCCAACTTGACTCCTTCTATCTAGCACCGTATATTTTCTTTGAGACCAGGTATCCGACGCCATATATCTTGTCTTCCTGTCACAACCAATTTAGCAGATAAATCTTTCCATTTTCACACAATTTTTCATACTTTGCTTACTACATCAACTAGTTATCACCTAATCATCAAAATAGTCATTCTCAACATCATTTTAACCCCAATTCAATCACAATCCCTCCAAAATATGTACAAAATATTAGGCAAAATATATACTTGTCACTAGTCTAGTTTAGGCCATTTCATCATGAGAGTGAGTTTTGATAACATTGGAAATGAATCCCTAGTTGAACAAAAGTAGTAACGAGAGGTAAATCTATTCACTTGTATCTTTTGTTCCATAAGTGGACTCTACACCTCTAGAGTCAAGTATTTAGTGAAATTTTTTCATTGTGTCTTGCAAGCTAATTAGTAGAAAACCTAAGTTGTAAGTAAATGCAATTTCTCTTGCTTTTATTGATAGTTGGTCTAAATAATGAAGTAAGTAAGATCTTAGTACTTGTAAAAGTTACTCCTAGTTGAATCGACCCGATATATGTTCTAAAGTACTATTGACTTGTATACTTGCAGTCAACGGGTATATTTTGGAATTAAACTTATACTCATATTTAGAACCCATCAATGCTATCCATCTCTTTTCATTCCAACTCATTTTTAGGACATTGATCCAAACTGAACTTTTCTCCTTTGATAATGGGATCTGCAATGGAAGAGCAGTGCTTCATTCCAAATCTTTCTAAAACGTTTTCAATGTAGGTCTTTTGAGATAGACTAAGAATTTTTCTTGTTTTATCTCTATAAATCTCTATGCCAATGACATTGACATAACAGGCTTCACCCATATCCTTCATTTCAAAGTTTTGTGCAAGAAAATGTTTAGTTTCAAGTAGCAAACTTATATCATTACTCACAAGAAGAATATCATCTATATATAAGACTAAAAAGATATATTTGCTCCAATTTGTCATAAGATATATGCATTGGTCAATGATATTCTCTACAAGACTAAATGAAGAGACAACATTGTGAAACTTAATATTCCATTGGCGGGAAGCCTGTTTTAGTCCATATATAGATTTCTTTAACTTGCAAACAAGTTGGTTGTTGTCATTATTGACAAAACCCTCAAGTTGACACATGTATACCTCTTCTTCAAGACCCCCATTAAGGAACGCCATTTTCACATCCATTTGATTTAACTCCAAATCAAAGTGGGCTACTATTGCCATGATAACATGCAATGAATCCTTCTTTGAAATGGGAGAAAAGGTTTCATGGTAGTCAACCCATTGAATCTCTTTTGGTTTTGAAAACCTATTTGCAACCCACAATAGAGACCTTTTTGGAATTCAACGAGATCCCAGACTTTATTTTTAGCCATTGATTCCATTTCTTCTTTCAAGGCATTATACCAAGATGTGGAGTTTTCTCCATTCATGGCTTGTGAAAAATGAACTAAGGCCATCCTTAAGTCCAACGTCATAGTCAGACTCTTGAAGATTACTTCATAATCACTAGAAATTGCTGGCCTTCTAATTCTTGTGGATATTCTAACTCCCACTATTTTATGGGGAGTTTGATTAGTGGGATCAACTATTGTTGATTGTTGTGGCCACTCAGGTGGAGGTTGCTCAACTGGTTGTTCTTCAATATTTTGAATAACAACTAGATCATTTAAAGGTGACACAGGTGCATACTTTACTTCTTCAAATTCCACCTTTTGCACTCCCACTGATTTTGTGCTCCTCAAGAAACGTAGCATTTCTAGCTTCAATAATATTTGGACTGTGCAAAGGACAGTAAAATCTAAACCCTTTAGAGTTAACAGCATAGCCTATGAAAAAATCACTAACTGTACATTCATCCAATTTCTTAATGTATGGGTTATATACCCTTACTTGAACTTGACAACCCCATACATGTAAATGTTTTAAACTAGGTTCCCATCCATTCCAAATTTCAAAAGGCGTCATAGGGATAGTCTTGGATGGTACCCTATTTAAAATATACACAGTTGTTTTTAAAGTTTCACTCCATAAGAATAAAGATAAACTAGTGCTGCTAATCATGCTTCTAACCATGTCCATGAGAGTTCGATTTCTCCTTTTGGCTATACCATTTTGTTGTGGTGTGCCAGGCATTGTATATTGAGCAACAATACCTTCTCCTTGAAGAAACTTAGCAAATGGACCATATGCTTGTCCTTTATCTGTGTGCCTTACATAATATTTGTCACCCCTATCTGATCTCACAATTTTGATTTTCTCTTCCTTCTGTTTCTCTACCTCTAGTTTGAAAATTTTAAAAGCATCAAGTGCTTCTGATTTACCAAACAAGAGATAAAGATACATAAATTTTGAATAATCATCTATAATTGAGATAAAATATCTCTGACCATTCAAGCAAGAGGTAGGAAAAGACCCACAAATATCCGTGTATATAATCTCAAGTAATTGAGAACTTCTTTTTCACACCTTTTGAGGTCTTGTTAGTCTGCTTACCGTTTATGCAGCCTACACAAGTACCAAAGTCAATGAAATTTAAAGTCTCTAGGACTCCATCATTCACTAAGCTTTTGATTCTATCAATAGGGATATATCCCAATCTCCTATGCCAAAGTTATAGAGAGTTCTCACTGATAATACTGCATTTAGTACTAGTGCCATGCATTGTTAAAAGGCTATATTCGTATGTGGAGTGTAACTCAAGTTTAAATAACATTCCATCCAATTTGGCAGAACCAATAATTTTATTATTTTTCAAAAGATTCATAGTTGAAAGATGAGAATTGGAATCATATCTAATAATAGATGGTCTAGAAAGAGAAATTAAATTTCTAGAAAAGGATAGAACATAAAAGGTATTTTCAAGATCTAATTGAAAATCGGTATTTAAAATAAGTCTATAGGTCCCTATGCCTTCAACAGATGAATGCATCTGATTTCCAAAATAGATGATTTGTTCACTTCCCAACAGGTTCCTTAGGTTCAGAAAGCCCTACATGGTTTTGGAAATGTGAATTGCAGAACCACAATCAATCCAACAAGCATTATCAGAAACTTCAGTGAAGTTAGATTACTAACACACAAAGGTGAGATTACCTTTCTTTTTGAGCCACTTCTTGTACTTGAGGCAATCTTTCTTCCAGTGCCTTTTCTTCTTGCAAAAACAACATTTTTCTTTATTGCTATTTTGTTCATAGGAACACTCTTGCCTTTTCCTTTCTTTGCATTTCCTTTGCCATGAGTCACAAGACGAACACTTTCTAGTGTCTCATATTTCAATCTCTCCTCCTCTTGAACACACATGGTCATGAGTTCATTAATTGACCATTCTTCTTTATGTGTGTTATAAGAGATCTTAAATGGAGTATATTTCGATGGAATAGAGTTGAGAATGAAATGTACAAGAAATGACTCAAAAATCTCAACCTTAAGGGACTTTAGTTTGGCTACAATATCTCTCATTTTTATAATGTGCTCGCGCACACTCCTACTTTTGTCAAGTGTCATGCTTGCAAATTTCTTCATAAGGGTGCTATCCAAATCCTTGTCAGAGTTTACAAATTGTTCATCAATTGCTTTCATGTAAACTTTGACTCAGTCACAATCAAGGATTGAACCCCTATTACTTTGACTGATATGTGACTTGATGAGCATCAAACTTAAGCAATTAGATCGCTCTCACCGCTCATAAGTAGCCTTTTTCATTGGACAAACTAGAATCTGTGGGAATGGGTTGTTCATTCTCACAAAGCGCCAAATTAAGATCCATGCACCCTAATGTTAGAAGAATCTTGTCCTTCCATTCGGTGTAGTTTTCAGCGGATAGCATTGAAATATGAGATGAATTATTAAAAAGAGTAGTGGTAGAAAAAATTGAAATATCCAAGAATAAACATACATTATTGCTATGAAATTTAAGACATAAGGATTAAATTAACCAATGTTAATTCAAATAATAAATTCAAACCTTCCTGTGGGTAGAGGCTGCCAAACATGCATTGAATTTACTTTCTTTCTAATAAGACTGGTAAATTTAAGCTATAAAAATATAAATTTTTCATACATGTGGTTTTAGAAAAATCTCTTAACACAATGTTAAATTTACTATCTTATTTCAACTAATCTTATTAAAACTACCACTTTCCTACTGGCCAAGTGGTAATTTTAACAAATTAATTGCTTACTTAATTAGATGTTATTCATTTAATTACTAGACATTTATGTGATTAAAATTCTAAGTATCAAGCATATAAGATGCTATGGCCACTCTTAAATACAAGATGCAAAAATCTTTATGATAGCATCTAAATAGGTGACAAAAATGAAAGGTTGATAGATGTCACAAATTATACTTTTAAATAATTATGCAAAAGTGCAGCAAACAAACAAACTGCTGATACCAATTATTAATCACAATTTCAAGAGGCATGGAGTCATTTAAATAGAACTCATAAAGTGCCCCAGAAGGAAAGTTCAACCTTTATGATATTTTAGCATACATGATGCAAAGTCAAAAGGCATAAGTATACTAACCATAATTCATGCAAGATATAATTAATTATGTTGTCATATACAAGCATAACCAAATGAAGATCAAATATCATACTAACGATATATGTATGATACATACTTGCATGACCAAATAAATCATCAGAAGGATGATACACATACATGGGATTAGCCAATAATTCTCAATCATTGAGATAATAGATACATAGATCCCATGACAAATTGGATTTGATTCATTTAATAATAAATGAATCTATGTAGCTTTTCTCACATTGCCAACAAACCATGAAGTTATATGTTAAATAACATGGTTAGAGGGTGGCTTTCATACCACATGTAAACCAAATAATTACAAATAAATTGTACTAAGCAGTAGAAATTTAAATGATTTATCTCTAGTCATTGTTGTTGAACAGAGATTAATCCTTACAACTCTCTTATCTTCTTGCCTTGTTCTTGTCTATGTGGACAAAGAAACTATGTAGATATGTAGAAGAAGAGAAAAGTAGAAGAAGAATTTAAAGGATCTTCTAATCCATACCTAACGAAAAAATGTACAATTGATGGAATACTACAGGCTTTTTATAGGTTAGGTTAGAATCAATCATGTAGGTCGTAATTGCCAAAGGAGGCAAGCCTTACAAAACATTCCAACCATTGACCTTGAGGAAGCTACAAGCTTGAACAAGCTGAAGTCATTGGGCAGATTATGAAAGCAAGCCAAGAATTTGGATTCTTTCAGGTTCATAGCACTGGTTATGTTTGAACTGAAAAACTAAACATAATCCTTGATGATGGTTGTCTAAGACCATCATTTGGAACGCATTATCAATCTTGCTACTCATGAGTAAATGCTATTAGTTCAGGTCATTAATCATGGAGTTTCTGAAGGCTTAATGGAGGAGACAATGAATGTTATCCAGGAGTTCTTTAGGCTACCAGGCTTTTACTCCAACGACAGTGACGTTAGCCAAATCTGTAGAATCTTCTCAAGCACTCTAAATAATCACAAAGAAGATTTTCACTACTGGAGTGATAACGTCACACACAGCTGCCATCCTGTGGAGGATCATATTCAATCATTGCCTGAAAAGCCTACCAGATATCGGTAAAGCCTCTACGTATGACCCAACTTATTTAAATAAGAATGAAGCTAGGAATTCCGTTACAATGATTAGCACCACAATTCATACAACCTTTTTTCAAGGATGTCATAAGTACATATTATGTTGAAGCACGAAAGTTTCTCTCGAGGATTTCGGATCTGATTTGTGAAGGATTGGGACTCATAGGCTACTTTGAAGATGAGCTAACCAAAGTTCAGCTGTTCTTAGACTGGGAATGCCAGAACACTATGATCTTGATCTCATAATTATGCTTCATCAAGGCACAATACCTGGACTTCAGTTCTTCAAGGAAGAAAACAGTAAGTTGGTGTTGAACCTTAGCCTGATGCATTAATCGTCATTTGTGGTCTCCTATTGAATGTACGTATTATTCTGAAGCTCATTGAACTATAATTCTTGCCAATAATCATGTATGCCCCCTGCTAGGTATCCATCTTTTTCGTAAATAGTACGGGTAATCAGTAATGATTTGTTCATAAGTCCTAAACATCGAGTGGTAATAAACACAAAAGCTTGAACAACCATCGCAACGTTCTCGGCTCCATCTAATGATGTCGCAATAGAACCTGCAACGGCTTTGACTAACAAAGGAAATCCTCCTGTTTATACTTTATAAAGCTTTCACATACAAAGAGTTCCGGAGCTCCTAGCTACCTTGGGAAAGATATTAGCAATGCTCTAAATGCTTTGGGATGCTTAAGAATAGAATGGAATGATCATGGTGTTTGTATGTCATTTGTCTCTAAAGAAAATACAACAGGAGTAACTCTGATGTGAAATATGCATTTTTTTCAATTAAATGTTCTAAAGATCAACCTTGCTCGGTTAATTTTCTCAGTACCAATGTTGAATAAGTCATAAAGTTAACTTGGATCAACATTTTTTTAAATACCTTCCTACTCCTTCCCATGCCCTTTCAATCTCAATTGTTACGCACAAAATTTAAATCTTGAATGTGATAGTGAAGAGAATTCAAGAGCATTCCCCTAATCACTAGGCTGACGCCAATGATAACTTGGATCAATGCATTGCTATAAGAATGGTAAATTTATATCACTATATAAGAACAGTAAATATATGATTTCCTAAAGGTGCAAGGAAATCTGTCTTCCAAAGATGTTATTGACAATGGTGAGTGGAATATAATCTTGTTGGGTCAACTGCTGCCAGTGGAGGTTGTTCAAGGAATTGTGGGTATGGTTGTTCCTTCTAGGGATGTTCCAGATGCCATGACTTGGGTTTTATCTACATCGGGTAGGTTCTCTTTATTCTCTACTTTCCAGGAGATATGGGGTCCTAGGGATTCTTCATTCATGTCTAAACAATGTTGGCATATGCAGGTGCCATTGAAAATTTCATTTTTTATGTTGTGATTGTTCAGGGGTAGGTTACCTTTGGATGATGTGCTGACTAAGTTTCAGTTTCATATGCTGTCCAAATGTTTTTGCTGCATGGACTCTCAAGCTGAAACGGTAAAACATTTGATTTTGGAAGGGGAGTTGGCGATGGCCGTTTTGAAGTTTTTTGGATCGTCTTGTGGAATTCGTTATGCTGGAGATCATTTGCGTGTGGTCTTGGCTAATTGGTTGTATAAACCAGCTAAGTCCGAAAGATTAAAGTTTATCTTTCGTCTTTTGCCTATTTTTGTCTGCTGGAATTTATGGAAGGCAAGGAATATAGCTTTCTACCAAGGAGTTTTTGTGAATTTTCATTCGGTGTGTCAAGCTATCTTTAGTGATTTGAGGTTTGTGTATTGGATTAAGTTTAGGGAATTTCACAATATTATGTCTTGGCATCATTTTTTGGAACTAGTTGAGCAACGATTGGCGAAGTTTTAATGTCTGGATTTTTTTTTGGCAATCCCCGCAGAGGGGGGTATTGTAACTCAATATTGACGGATGCTCGAAAGGAAATCCAAGTATGTGCGGTGGAGGGGGATACTCCGGGATTCGATGGGCCGCTTACATTTTGCCTTCTCCTCTTTCTTTGGTAAAGGTACTAGTATATAGGAAGAAGCTAAAGCTTTATTATTAGGGATGAAATTGTGTGTTCAAAGGGGATTTATGCAGGTTATTGTTGACTCAGATTCAATGGTATTAGTACGGATTTTGAAGGATTATTATCGGTGCCCCGTGGTCTATTTGTAGTGAGGCGGAGCAGGTTTTTGAGTTGCCTAGAGATGGTTTCCAACTCCACTCCATCATTGTTATAGGAAGGCTAATAAGGTGGCAGATTTGTTGTTGAACGAAGGTTATCCTATTTTAGAAACCGGGGTTTGTTTGTATGAATGAGTAGCTGATTTACCGATGATGGCGAGGGAGAGCAGATCCTCTGTCCAATTTTTTGTGTCCAATTTCCTATCCAATGTGAAACTACGTAATTTCACTTATTACATCTGCTGATGTGGCAACTAAAAATAGGTGGCTGTTTGGCTGCCTTATACTTCTTTTTCCTTCTAACGGCCTGTCAAATAATTTTCATTCACCGTGAATTCCTCCAAAGCAAAACCACTACATATTTCTTGTTGCCAACGTCACCACTACATGAAAGCGAAGTTTGTTCGATAACATCAATCTTTAGTGTATGATGGGGGATGAACTTTGAGTGCATCTAAAAATTCTCACCGTGAGTGTTTCAATGTCCAAATGCATTTCATTTCTTCCTTGTTAAAAATTGCTTTGTTGAAGAACTTCCTTCTGTCTTCTAGGCAAAAAATGGTGGCAACAGGTTTTGGGAATTATAACAGTAGCAATAGGATTTTAGGAATTGTAACAAAGTTGTGTAAACAAAGGAAATCCAAAAAAGAAGAAAGAAAAAGAAGTATAAGGCAGTCAAACAGCCACCTATTTTTAGTTGCCACATCAGCAGATGTAATAAGTGAAACTACGTAGTTTCACATTGGACAGGAAATTGGACACAAAAAATTGGACAGAGGATCTGCTCTCCGAGGAGAGAGTATAGATTGGACAAGTTACCTTTTCCGTCTTTTCTTAGATGTAGGATTGCTTGTCAATGTTCTTAATTGGTCATTTTATCATGTACTATGTGAGGTTTATCATGTACTATATGAGGTAAGGTTGATGTCCCCCTCTTATTTGGTTTGTTTCTAATAAAATTTTTGGGCTGCCATTCAAAAAAAAAAAAAAACCCCCATGATAAGCACACCAAAAAGAGGGACTAAACTACTATGAAATTCCAACATTATCAGAGTGAATTGTATATAACTTAACTAGCATTATTAGCTATAGTTACATCGTGCAAACAAGATAACGCCAAACCCACCCCTTCTTCCGTATCCTTAGGACATAGTATACAATAACCCATCACTATAGTCTATAAGTTACTTGCAAGAACTTCACTAGAAATGAAACAAAGTAAAGCTGAAACATCATAAACAAAGACATTAGCAAGAATATGGTGTGGCAATGGCATGCAGAGGAAATTTTCTGTGGACTGTGATACCAAATGATTCGGTCATGTCCAACTCGTTTGGATTGATTCCATCGGGTGATGTAAAGTTAAATTTGTTGACCAGTTTTGCCAATGCAAGTTCAGTTACTGACATGGCGAAGTTAATACCCGGGCAAACTCTTCGTCCGGCACCAAACGGAATTAACTCAAAGTTCAAACCATGAAAATCTACACTCGAACCCAAAAACCTCTCAGGTCGAAATTCTTCAGGGTTCTCCCACAACAATGGATCTCTTGCAATTGCCCAAGCATTCACAAGTACCTGCGTGTTCTTTGGTACATCATACCCCATTATTTTGACGTCTTGATTCGATTCTTTAGGACCCAGTAATGGAACTGGAGTATGAAGTCGCATAGTTTCTTTAATCACTGCTTTTAAGTACCGCATTTTCTCCATATCAGCTCGAGTTATTTCTGGTTTTCCTTGAGTCACATCTCTTACCTCAGCCTGCAATTTATGCAAGACTTTGGGGTTCTTTAGAAGTTCTGACATTCCCCAATCCATAACTGAATGTGTTGTATCAGATCCAGCACCAAAGACATCCTAAATAATGGAATCAAAGAAAGTGTTGCATTAGAACATGTTTGGATTATACGATGGCAATAACCTTTATTTCTATTGTGTACCAATCCAACTTTATTCAAAACCATGTAGTAATCAAACTTTATCAATGGAATGATTTTAAAATCAATAAATATAAGCTAGCTTGGGCTGGCTCATAGTCCAATAAAGAGCCTAAGGTTTGTGAGCTTTTATAGTTCTAACGTATATATGAATATTTAAATGGGTTGAGTTTAGGTTTGTCAAATCTCGATTGACAAAACCCAATTATTACTCCATTCACTCATCAATCCAGGCTTCATAAGGCTTAACTCAACAAACCTGAATATTTATATGTTTGGTGGTTAAAACTGGTAAAAAATTTAGAATTTGATGCAAGTTCGGTTGTGATTTATTTGTTGTACGACTATTGATTTCCTACATAATTTGATTTATGCTAATATAACTTATATAAATATCACTTGCGTACTCCAATTTACTGATATAAGTATATACCAAATTTAAAAAATAAGAATAAAATGACCGTATGCAACCACACCAAAATCAACCATACTTGCCTCGATCCCAAAGATTTATTACCAATGCAAAGAGATGTAGAGAGAAATTTACCAGGATGATAGCTTTCATGGCATCTCGCTCAAGAGCAAAGCCCATAGTCTTTTCCTCATTAATCTCAATCAAGATATCTACAAAGTCTTGGCATCTTTCCTCAGTAGTAGAGTCGCTTTCAGCCTTTCCTTTCCTCTTATTCATGTGCTCTTCTATCACACCCTCCAGAAATCCATCAATCTGTTTAACCGTTTTCTTCACTTTAGAATCCAAGCCATTGAAGCGATTAACCCATGCAAGCGAAGGAATATAGTTTCCTACATCAAAAATACCCAGTAACTCACCAAACACCTTCAAATTCTCCATACTTTTCCTCCCATTTTCTTCCTCACTATACTTCCTCCCCAAGGCAACCCTACAGATTATATCATTTGTGAGAATTAAAAACATGTCACTTAAGTTTACAGCTGTGGAAGAACACATTCGGCTGATCTTCTCGATCATGAGTGACGTCTCTTCTTCTCTGACATGTTGAAAAGACTGAATCCTTTTGTTACTCAAAAGATGAAGCATAGAAATGCTTTTTAGTTGTCTCCAATACTCGCCATATGGCGCAAAAGCTATGTCCTTGCTTCCGTAAAAGAGTTTATCTGGGATGCTCGATTTAGGCCTGCTTGCAAAGGATAAATCATGGGTTTTCAAGATCTGGCAAGCTGCATCAGAGGAAGAGACAACCAGCATTGGCTTGCTTCCCAGTTCAAGCAGCACGAGTGGACCATATTTTCTTGACAGTGATTGGAGGGAGCGATGTGGAAACTGGCCAAGCTGGTGAAGATTGCCAATAATTGGGAGCTTTGGTGGAGATGGTGGTAACTTTTTCTGGGGTTTAGAAGCAGCATAGAACCATTTGAGAAGGGATAGAAGGAATATGAGCAAGGAAAAAATTGAGAAAAATGAAAGATCAAGATTGATCAAAGCCATGTGGTATATGAGCATGCATTTGGCTGTGATGGTGTTCTCTTTTTATACTAGTTTTTCAAGCTCTTTTACCATAGAAAATCCAATAAATCAGGACCAGAGGGGATGATTAAGTCAATACATCATTTAGGGCACCGTTGTACGAGTACGACCATTGACGGTCCTCGGGTGGTTCATTTTTTGAGCAGTGATATTGGAATCTTCTATATATTTATATCTATACAAATAAATTTTTACAAAGTAATATGTTTATGCGAATAGTTTTATTTTCACAAGTAGATCAACGCAATTAAAAATCAAACTTATCTATGTCATTAAATTTGAACAAAATATTTGGACAGCACAAAATAGGTCAAAATTACGATAAAAGTTTTAAAGTTTAATCTAATGGTAAAATTTAATCAATTTAATTTTTATTTTTGTATATACATTATAATCCTTTTCAGTTAATGGAGAGGAGCTTAATTCTTTGTATGTGAGAAAGGTTTCATAGATAGGAAAATTTTTAGGTAGATCATGTGGTTTATTTAAGAGTTTGATAGTCTTTTTCATACCATTTTATCTTGCTCCTCGTGACTTTTTTATGTACTTATGAATATCTACGTGAAATTTCAATACATCGTCATGGTTTGACTTTTGAATACGTCACAATCTACATGTGCCTAACTTTCGAATTGCGAATGAACTTCCCTTGAGTAAAATATCTCATTTGCCCTAACTGATTTGGCTTAAATTGCTGCCTAAATTTTTGGCTATTATCTGGGATTCAATTGAAACTTAACTCCAGACAGTTGAACGTTGAATAGAAAATTCCAAGTCCAATTCATCTAGATGGCTATCAGAATTTTTTTTGTTATAATTAGGGTGCACCGTATATGGACTGGAGGCTGTCAGAATATTCTTTTTACGAAGTCAGGTTTTACAAAACAGATTGAAAGTGAGTTTAAGATTAAAAATGTTTTCTACCCATTACATAGAAAGGAATAACTAAAAAGAATGAGTGCTCACGTTCATGCGAATGTTTTTTGTTGTATGCGAATGAGTGCTCAATTCTACAGAAGATATCTTATGTAGCTCTTTTAATTAGACATATATGATAAGAATATATTGATAAAAAAAAAAGGAATTGACGTTGCATTTTAGGAATTAAAAATAAATACAAGATCTACGAAAGAGGAATTGAGATTTTGGAGGTTTAACAAGGCTTCTAACTAAAAATTCTGCAATTTATATAGAGTAGAAATCAAAATGGATCTTGGAGATAAAGAAAAATGAATTCACAATAGTAATAGTAATTTTATATTAGGGTAAATACATAACCAAAAATATATGTGGATCAGAAAATTCCTTTTTCCTCTCAAATTTTAAAGTCTGTGTATCATCAAGTTGTTAAGATTTGAAATAATTTAAATTTTGAAATGATGAGAATATAGTCTAAAATCATGATTTTGCAATCAACTCATTACATTTTAGGAATTAAAATAAATAAAAGATCTACGAAAAAGGAATTGAGATTTTGGACTTCTAGAAAGGCTGTCACTAAGAAACCCTTCAAGAATTTATATAGATGTAGATATGTAAATATGGTAGGGTATTTCTGTATGGGAGGAAAATAATGTATGGTATTTGGTATTTAACGGTGGGAATGAGAATATAGTCTAAAATCATGATTTTGCAATCAACTCATTACATTTTAGGAATTAAAATAAATAAAAGATCTACAAAAAAGGAATTGAGATTTTGGACTTCTAGAAAGGCTGTCACCAAGAAACCCTTCAAGAATTTATATAGATGTAGATATGTAAATATGGTAGGGTATTTCTGTATGGGAGGAAAATAATGTATGGTATTTGGTATTTAACGGTGGGAATGAGAATATAGTCTATAATCATGATTTTGCAATCAACTCATTACATTTTAGGAATTAAAATAAATAAAAGATCTACAAAAAAGGAATTGAGATTTTGGACTTCTAGAAAGGCTGTCACTAAGAAACCCTTCAAGAATTTATATAGATGTAGATATGTAAATATGGTAGGGTATTTCTGTATGGGAGGAAAATAATGTATGGTATTTGGTATTTAACGGTGGGAATGAGAATATAGTCTATAATCATGATTTTGCAATCAACTCAATACATTTTAGGAATTAAAATAAATAAAAGCATTTTTCACCAATTATAGCCAAAATGATTCATTTTCTTCCAATAATATAACTAAAGTGACTAAAAATAATATAAAATATCATACAATTATTACGTAAATTAGTCACTTATCATAATGCTGGAAAATTCATTCTCTCGATATTGTCTTTATTAATCAAAGCAAAGAGTTCGACTATTTATAGCCGAAATACAAATCCAAATAGGCCAAGACTTAACTACTTAATTAACCAACTAAGAACTAACTAATTAAGGCCCAACTTAAGTTTTAAACTGGCCAAATTATTTTACTAACCTCAAAGGCCCAAAACAACTCAATTAAAACAACAACTATGTGGTTGCAAGTTACACGCAAGTTGGCCCAATTTATTCTTAACACAAATTAAGGTCCTATTTGATAACACAATTCAACACTTAAACTTAAAAATTAATCTTATATACACTATCACCATTAGATATACGACACATGTGCAAATTTTGAATTTGAAATTCAAAATTTGCTTATAAGTCATCCATCCAATCATGATAGTGTATACACTGAAAGTGCATATAAGATTTACTCTAAAATTAATGGATTCGGATCTTAATATGTTCAGATGTATTTGATAACAAAAAATTAAACATCTAAATTAATTAAGTGATACTGAATTTTCTAGACAAAACTTGCTCTCGAAAATAAGTGATAAGCTATTCACTTATCACTGAATGTGATATACATTCAAATATATTTGATTTAATACTTAACAATTCAATAACTTAATGGATTCAAATTTCAAATTTTAGTTTCATCAAACGCACCCTAAGAGAAATAGACGACGCCAAATCAGTAAAGAATCTGCTCCTTGATCTGCTTCATGAATTAAGGTTTGTGGCGCAGATTCCCCATCAATATCTTCAAAGCCTTGATTTGAAGCTTGGTTTGCAAAATCGTCAGCTTGAAAACCCTGAGAATTTGAGAAATTGATCCCTTTGACTTCACTAAAATGAAAGTAATGGAAGACATTTCACCATACTCGAATCCTAGCAATCGGATCAACACTTGGACAGCTTTTGTGCTCATAAAATCATCAATGAACACACCTCAATTATAAAGAGAAGCCACACCTGCGCCCAAACATCACAAAAGAAGTTAATTTGATCTTAGAAACCCGTGATATATACGAAGCCTAACAAAAGCACAAGAGAGAAACAACCACAGCCATTCGTTCACATTGAATAGAAAATTCCAAGTCCAATTCATCTAGATGGTCAGGGCTATCAGAAATTTTTTTGTTGTAATTAGGGGGCACCGTATATGGACTGGAGGCTGTCAGAATCTTCTTGTTACGAAGTCAGGTTTTACAAAACAGATTGAAAGTGAGTTTAAGATTAAAAATGTTTTCTAACCATTATATAGAAAGGAATAACTAAAAAGAATGAGTGCTCACGTTCACGACCATGCTTTTTGTTGTATGAGAATGAGTGCTCAATTCTAATTGTCATATGAGTATAACTATGAAATGACAATAGTTATTGTCTAGCTCTTTCTTTGGTCATAGTAATCAAATACAATTATACTAAAAGCTATGCCATAATTGATAACCTTGTGGGATGATTGTTATGTACTTAGAACAAAAATTGAAGAGGAAAGATTTTTCTTCAATTGAGGTTTGTGAGCAAATTGTTTCATTTATTTTACTCTTACCTTTATTACATCAGGTTCGTTTGATTCGTATGACATGTTGGATTTTTTTGGCTTTCGTTTGTTTTACTTCAAACATTTTGAAAGTTCTTACTGGAAAAAACAACCTTTTCTTTTGAAAGTTCTTATGGAAAAAAAGCAGCCTTTGCCTTTCAAAGTTGTTATGGAAAAAGCAGTCTTTTCTTCTCATAAAAGTAGGTGTGAAATATCATAAATTATCATATAGACTCAACTCATTTGCTATGCAAAACTTTTTTTTTATTATTTTTCTTTGGCTAGAATGGAAAAGAATATTCAAAAGAATCACAGCATGCATGCACACAAATTCAATCACGAAATAATCAATGTGACTTTTCTGCTCATTTTTATTAGAGCTTTCTATTTGTATCTTTTGTAATTCCACATATACTTAAACTCTTTCTTGTGTTCTTCATTTGACATGCTTTTCGTATGCATATAGACCAAAATAGTGTGAGTCATTTCTATTACAAAATATCTTATTTTCTTCTTAGATGGCTGATTTGTTATTATTTGCAGCACTTGAGTCATTTCTATTTACAAAATGACAACCACTAGCCTCAAAGTCTAACATAGTTAGAGACATAGCATCCTACTCCCAAGTGGATGGTATTAGTATTTCAACTCCCAAGTGGATGGTATTAGTATTTCAACAGGAAATTAAGGGCATATGTAGGAAAATTGTCTTAAAAGGCATATTAGATAAATCAAAAAAGTTAAAAAAAAAAAAAAAACACCCATCAATAAATCATTCAAAGCACTTTTATATATAGTACAGATTTGTAACAATTGAAGCACCTCACATAAGCTCGGCATTCCTACTAGGATATTATCCACCATCCAATCAAGCTGCAGTTTTCACTTTTGGATACCTTAATTGCTCTCTAATTGCTTCTCCCTTTACATTTTTTGTTTCGTGCTTCAACTTCTAATTTTAGATTGTGATGGATAACCACCGCATTTTTTATTTAGGCCAAGATGCACAATTTATGGATCATTGCATGACTTGAGTGAAAACTTAACAAGTCATCCTGCACGATAGATGTGGCAAAATGGAATCCATACAAAGCAAGTTTAAATGGATTTGTATAAAGGGTAATGACTTTAGATTGCACGATAGATGTGGCAAAATGGAGTCCATACAAAGCAAGTTTAAATGGATTTGTATAAAGGGTAATGACTTTAGATCGATAACGATTTCAACCCAATTGAATTGATGGATTTGCATGAATTATTCACTTGATCCATAAAAAATCCATTTTGCAAAATAGATTGCGGTGGGAACGAGGACCAAGACTCGTCTCACGCCCACCACCAAGTCTACAAACAGATGGCACGCAAGCGAAGTCAGGACCTGCAACCTCTTCTTTCCAGATTGGTGTTCTGGCAGTCCACAATACTAGAGAACGTCACAGTTGAACGCTTGAATAATTGACAAAAAAAACAAGTGGAGCTAGAAGCAAATAGTCAAAATATTGATAGCTAGCCTCTCCAAGATATTTAAATTTGATAAGAATCTTGCTTGTTATTGTCTTCTACTTCCTTTAGTATTTTTCCTTTTTTTTTGTAGATTTTTTCCCTTAGTTGCTTAATGATCAAATGTTCTTTGTAGATTTTGTTAGATTTTTCCCCTTCGATTTTTTAAGTGCTTTTAAATATATTGTTTGAAATATAGTTCCATAAGTACTGATTCTATTAAACAATGTGTAATTTAAAAATTTTTAAATGTATTTATCTCTTTATTTAGTTCATAATATAAGATAAAATGATTAAATTTAATATTTTATTTTTTAAATCACAAAAGCTAGTCTAAAAGCACCAAATTTTGATATTTTGCTAAAAGTGCTTTTAACACCAAAAGCCCTACTCCTAATTTTATGGGATAATGTTTACAAAATGCCTTAATAGTACTTTTATCACATAAAAATGCTTTTTTAACCAAAAGTATTGCAACCTCAAATGTGGTCTAAATCTATGCCAAGTACTAAATTCATCATTATCATATGTTTAAACTCAAGTTGCTTTTTTAAAAAAAAAAAAAATTCAGTAGAAAAAGGGTGAAACTTGAGAAGCAGGAAGGAAGGAAGAGATTTGAACTCAAAACTAATTCTTCAATTTGGCCTTAATCAAGGACTCCTCACCCAAGTTGCTTCCCTTTTCCTTTTTTTTTTCTCAATCTTTTTCATTTTCACTCAAATTTTCTAGTAGTATAGTTTGCTCCAATTTCTATCCTGATTATAGAATGAAATTTTTATTGCCTAATCTTTTACACAACATGGAAATGGAAAAAAAAAATCACTCTTTTTTCTTTGACTGGTAGCGGCTTGAGAAAATCTTTCGCATTATCTTTGTATTAGATCTATTGGATTACATTCTAACCAATCATTATAATCAGTTTTGATGAATTCCTAATTAAATTAATAAAAATAGAGTAAGGCAATAAAGAGGCGTGGAAATAAACTTTAAATTGTGAAACATCATCCAGGAACCAAAAAGACTTGCAAGAACAAAATTTGGACAAGAAGAATCCGTATGCACACCAAAAAAAAAAACTACTGTACTATGAATGGATCATCCAGTATCGTTTGGAATTGCAGGATTTTGAAGCTGTTTCACTTCAATCCGACGCGGCTCTGGCTTGGAGAGCCTCTGATCTAGCGTTGGATCCAGCATTGGCCAACAAGAAGATTTTTTGCTGTCTTCTCATTTTCTTGATATTTCTTTCCTTTTCGGTTTCAGATGTTTTTCGCCTATAAATAGATGTCATTAGAACTTTTGTTAGTAGACTTTTAATTAATCATTATTCAACTATTGTTGGTTTATTGTAATTTTCTTGAATGTTTTCAAAGGTTTACCTTGATTCTTTTGAATCATTTTTGAGTAGTGATTAAGACACACTTTGAGTTCAACTTTTTTTTTATTTTTGTTAGAATAAATAAAGTAGAAAATTAACTCGTTCATGCGAGTTTGACCCTGAAATACTCCAAGTAATTTATTATTACGATCGATTCTATGTGCCTGCAGGAATTCTTCGATCAGGAACAAGTAAACAACTACAAACAACCAAGCTTCTGTAACGTTTCAAACAAATAACACAAAGCAAAAAAAAAAATTAGAAAACAAACCTTTTGCTGAATAACAAATTAAAAGAAATTCATAACAAAAGAAGAGAAAGCCAAACGATTCTGAAAAAAGTAGGATGAATATTTTCAACCTATTTGACAAATCAACTAATTGAAAAGCATTCAAACTACGACTTTTTGTGAAAGAAATAACAATATATTATAGAAACAAAATTAGTTTATCACATAAATGAATCACAAATTTTGTAGGAACCAACATTTTTTGCATTTAAAATCATAAAAGTGAAAATGGAAAACCAACTCAGAAACCCAAAACATGCACAATTGATGAACCCTGAATCCCAAAAAGTAATGAGGAAAGAGACACAATCAAAAGCCTGAAGATAACTAATTTTAGAGCACAATTAGAGCCTAGTGTTCATATAATCACGTCAAAGCAACTGCATTTGACAAATTCTGAGTCCAATGATGAAATTACTAACCTTATTCAATATATATGCAATAAAGCTAGGTTTAGAGAATAAATTCAGCCTCACATACTAAATTCAGATTAAATAGTGGAATTCTAGTTACAAGATTATTTGCAGACGTATATGTAAATCTATTCTTTGTAAACCAAAAAATACCCAAAAAAAAAAGAGCAATAAACTTGATACGAACGCCACCAACCTTGTGACGAAACCAGTAAAAGACAAGCCCCAAATTTTCAAGGTTTCAAGAATTTCAAGATTCGAAAAGTTTGAGCACAAGAATTCAAGAAACCTTAAAGATTGTATTAAGATCTTCAAGAACTTCCGGAATTTAATCAAGAAATTCAAGAAACTCAAGAAAGATTCAAGAAACGAACATGAACAGCCAAGATTTCCCCAAAATTTCAAGAACTTCAAAAACCAAAGTTTAGGGTTTCAAGTATCAAGTGCGAACAGCTCACACAATCCAAGATTCAACAAGACTCACGAAGAAACCCTAGGCAAGAACTTTGGATTTCCAAGAAGCATTTTGAACAGAATTTTTTTTTCGAGATGGACAATAACACAGATGAACAGTACCACGAATGAACAATAACTTTTTTTTAACTCAAAACACAAAACCCTAGAATAAGAACGACAAAGATGCAAACAAGAAAACTAAATGGGATATAACTTTGATACCTTCAACTAACTCTAATATCAGACATAACTCGTAGCACCACAATCCGCAAGGATCTAGAATCAATATCAAGATTTAGGTAACAAAAATCAAAATGCTCAAGAAATGGCTCAAGAACATTTGATCAGTAGACTACGCCACAATCAAGATAACTACTTGATTGATAAGTCAATAAGCATTTTAAAACCACTCTAAGGTGTTCAAGGATAGCTCACAAAGAAGCCAAGAGGGAAACACACATGTTTAATGCTGGAAAATTCGTTCTCTCTATTGTCTCTATTAATCAAAGCAAAGAGTTTGGCTATTCATAGCCAACGTACAAATCCAAATGGGCCAAGACTTAACTACTTGATTAACCAACCAAGAACTAACTAATTTATAGCCAAAGTACAAATCCAAATGGGCCAAGACTTAACTACTTAATTAACCAACTAAGAACTAACTAATTAAGTCCCAACTTAAGTTTTAAACTGGCCAAATTATTTTACTAACCTAAAAGGCCCAAACCAACTCAATTAAAACAACAACTATGTGGTTCCAAGTTACATGCAAGTTGGCCCAATTTATTCTTAACACAATCAACTAAATAACTAAGAAATTAAGGTCCTGTTTGATAATTCAATTTAACACTTAAACTTAAAGATTAATCTTATATGCACTGTCAATATATACATTATCACCATTAGATATATGACACATGTGCAAATTTTGAATTTCTTATGTATCATCCATCCAACCGTGATAGTGTATACACTGAAAGTGTATATAAAATTTACCGTAAACTTAATGGATTCGGATCTTAATATATACAGACGTATTTGATAACAAAAAATTAAACATCTAAATTAATTAAGTGATACTTAATTTTCTACAAAACTTGCTCCCAAAAATAAATGATAAGTTATTCACGTATCATTGAATGTGATATACACTCAAATATATTTGATTTAATATTAACAATTCAATAATTTAATGGATTTAAATTTCAAATTTTAGTTCTATCAAACGCACCCTAAGAGAAATAGATGACGCCAAATCAATAAAGAATTTGCCCCTTGATGTGCTTCATGAATTAAGGTTTATGGCACAGATTCCCCATCAATATCTTCAAAGCCTTGATTTGAAGTTGGTTTTCAAAATTGTCAGCTTGAAAACCCTAGGAATTTGAGAAATCGATCCCTTCGACTTCACTAAAATGAAAGTAATGGAAGATATTTCACCATACTCGAATCCTAGCAATCGGATCAATACTTGGACAGCTTTTGTACTCATAAAATCATCAATGAACTCACCTCAATTATAAGGAGAAGCCACACCTATGCCCAAACATCACAAAAGAAGTTAATTTGATCTTAGAAACCCGTGATATGTACGAAGCCTAACGAAAGCACAAGAGAGAAACAACCATAGCCATTCGTTCACCATGGAGGAGTAACTAAGGTAATGGTTATGCCGAGAATGAATAAGTAAATTGATTGAAATTGCAGTTTAATGGCCGAACACTATATATCCATGAAGAGGCAGAAGAAATAGCACCCCCTTCTACTAAAACAGGCTGGAATGCCCATATGCCTAGAGTGGGTGCTCTATTCAACAATACGGGATACCCCTACACGAAGTATTTCCTACCAATGAGTGAAAACCCAACTTCTTAATAGTACTTAGTAGTATTTAAGGAGAGCTTAATAGTACTTATGCAACTATCTGCAACTAATGTCTCAGAATAAAGAATAGAAAAGGATATTTTGCTTTCTCCAGTAGAAGGAAACAAAGTCAGCACTCAAACCCTAACTCCTTCTTATACCGTATAAGGATTATACTGTTTAGAAATGGTTATACTGCCCCTTCCCCTTTTTAAAGAAGACAACTCTTAGAATTCAACCTTCTAAAATAGATCCTCATGCAATTGTTAGTGCCTATGAATTCAACCTCCTAAAATAGTTACTCGTGCAACTGTTAGTGCCTGATCCCATCAACGACCGATATAAATTCAATGAATACAGTACCTAGTTTGAATCTATGTGACCTGTGTAAAATTTAAATTTCAAATTTAAATTAAGATTAGTTTTTATATATGTAGACCGGATAGTGTATACATTGTTAGTACAATAAAGATTATTTCATAAAACAATGTTGTAGTATGAAGGGTAAATAGCTTCTAGTATTTGCCTTCTCTATAAAGAAAATTATTATGTAGATTAAATTAGTACATTAAGGAATCTATTATTATCTTCTATTGGTAATTAGTTTAAATTCTTAATAACTACCACACCTACAATGCAGGTATTGCTTGTAGTATTTATGAAAATTAGTCCTAATAAACATAAATAGAATGGACAAACCATTATGACCATCTTAGAGATTGTAAAAAATGGGACAATAACAATATCTAAAAAGTAATGAAAACTAATAGTATATAAAACCAAATTACCTTTTATTGATTGCATTAGTGAACTTAACTGTCAAACTTTATATGTGTAATTCTACCGCCTAAAGTGCCGATGTTAATTAATCTAGATATTGAGCATTAGACACAAACAACAATGCCAAATTCACAATTGAAACTTTATTTGGATTGGAAAGCTTACCTAATATTCAACCACGAAAAGCCAAAAAGTAGCTTTCAGATGATGACAGAGCATCTGGCGCCAGTTTGTCCTAAAATATTCTGTAGCTATATATCTTTCAACAAATCATTAGGAAAGAACTTGGCTTTTTGCCCAAAGTTGAAACAGAGACAGTAATGCGTCATTGTTTATATCATCTCTCTTGTCTATTATTTAGATAGCCAAAAGCCAATGCAATACGATTTATGCCAATTTTGCTAATGTCTTGGACTATATTGAAGAAGGATGTGGAATTATTTGACTATGTCTCTTTATTTGACTATGTCTCTTTCACACCGCCCACCCCCCCCCCCCCCCCCAAAAAAAAAAAAGCGTTTTTATCCCCCAAAGTTGAATAAAAGACAACATGCGTAATTTTTATATCATTTCGTTTATTTATGTAGTTGCAGGACCCAAAATTACATACTACAATAGTTAATTAATCACGCATAAAAAAAATTAGCTTCAAATATCGTAATGTTTAGATAGCCAATACCTTTAGCGGCTACCAACTTATGTCATTTTTGCTGCCGTCTTGGACTACTTCAAGATGAATCTGATTATACCTCGCGGGAGTCATGCTTTTTTTGTTTTCTTTTTAATTTTCTTTAAACACAGGAAGAGTGAGAAGGGAGATTTGAATCCAAAATCTCTAAATTCGAGCTTAAAAAAATAATTATTTTATTTTAAAAATGAATAAAATAATAATTTTTCTTAATAAATAATAAAATATTAGGAATATACATGTAATTTTATTATTAAAATAATATATATATATATATATGTATATATATAATCGACCTCAAATCAACTCGTGAACTAATGAGTTTAGTATTTTTGAGTTTGAGTTCGACTTGATCAGTTTGATCTCGACTCTAGTTCGATGTTGACCGAACTCGGATTCGAATTATTCGCGAGTGGCTCGATTCGTTTGCAACTCTACTCATAGTCCAATAAATAGCCTGCAAGGTTTAATAGGCTAAGCTTGGATTCAAACATGTATATGAATATTTAAATGAGTTGAACTCAGATTTGTCAAAGCTTGTCTGACAAAACTCAATTAACACCCACACTCACAACCTTCAAAACTCTTGAAGGTTATATGAGTCTTAGGATTAGGGGTGTCAATTGGCCTTTTATAAGTCGGGGTCTGGTAAGGCTGAACTCAATACACTTGAGTGATTAAGACAGGTAAAAGATTTAAGGTTTGGGGCAAATTCGATTGTGATGTAGGTGTGGTACAGTTGTTGGTTTCTTCCATAATTCGATTTATACTAATATAGCTAACATAAATATGACTTGCGCATACCAATTCAGTGATATAAGTGTATACCAAATTTAAAAAATGGAAATAAAACGACCATATGTGTATACCAACATCAATCATACTTCCCTCAATCCCAAAGGTTTACTACCAGTGTAAAGAGATGGGAAGAGAATTTTACCAGGATAATAGCTTTCATAGCATCTCTGTCAAGAGCAAAGCCCATCGTGTTTTCCTTTTTAATCTCAATCAAGTTATCCACAAAGTCTTGGCATCTTGCCTCCGTAGTACAGTCACTTTCAGCCTCACCTTTCCCCTTTTTAATGTGCTCTTCTATCACACCCTCAAGAAATCCATCGATCTGTTTAACTGATTTCTCCACTTTAGAGTCCAAACCATTGAAGCGATTAACCCACGCAAGCCAAGAAATATAGTTTCCTACATCAAAAATACCCAGTGACTCAACAAATACCCTCAGATACTCCATACATTTCCTCCCATTTTCTTCCTCACTATACTTCCTCCCCAAGGCAACCCTGCAGATTATATCGTTTGTGAGAGTTAAAAACATGTGACTTGAGTTTACAGCTGAGGAAGAACAAGTTCGGCTGATCTTCTCGATCATGAGTGACGTCTCTTCTTCTCCGACATGTTGAAATCATTTTTTTTAAAAGGCGAAGACGTTGGAAAAACATTTTATTTGGGTGAAAGTCCCGTGGGATGTAGGCCCCACAAAATTTAAATTTTTAATAGATAAGAATAGATAAATATATTATAAAAATTTCAAATAAATATTTTTATAATACAAATAAATACACCAAAATCATAGAGAAACTATATAGTGATAATAATAGTATTCAAAACATGGTAAAAATTCATGATACAGTAATTGTAAGTATAAAAAATGATTAAATTTAATAAAAAACAATGATATTTAAAGTTAGTTTAGATATTTAAATATTATGGCATGTAATAGTACTATATAAAATGGTAAAAATAAAATAAGTTTTTTGGGTTAATGACAATTTAGATAACATGTGAGCTGACGTTTAAAAGTGAGCCAAAACATAAGGACCAAGATAATAGTGACTAAAAATCCAATGCGTTAAAGTGCAAATCTCAAGACTCGTCTCCAATACTCACCATATGGCGAAAAAGCTACGTCCTTGCTTCCGTGAAAAAGTCTATCTGCGATGCTCGATTCAGGCCTGTTCACAAAGAATAAATCATGGGTTTTCATGATCTGGCGAGCTGCAGTATCAGAGGACGAGGCAACCAGCACTGGCTTGCTTCCCAGATGAAGCAGCATGAGCAGACCATATTTTATTGACAATTATTGGAGGGAGCGGTGTGGAAACAGGCCAAGTTGGTGAAGATTGCCAATAATTGGGAGCTTTGGTGGGGATGGTGGTAGCTTTTTCTGGGGTTTAGAAGCACCATAGAACCATTGGAGAAGGGATACAAGGAATATGAGCAAGGAATATGATCATGTCTTTGACTAGTAATGGTGCTCTCTTCTTATACTTTTTTTTTTAATCTCTTTTTACCATAGAAATTCCAATAAATCAGAACCACAAACGTGCATTTTGCAGAGGGGATGATTAAGTCAATACGTCATATATATAGGATAACCTAGTACGAGTACGACTGTTGAAGGTCCTAGGTTCATTCTATACAAATAAATTTTTACAAACTAATCTGATTAGGTCAATAGTTTTATTTCCACAAGTAGATCAACATACTTAAAAACCAAACTCATCTATGAACGTTTTGTTATTAAATTTGCACGAAATATTTGGACTGTACAAGATAGGTCAAAATTGGGATAAAAGCTTTAAAGTTTGATCTAATGGTAATATTTAATCAATTTAATTTTAACTTTCATATATACATTAAACAAGTGGAGAAATATATTATGGATAGTTTAATTTTTAAACATAATATTATAATTACAATTATTTATGTGTAATGGAAAGAAAATCCTATTTAATTAATGGAGATGAACCTAATCCTTTGTATGGGAGAAAGGTTTCATAGATGGGAAAATTTTTAGGTAGATCATGTGGTTTATTTAAGAGTATGATACTTTTTTTCAATCTATTTTATTTTACTCCTCGTGACTTCTTTATGTCATCATATATTATCATGATTATCTATGTGAAATCTCAATATACACGACAATCTACAAGGACATCTGTCAGCCAAGCCTATCTTAGAATTTTGAACTGCAAATGAACTTCTTTTGAGGAAAATTTCTCTTATCAACGTTTTGTTCTTCGTAGACACAAGAAATTCGATGTCTACCACAAATTTTGTATCAAATTTTCACTGGTTATGTCCACAAAAATTATAACCGAGGTGGCTATAATCAGTAACCACATGCATGACACACGGTGGAAGATAGCAATAGCGGAAAATTATTTGGTAATCGTGTACAGATTATTTTGTAGCTTTGAAGGAAATTTGACACATATTTTCACACTAATTAAACTTTCTTGAATTCGTAGTAGTATTCTATAGTATAAATGTACTATATTCTTGTGATTATAGATTTTCTTCTAAACTTTTTAGCACTAAGTTTAATTAGAAAGTTTTCTTAAACAAATTTTGCTACCGAACATATTGCTCGATTAATTTCTTTTCGGTGCATTTGCATTATATCATTGAAAATTTTGCATTGAACAGTATTAGTACTATTGCAGCACAAACTGTGAAAACTCAAATGTTTGTTTAGATAAATACAAATTTTCAATTAATATCCATCCAAAAATAGATGGAGATTGGAGAAAGGATATACTATATTTACAGCTTGAAATGTGTGAGATTACAAAAAATTATATGCAATATCCAATATTTAAAATGAGAGTTAGGCACAAACATGAAAATGTGTTCCTAATTCAAATGGAGGGATTGATTAGATTATCACAAGCTGACAGCAGAAGCCTGTTATGGAAATTTTTAAAAAGGGAAAATCGTTCAAAACGTCTCTAACATTTTGTAAAATGACTTTTTTCGTCCCTCACTTTTAAAAGCATACTTTTACGTCCTTTACAAATTCACATTGGTCAAATTTAGTCCCTATCTAGATTTTCAATTAGTTTTTGATCGAAATCTACCACGTGCCTTGCACATGATTATTGTTTTAGGGTAAAATTGTCAAATCAAAATTTATATTATCCAATCCATAGTCCTTTACATTTCACAAAATAAATTTTTTTGTCCCTCACATTTCACAAAATGAATTGTTTCATCTCTCATATTTCACAAAATGAATTTTTTCATCGCTCATTGATCATGTGTACAAATAACTTTTTTTTTAAACTCATATATATATATATATATATATCTATTTAATTTTACCTGAACAATACGAATAACATGTAATATATCCCTATTTGATTTTGCCTGAACATACTATTCAGGTGAAATTAAATAGATATATACAGGGGTTTAAAAAAATTTGTTAGTTTTTCACTCGTGTTCTTTTTTCTTTTACTCGAAATTTGAAAACAAAGAAGACATTTAATTCTAAATATTATCAAGTGTTTATATCGAATTAAATTTGAACAAAAAAATAAACAAAGTAAAAGTATGACAAAAAGAAATAAGTGATTGACACTTTCAAATTTTAAAATGATTTGTTAGCATGACTATAGAATTCGGGTTAGAACCGATTAATTAGATGGTTTTATTACACAACTCAATAAATGAATTATTACCAAAAGAGAAAAGACTACAAATATTGAATAGATTCACATGGTGAAATCAAATAGATATATATATATATATGGGTTTAAAACAAAATTGTTAGATTTAAACCCTTGTATATATATTGAATAGCATGTGTACAATTACAATTAGTCTGTTTAGGTGAAATCAAATAGGGATATATTACATGTTATTCGTACTGTTCAGGTGAAATTAAATAGATATATACATGAATTTAAAAAAAACTATTTGTACACATGGTAAATGAGGAATGAAAAAATTCATTTTGCAAAATATGAGGGATGAACAAATTTATTTTGTGAAATGTGAGGGACGAAACAATTCATTTTGTGAAACATAAGGGACTATAGATCGGATTTTGTAAATTTTAATTTGACAAATTTGCCCCTAAAAAATGATCACATATAAGGCACGTGATGAATTACGACCAAAAACTAGTTGGAAACCTAAACAATGATCAAATTTGACCAATATGAATTTGTAAAGGACGTAAAATTATACTTTTAAAAGTAAGGGACGAAAAAAGTCATTTTACAAAATGTGAGGGACGTTTTGAACGATTTTCCCTTTTAAAAATGATGCACCAAAAATTGCTACTATGTTGTGAATTAATGCTTCAAGCCCAAGACAGTTTAAATTTGGCAAAACATATTTAAGAAATCTTAGATTTAACAAGAAAACTAACATAATTAAAGAAATACTCCACACAAGAAAGTCTTAGAAGAAGAAATACTTTCAGTAGAAGAATTTAGGGGGAAGAAACTCTAAATAGGAAATTCCAGCAGATAAGACATTGTCACTAGCTAGGAAACATATGAGAGAACTCAACCAAACAAACGCAAAAAATTATAGATAGGAAGACCAAATAGAGGTAGAAGAAGTTGTAGACAACAAAATTTTTATTTTATTTTATTTTATTTTTGTTTTTATTTTTATTTTTTACTTTTATTTAACCAAAGTTTGCAAAATGATAGTTAGCTATTTTTATTGAATTTGGTTCATCGTTTTTAAAACATTTTTTTGCATTAAATTTTCGGAAAAAGAAAATTCTCACAAAAATTAATTTCTTAATCTTTTCAAATTCAATTTTTTCAAAATAAAATCTCAAAAAGGAATTTAACATTTTGTTTACTTTAAATTTTTGCCTTGAAAAGTAAAAGAAAAAACAAGAAAATAGGTGGAATGCATGCAAAATAGCTAAGTGGATTAAGTGAGTATTAGACATGTGTTTTTGTCTTTTTGCACACCACCACAATTACAAGAGATTAGGTGGCAAGGATAGCCGTTGAATTGGGAAAAATCTGGAAAAGATTAAGGAAAAACTAGGGGGAAGCTGGCGGCACAAGAAAAGAGAGAGAGAGAAAGCAGCTTTGGGAAAAAAAAAGAAAGAGGAAAAACCGAGAGGAAAAAGAGGAAAAAAAAAGGAGAAAACAAGAAGATAGAAGGCAAGGGGACAAGAGAAGAGATAGAAGAAAAGGGAGGGAAAAAAAAAGAACGAAAAACAGAAGGAAAAAGGGAGCTTGGGGAGAGGAAGAAAAAACGGGAGAAGCTTCGGCAAAAGAGAAAGAAAAGAAAGAAACAAGAAAGAGTAAAGGAAGAAACAAGAAAAAGGGAGAACCTGGGGAGAGTCTGGGGAGGATCAGAGAGGAAAATGAAAGGCAAAAGAAAGAAAAGCGAGAGGAAACCAGGGAAAGGAAGGAAAATTTTTTCTGCTGGAAAATTTTTTGATCAGGCTGATCGACCAGCCTCTGTCCCGATCAGTTTTGGCCCTTGATTTATATTGTTTTGAGCGATTTATTTTTTTCTGCACCATCTCTGAACACCCATGAACAACTTTTATTAAGAAATCATTCAGCAAAAAAGTCTTCAACCCTCTCGAATTGCTGCCCAAAGTACTCAAGACATGTATTTAGTTAGCCTATGTAATAGATAGGTTTTTTTTTTTTTTTTCCAACCAAAAAGAAGCCACACGACATTTAAGAAGAACAAAAAGCTGTCTCTACAAGTCAAAGTATGTCTTTGAATGAACATTTTGAATTTAAGCACTAGCAAAACTTGTCTGCATCCTCCAATAGCATTAAGTAACAATATGCCTCAAAATTTGTAGAATCGACTAAAAGCATTGCTAATGAAAGCACCATTACATAAAGCTTAAGCCTTCCTAGATTTACTTGTGGCCAACTGCGATTCAGGCTCCTTTTTCACAGACTCTTCCTTCTCAGACAAAATCAACTCAATATGGCAGGGGGAAGACATGTAGGGGTTTATTCTTCCATGGGCACGATATGTGCGGCGTCTTTGTTTTTGTGCTTGATTCACCTGAATGTGAGAAATGAAAAGTGAATCCACATCCAAGCCTTTCACCTCTGCATTGCTTTCAGCATTCTTGAGCAAATCCAAAATGAATCTAGCAGATTTAACAGGCCAGCGACCCTGTCCATTTGAATGCCTATTCTTGGCCTGAGCAGTACGGCCAACACCTCCACCGAAACGTGTAAAAGGAATTGCCTGTTTATGGGCCAAAACATCCTCCAAGTACCTCTTAGCCTTGGCTAAAGGCAGCTTCCTGATGGCATGCGCTGTTTCCCTTGTGTTCTTGAAATGAACACGGAGATCAGATCCCCTAGCTTTGCAGGACTTGGTAGGGTTATCGGGCTCCCTTGAGTACTTCACCATCTTTTCAGCGTGGGGGAAACGGATGGGAATGCTCCTGCTAGGGTTTTTCAGCAGAAGTAATAGATAGGTTTTAATTCTTATCAAAAGTGTAATTAGTTAAATAAATGTAATAGTTAGGTTATTATTTTATTATTTTATTCTTTCCCCCCTTAAATTGTAGTTAGGGCCCCGAATGTAATAGTTAGGTCATTATTTGTTTTTATTTACTTGTGTGCTTGCATGCTTGTGTACTTATGTGTTTACTTGCTTTTATTAGGGTTTTGCATCTAGAAATTATGTCTGTGTTATGTGCTCTATGTGCATTATGTGTTTACTTGTTTAATTATGCTTTATATGATTTATTTAGTTATACTAAATACATGACGTCACCACACTAGTCCAACGCTAGTTGTGGCCATTCTCCCCGATTTCTCACTAGTCCAACGCTAGTGACGACTTGAAAAAATGGGTTAGTCCAAAGCTACACCCTTAGGGACCGTTCACGCGCTAGATCGTGTTTGCGTAACAAGCACTACATTTCATGCATATTTTCTACTTTTTTAAGATCTTTACTATTTTGCTTGATATTTGCTCTATATATATCTCTTATCCCTATGTGCGAAACATGAGACTTGCATTCCATTTAAGAAAAATTAGAAATAGGTTAGTGCATTTACTTGATTAGGTTAAGGAGTATCCTTTAAATATGGGAAATGGATGAGTATGGCTTCTTAGCCTTAGCACGCTCGTATCTCCTCTATAAAAAGGAAAATTGAATCACGAATCTTAGTCCCCGTACCCATTATGTTGCATTCCTCTTTTTAGATCACGTATATTTATATATTTTCTTTTCTTCGAGTCTCATCTTGATTTGCATCGATTAAAACTTTGAAGAAGATATTTCGACCCTCCCGATATCCATTAGATCTAGGTTTGCATCCATATAGCAATATCTAAATGTGATAAGTTTTATAGGTTAAATTAAGAAAATTTTCGACTAAATCACGCAACTTAGTCTTGGTTTGGTCAAAAGGGTGCCTTGAATTTTATCTTTGCCTTCACTTTCTTCAACCGTGACTCCCGAGCCCCTTATTTCTCATTTTCGAAGACTTGGAGTATCCTAAAAAAGAGTTTTCTCTATTTTTTAATTCATTTTAAGGTGACTTGGTACACCTTAACTCAATACCAAGTGGCGACTCCTATTTTTTCTTAAAAACCTTTTTAAACTATTATTTTGGACCCAAATCGTCGCATTTTTTAAGTCCCATTTTGGGCCCATTTCTTTTTCTTTCTTCTCTAAAAATCAAAAAACTCATTTTCACTCAAAATTAATCAAAATTTATTTTTATAACTCGTTATTTTATTTTTTTCAAAAAATGGGGCACAACAGAAGTTAAACTGACGAAGGAGAAGTTTGAAGGAAAGTAGAGAAAATATAGTATAAAGAGAAAGTTGCTAACAAAAACATTTAGAATATAATAATTTTATGTAATAAATATGAATGAATATGTAAGAATATTATTGATATTTCTTTCTTAAGAGCTCGAAATTAACTATAAATGAACGAAAATATCACAAACTACTAGATAAAATGAACATTTGTCAATAGGTGAACTAGCAAATACAAGATACAGTAATAATCAACTTTATTCAATTATAATCAAGGCACAAATAGTTTCATCTATTTTTAGAACAAGAAGATTTAATTAGACATAATAGATTTAACAATAAATCTCATATTTTCAACGTAACTAAGCATTAATGAAACAACAAAGAAAGTAAAGAGGAAGAAACACTAATTCGAGTGAAGAAACAAAATCTCCAAGTTTCATCATCTTCATTGCCATAAAAAATACATTGTTACACCAAGAGCTCTTCAAGTTCTTCAAGAAATAAAAACTAGATCTACAACTACACTAAAATAAACTAGAGAAGAAAAAGTTTTACTGTTTGTCAAGAGTTAAATTGTGAGGACCCGCAAATTTTCCGATTTTTAAACCCCTATTTTTGGCTCATTTAATTATTTATTTGGATATTTGCCCCGAATAATATTTTCTAACCTTATTAGACTTAAATACATGGAATTATGACTTCATTATAGTTTTAAAGTGACTCGTTTCAAAAATTAATTTTTGGAAGCTCGATTAATGAAAATAGTGAAAACATGTTTGAAAATTTTAGCCAATTGGGAGTACAATAAGCTCGGAAAATTGGAGACATGTACAATGGCCCTAAAATAGGTAATTTTAGGTTTAAATACTCAAGTGATAGTTAGTGGTACGATCGTTATAAGAATTTCTCGAAGGTTTCACTCTATCGGGCCTAAATTGGAAATATGCGTTTTCACGCGCGCGATCAATTGAGAGACTTTAGACCCTTATTTTGGGACAATTAAGAGTGAATAATATTTGTATGAATATAAGTGTACTAGAGGTTTAGTGCACTAGTGAAACAAATGCGAGAGGAATCGAGCACGAAATGCGCGCGAGTGGGCGCATGCAGAAGAGTTGACTTTTGCATCAACATGGGCCACACGTTTGAAGCTTCTCAAGGAAGCTGAAAATTGATCAAATTTCCCTCTCTCTTCCCTCTCATGTCAGCCGGCCAAGGAGAGCAACAAGAACACCAAGTTCTTTCAAAACTCTCTTCACCAAAATCATCATCAAACTTCACTCAAATCCTACCAAATTTTCACAGCACTTAGCTCTACACTTAAGGATCATTTTGAGCTGCAAAGGGGAGCTGAAAATCACGGTTTTGCTGGAGTAAAGGGGGATGAAATTCTGCTTGAACATCAAACCAAAGTAAGTGATGATCAACTCATAGAATCTTGTCTTTTGGAAGTCATATAGCATGATTAAGCTCTAGCATGCCTTTGGTTAGCTTGTTTTTGGTGTAAAATAAAATGGGTGGGCTCTATGAACTCCCACCTTTGTCTTGGGGACTGATCTCTTGCTTGATGATGGATTTAATGTTGGTTTAGTGCTCAAAATGGTAGATTAATGGTGTATTATTAGTAGAAACTTCAAGGGGTGCATGGAGTAAAAAGTTCCGATTCTGCCCCTACTTTGAACGTACCTATTTCTGCGGAATTTTGAGGGTTTAATGGCTTGTATATGATGTTTATATGTTGTATAGATGGTGTACAAAATTTCATTGAAAAATATTGAGTTTTGGTTGGTTAAATGAATTATTTTCGTGCAGGTAGCAGACCTGGAAACTGTTCCAGTAATGCTCAGACCAGCTTTCTTGTTTCGTCCATAACTCTGTGCTCCGACGTCAAAATCAAGTGCCGTCAGCGGCATTTGAAACTAGAAATTCCCACCTTTCCAACGGTATAAAATGAATGTTCTGATTCCTTGTATGTGAGCCGAACCAACCATTTAAATTGGGCTGTTCTGTTTCTCTGTTTTCCGGGAACGAAATGCTGAGGCTGCAACTTGTGGCTCGAATTCGAGCTAGTTGTGTGCCGAATTTCAAAATGATTTCTTCTGTGAAATTATAGCTCTATGAATTTATTTTCCAACGCTATAAACCATGCTCAATTCTGAGTTAATTTGAGTGATTTGTGATCAAATTATGGAACCTGCCCTACTCTTGAAAACCCTAACTTTTGGACAGATTTGATGCAAGGCTTGGTGTAGACTTGCTAATTGAATTTTTTGGGTGTTAAACACTTACCAAATGTACCATGAATGTTCCTTAGGCTTTTCCTACACTAATGAACTATGTTTGGAGGATTTTCCTTGACCAAATGTTTGGAATGGAAAACCAAAAAGCTCAAGGCAGTTCTGCCTTAGGATTTTCGAAAATTTGGGTGTTTGGTCGACTACCTTCCCGAAGGTATTTTTCCATGAAAGTTGATAGAGAAATACCCTTTATATAGGAGTATTATACTGCCAAATTTTGTACCAATCCAAGTCCATTTCGATACCCAACTAAGGTCCCAAAGTCGGAAACTCAAATCTGGAAATTTGTTCAGCAGTTTCGAATTTTCCCAAATTTTGAGCTGCTGTATCTCGGTGCTCGAAACTCCGTTTCTTGTTCCGCTTGTTTTGTTGTAAACTTGGATTACAACACTATTAGAGTTGCAAATTTCAAAGTCTAGTTTCACTCAAGTGAATTTTACGAATTTTCAAAGTTGGCCAAAAACCAACTTAAATCTGCCTTATTAACCAAAACAGCAACTTTGAGCTCATTTTTGAATGTTTTCCATTTGGAATCTTAGAAAAATGTATTCTAAGAACTTTTAGTACTTTCAAAGAGGTTTCCAACGGTACCAAGTTTTCCAATTTTGGACTTGTAAAGAATGAGATACGGTTTTTCAAAGATCTCGTACCAAAACTGAAATTTCCGAATCTTAAGGAAATAGAGATTTTTGAATTCTCCTTATTCCTTTGATGTTACTTGAACGTATTAAACTTGATTTCCAAGATGAAACCTCAATTGCTTTTGTGCTTTAAAATCCCATCTTTGAACCCCGATTTACGAGTGGTTGGGATTCGTTTTCTTTGGGATTTTCTTAGATTGTGCATTAAGTACAATCTTTGTAATAATTGGGGGTTTTGAGTGATAAATCCTTATTAATTGCTCAGGCACACAAGAGGAACTTCAAGAGGATCCCACGGTGGACGCTTGAACTTCGAGTGCCGTTTCTTCTTGTTTACTTGGTGAGTGTCAAGTGCATGTTAAATACTTATGTAATTGAAATGTGAATTGTACAAGTGTTATACATGATACGTAAACTTGTTGAGACGAGTGTGTATTTTATCGCGCTCGTTCTCCTTTGGGGAATGCTACAGTTAAAATGTGCTATGTGAATTGATATTCGAATTGTGTGAAATGAATTGTTATAGGAATTAAGTGAAGTGTTGTTATTGCCAACCATATTTGTGTTGTGATGTCGAGTGGAGTGAGCCTCCTCGACTTATGTGTATATACGTGAGGACACCCTCGTTCTCTCTTTCCTTTAATTATGCAATACTTGTTACATGGATACACATGATCGGTAACTGTTCATAGACATGTTTAACTCGTAAGCTCTGAGGGGAAGCATGTACCACACCGATTCGGGTGGGAGGTACCTCTCATCCCGGCTCAGTGCTATACTCGGTTCCCTGAGCGATAGTATGTACCACACCGATTCGGGTGGGAGGTACCTCTCATGTCGACTCAGAACCATAAACAATAATTGGTAATTGTACATGAATATGTTTAACTCATGAGCTCTGAGCGGATAGCATGTACCACACCAATCTGGGTGGGAGGTACCTCTCATACCGTCTCAGTGCTATAATTGGTTCTCGGAGCGATAGCATGTACCACACCGATTCGGGTGGGAGGTACCTCTCATGTCGACTCAAAACTATAAATAAAGTATAAGTCGATTGGAGCGATGTCTCATCGACCACTGAGCGATAGCATGTACCACACCGATTCTGGTGGGAGGTACCTCTCATGTCGACTCAGAACCATAAACGTGTAATCGATTCCCTGAGCGATAGCATGTACCACACCGATTCGGGTGGGAGATACCTCTCATGTCGACTCAGAACCATACTTGAAAAAGTGAAATTCTACGGACTTGATTACCTAATCGGGTGATGGAATGTCATCACAAGGAAGTATTGGATTGAACTTTGACAAAACAAATAGAAATTAGCTCATAAGAGCTCCTGTATCCTACTCAAGGGTATCTTAGTATAAATTATGAATTACCTGAATATTATAGCTGTCATTATTGCATAAGTGCTATTGTTATTTGGACTACGCGTGTTGCATGTTTTTTTGGCCTCACGAGTATTCGCTCACCCCGTTAGATTTGTTTTCTTTAACAGGAGCTGAAATGGAAGGAATTGTGGAGAGGTCGATTTGATGGCCCTTTTGATTAGAATTTTGAATGTATTCGTTTAGACAACTTTTGGAAGCTGTATATTTTAGTAATGTAAGATATTTTGGTAACTTATGATGTAAGACTTGAACGATTATTAAGGAATTGACTTTCCTTTATACCTTCGACTTTTAGTATCGATCGGTTATTCTTAAGTTTGAAGGGAAATTGTACCGAGTCCTGGCGAGAGTTGGGCAGGCGTCCCGCGGATACCCTTGGGTTCGCCCTTGGGAGAAGTGGGGGTGTCACATAAATTGTCCCTCCAATAATGTGTCTCTCTTGCTAAGAGTCAAAAAAAGAAACTCTTAGATGCCCCAAAAGTTGGTACAAGTTGCCCTTTTTTGTCTTGTCAAAAATGAAGAAAGATACAAAAATCATGCAAGTTGGTAACTTGCAGCCATAACCAATCTCTTAAAGGATTCTTTCAGGGATTATGCAGAGCATGTGATTCTCTACTTTTCTCTTCGAAATGAACATTCTGCCCATAATTCCTTGCAGAATCCACGGAGAAACCCTCGAGGGTTTCTTTCCTTTTTTTTTTGAACCTTTCTATTTTTCATCCTTGAGGTGAGGTGCACCACCGCTTTTTGACATTGTTGTGACTTCTCAAACTTTTACTCATTCACTTTGTTAGTTCACCATTTCATTTCCAATTGAGCTTCATCATTTTCCCTACAAAAAACAAAGAGATTTTGAGAGTAAAATGACAAAATCACAACTAATTCATCTACGATTTTGACAAAATTTGCACATTGGATCTCTTTCTAAATATACGTGAGATTTTACCACTTGCTTAGTATTTTTTTGATAACTAAATGCTCTTCTAAGTTTGTTTATTTTTTATTATATAATTAGACCTTTTAACTTTCAAACTAAAAATATCATCGTTATGTGACAATATTGGAGTAGTTAGAAAATTATTTTGTTTTTAAAAAATAAAATTATGAAAAAATTATGCTATTTCCTTGAATATAAGTGAAATAATGTTGTTTTATGTTTGACTACATAATTTATTTCTGTATAAATAAAATAAAATGAAATTAAGTCTTCTATTAATATTTATTTATATGTTCATTATATATCTTTTTAAGTACAACAATTAGTATCTAAAAAATTATTCTACTTGTTTATGTATACTAAAGTTATTATTATGTACTATTTATATTTATAAATATTATTTAGTGATCCACCGATTCAACCAGTAATCCACCCATTGAACCGATGACTCATTGTGCTAGTTTTAATAATTATGCTTCTAAGTCTTGACGACGACTCAACTGTAATTACTAGGCTAATGCCTTCTCAGCATTGGCACTTATTCTCACTAATTATTGTAATCACAATTTCAAACTACAACCATTTCAAATTTATGTCCACAAGTCATGCAAGAATTTGTTTATTAATAATTAGAATAGAAGTTAAAGTCTGAAAAAACTAACTTAACTGGTAAAGACATTAGTTAGTTGACTGTGAGATCTCTAGTTCAATTCTCAAACTATCTACTTTCCCTCTTCTCCAAGATAAGGTTTGAAGTCTCCCTTTGAACCAAATAAAAATTAAACATTAAAATCAGAATTCTCCTCTTGTTCCACTACATACTTCACATAATTAATTCGATTCACATTTTGTTTCATTTTAGAACACTAAATATAATTATTTGAAACCTAAAGGACTACATTGATCAAAACGTCAAACATTAAGAACTAAGAATACAAAGTCAAACTTTTGATAAAAGGAAATTTGACTCTAACAATTATTTATTTTGATTTACTGTTGGTTGTTTTAAATTTGTCTAAAATCAAAAATTTTGGGAATCACATTCTTGTTATGGTTGAAACAATTGGGATGCCATACATTAGGGACTAAAATTATATTTGTGCCTCTTCCTCATATGAAAAATGCTTGCACTAGAAGAACATGAGAGAGAAATAAACTAGTATGAATTTTCAGGAAAGAGAAAACGAGTTTGTCTTTCTTATTTTCAATTTGAAATGTGATCATTTATAAAAAGGAAAAAATAAATAAAAGTATTGACAAAAACAACAAGAGAAAAATATAATACCAATACAATTTTGGCTGTAAGAAAAATTGGGAAAAAAAAGGACGCCTATATAGCTTAACTAAACATGACATAATTTTAAATTGAATATTTAATTGTCTGCAAAAGTTTAAATTTGATAGGTAAAAAGTTACACAATTCAGAATGTGAATGATAATGTTTGAATTTTATAATGGGTGCACAACCTATATTTTATATATTTATGGGCATAACAAAATAGAAAAAAACCTTTTAAATTATTTATTATAAAAAGTATTCATATTAATTTTTTCTATTAAAAGCTTTGTATTTTCATGTTTTACCTATCAAAACAATGAAATTTTCTAGTACTAGGAATGTAGTGTTCAATACATAAGAAAACAAGGTATATTTTTGTATATCTATATCTATATGTATTGTAGAAGGGGTTTTTAGGAGAGAGCCTCTCAATGGCTTCCAAACTTCTCATTCTTTTTTCTAGATTTTTGTGTTTATTTTAATACATAAAAAGTAGTGAGTTATAACCAACCCTATCACCAGTCAAATTTAAAATTTAAAACTTTCCCACTATCTACTTCATAAACCGTTTATAATTTGTTATTTATACTTTAAATCTTTTTTACTCCTTAATTAAAGACAAATGCTCATTCGTATGCTATTTTAATACAATTTTACATTTTTATAATTAAGAAATATTTATCACTAAACTAATTCTATAACCACCCCTACAAATGAGCTTTGCAAATTACAATCACGTTTCAAAAAAATCACAAATATGCAACTAAATGTAAAGTTGAGGGGATAAAGTGCAATTAAATGTAAAGTTAAGGAGTTTACTATATTTAACCCTAAAAAATATCGCAAGAACGGAACAACTGTTTTTTTTCCCCTTTAGGATGGCCGGACATCCATGTGCAATGACAAAAAATTTTCCCTTTCTTATGAACGTAAGATGGCCAATTTATTTATTTTTTAAAAATGAATAGGGCTGTTTCAGATCCCAAAAAAAAAAAAAAGAAACAAGCCCAGGTTCCTCCATTGTTATGATTTTCTTCACCATTATTCTAAGAAATTTGCTAAATTGAGTTCTTTAGGGCAAAGAATGAAATGTGTGACCAGTTTCTTTTTTTTTTTATTTGTGTGACCAGCCTATTGTTGACAAAAGTTTAAATTTTTTAAGAAGTATACAAAAATTAGGGGAGATAATATTAGGAGTTTATAGTAAATTTACCACACTTCTAGTGTGGTTTTCCCTTGTCCAATACCATGAAAGAATAGAATAAGCCATTATCAATTATTACACGCTAAATAGAATTCGGAAGCATACAACATAATCAAGAAACAGCAGAACCAATTAGGACTAGATTTTGACCCAAAAAAAAATTAGGACTATATGCCACTGGCACGTTGCCGTAAATTGCAATGCCAATTAGGACTATTTAGCGTTTTTTTTTTCCAAGGAATTAGGACACTGTAAAGCTTATTTAGGCAAACTCTACCTCATCCGTGATTTGAGTATATTATCAAGTTATTGAGTATACTACAAATCCTATAATCATACTCACATTTTCCCACATTTTTCCCACGTTTCCCACTCCAATCACGAGTTATGTGTAATTTAAGAAATGTTTATCTCTTAACTAATCCTATAAACGCTTCTAAAAATTCTATAATCATGCTCACATTTTTCCTACATTTTCCCCACTTTTCCACTCCAATTAACAGCCCTCCAATTTAAGAATTCCACTCCAATTAAAAGTCCTCCAAAACATAGCATCTTCATTCAATTTTCTTATGTGCTCACTCCAATTAAGAGAACTTTCTTGCGTTTTTCCCAAAAACTTATTATCTTCTTCAACTTTTTTATGATTTATGCATCTTAGCCCATAACCTAATTTCACTATGGAATATGCTCACCTACAAGCATTTCAACGAAAGCTAAATTTCAAACTCGCAAGATTGCAAAGGAGGAAACATTTGTTTAGAAAACGAAACGTACACCACAACGATTTACATAGCAGTTCGAAAAGTTTCAGCAACTTTGCGTTGACGAAAGAGAAATCTCACATCAAATTCGAAGAACAAAATCCCAACTACAGCGATTAAAACGTTGTTCACCTCAAATTAGAAATTTCGGTACTGTTTATTCTTTAAACATTTCCATTTCCATTGTTTTTTTAAATATTATTCCCAATAATGTAATATTTTAGATTGATTATTGCTGTTTTTGTCTTTCGTCTTTAAATAGAAGTGAAATGTTAGGTAATAGATCATCGTTTTAGACACATTTTCTCATGATTCAATAACAACTTATTACGCAATAGTAAACATAAAAATTTATTTTATGGTAAGAGCAATAGCTATCTATCACTGTTTTTATGTCATCTTTTTTCCTATGGCACATGTATTGGTATTTGACTTTTGATGGAACCAAATTCCCTCCAGATATAAAAATGATGGAATTTGATATGAGAAATTTTTTACGATAGAAAATTTATATCTTCAGATTGTTTGCGACTTAGTTTGGATTCTTGGAGTTCGATAACTATGTATAGTATTTGATATTGTCATGATGACAGTTTCCGTACCTTTAGGCCAAAAGAGTTAATGTTTCTTATTACAAAAAGATTGTCATTTTCTGATTCTTTGTCACTTTGGTCTGCATTGTAATGATGTGGTCGACACTGTTGTTAGGTAATTAATTTCATATACTTTTAATTTCAACATATTTTTCTATATTGTATATAACATTCTATTTGTCAAACAGGTACAATATTAACATACAAATCAGAGATTCCAGTGATAACATGCATCTTAATCTACAAGACAGATATGCACGATTCGTATTTGGTTGTGATACTTCTTATTTCAGAAAATTACAAAGGAAGATAGAATTTCTTGATATATATTTATTTTTTATAATGCTACTTATAAACTATGTAAAAAAATACACTAATTTTGAATTTCATACGTACTTAATTCTCAGGAAAATGGTGATAGGTTGTTTAATCAACGAATCAATTCATGCAAAGATCGTGCATTTTCATTTGTACGCACTCCAAAAAATTCAACAGAATTAATTAAATCACCAATTTTGATTTTCGTACTAAAAGTTAATTGGTATGAAGAGTGTTCGCACCTTCATGCAAGATTATCAAATCGAATGCATAATATTTGTAAGTATTTCATTTTAACAACATTCAATTATAATCATTTTTATTCATATATCATTCATTTTCTAATATAAATTTCTATTATTTTTTCAGGATCTATCTTTCGAAAAAAGACAGTTCTTGAATGATATACACATTCTATCATATTTCAAACTATTGTTAGACAGATATTACATTTTAATTATGTTGGTACAATTTTTTAATCTTTTTTATTCACCATTTTATTTTCATTTTTTTTCAATAATGTTAACACCGTGCGTAGCACAGATATTCATACTAGTAAATTAGTACAGATATATACATTTTAATGGGAGTAATTCTTTCCACTTTACCACCCAACCCAACTCTCCCCTAAAATTAGTACAAATATAATACCCTTAACAACAAATTAATTAAAATAACAAATTAATTAAAACTTACACCTTTTTTGGGTCATAACTGATGTCCTTTTCTGGCTTTTTCTTTTCTTAATTCCTTTTTGGATAATTTCAGAGACCTCCCTTGAGGTTTCTAATAATTTCACCTAGTATTCTTAAATTTTTCAATATTACAGTTACCTCCCCTGACCCTATAAAATTAACTTAAGAATCTTAACATATTAAGATTTTTCATGCAATTAAATAATCCACTCCTAATTTTGTGCATATGAATGCATCACACAATTAGACATTTAATTGAAACAAAAAAAGATTTACCTGTGGAATAACCAATTATGTTCTAGACACAGTTTTAACGTATTACAAATTAATTTTAACTTTGCATGGAGGATCTGGAGATAAATAGGAAAAGATATAAGTTGAAGGTTAAAAAAAATGGGAATAGTATTGGTACTCCAACATTTGAGAGATAAGATATTATACTAATGTAGTTGGTAAAATTTTTTGAGTTTAATAAAGCTATTTTTTTTTTCTTTTTTAACTTAGATTAAGGTTTTAAAATTTAGGAACTGATATTGGTAATGATCATGTTGATATTAGCACTAATTTGAGAAGTAGGGATACAAAAGTTTTAAAATAGTAGAGATGATGGTTGAAAGTAGGTTTGAAATTTTATGCATATTTCATATTTTTTAAAGAATTTTATAAAAAGGTAAACTGAACTACACAATTTTATGAGGACATTTTGGATTATTCATTTAAAATTTTGATCATTGGATGATTTTTGTTACGTAAATGATAAACTTGAGGGAGTTATATGTAATTTTTGATACCTCAAGGGAAGTAGGTGAAATTGTTTGAAATCTCAAGGGAGGTTTCTGAAATTATCACTTCATATTTTTCCACGGATTTTCAGTCCGTTGAGGTACAAAGAAGGAAAACGGATTAAACCAATCAAATAAAGCACTAATCAAAACCTATCCAATACGTTTCCAGTGGACTAACCCCATATTAAAACCCCCGCCGCCATTAAACCTCCGGCAAAGCTCCAGGTAAGCAGCCGCCGTCCCCCTCCTCCTCTTCCTTCCCTTTTATACCTGGAGCATCGTCCCATTTCCCTTCTCATCATCTCCCTTTTCCAATTGCCCCTTCCCTCTTTCGCATTTTGTTTTTCATTTTTTCTGAGTTTAATAGTTTTATACATTTATTCTTATCTTGGTCGTACTAGCATTTATGTGAAACTTGCAAGCTTATTGCTTTTCTTTTCAAATTTTTACAAGAAAATTCTGAGAGCTGCCATTATTTTTCTTTACTGCTTAAACAAAACTAATTTGAGAACCCTGACCAAAGTGGAATTGGGGTTCTTTTTTGTGCATTTTGCTTTAGTATCATTATTATTATTATTATTGTTATTATTGCCTAGTTGGATGAAATTATTGCAATTATTTCTATGTAAAATACTGTAATAGGCTTTACTGTTCATAAGCAATCCCTTTTTTAGTAGTCTTATTGCTTTGTTCTGGAAATGTTTTCATGTTGGATAAATTTATTGATAGTTCACTAGACCGTTGAGACTCTGACCAAGTATCTGCATACTATTGTGATAGGGATTCATTTTCTCATAAATGATGGTTGTTGCTAAAGTCCCAATAGATATCTCGGCAACTTGTCAGCAGAAACAACTTGAGTTATTGTTTTTATCCAGCAGTACGAAGAGGAGTATTAGTATTACAAAAACATTTTTCAGAAGGCGAAAGTGTTTGATTACTATGTGCTCGACCTCACATATGCCTCATATCGAGTCCCTTGAGCATATCAATTCAGTTCAATCACGAAGTAGTGGCCTTCCTATTATGGTACACACTCACTCACTTGAAACTGGTGCAAACTTTTGTGGCATTGGTCATTTGTTTTCAGTGGTATATTTGACTTGAAATGAGTTGGTTGTTAATTACTATTGTTGATGTTGGAATGACTTAAGTGACTGGGACTTGGATGTTGTAATCTAAAATGATTGTGAAGCATGATTTTTTTTCTTACCAAGTTGTGGATTAAAAATTGGTGTAGTTATCAGAAGATATTTGGGGTGTGTTGAAGCTGTTTGCTTGTTTATTTATAATCTTGATGATTGCTTAATATGATCTTTCAAAGTAAAACCGTTCTTTGGGAATGCCCATTAAAATACTTATAACTGGTTATACTGCAAATTTTGAATGGATGACTAGAAATGATATTGGGGATTTCACATCAATTTAGCGTGTTCAGTTTCTTGCATTAGACGTTTGTAGGGTCAGGGTGGTGTTGAGCAATAAGCTGCTGAGTGTTATGACTCACTGAAATTGCAGTCCGAAACATCTTTTTTTTTTTTTGGGAAGCTTAACAATTGTAATTCCAGTTAATTTTCTGTGTGGAGTGTTAGGCTAACTGTTATACATTAATGGTCTAAAACTTGTCAATGGCACTATTGCTTATGATTCCATCATTTTCAACATCATTTGGAGATTTCCTAAAAATATCAATCTATTGAAACCATTAATGTTAATGAAAGTTTTAGATTGGAGTCTGTGGCAAGCTGAAAAGGAAAATATCTAGAAAAAAATGAAATAATATGTTGATATTAGAGAAGACTGATGGTTTGACTAAACTTTGATGGAGTATTTGATGTCTGATTATAGTAATTTCTTCCAGGTAAATGGTTCAACTGGCAAAATGGGAGGAGCAGTTCTTGAAGCAGCTGTCTCTGCTGGACTTAATCCAGTTCCTGTGTCCTTCGGTGGTCCAGAAGAATCTGGCAAAATTGTGCAAGTGGGAGGGAAGGAAATCAAATTGCATGGCCCCTCTGAAAGAGAGAGCATTTTGTCTTCTGTCTATGCAGAATATCCGAATCTAATTGTAATAGACTACACTGCGCCTGCTGCTGTAAATGGTAAACAGTTCATTCTTATGGTGCACAGAAAGTGTATTTGTTTTGTTTGTTTCTATTTTTTTTAACTTTAAATAGTGCTGGATATTAATAAGGCGGTAAAGTACTTGTCAAGCCCAGATTCCCACCTAAAAGGAAAAGTAAAAACAGAGCTATTGCATTGCCTGGTTCTTGCTAATTGATAGATTTGGACACCTGGAAACTTAATTTCTTCTGAAATTATGTCAGTTTAGCTAGTTTCTCTTAATATGGCAGTATGATTACCTCGAATACAGAATCTTGTGCATAGTTTTGAAGCCAATGAGCATATGTTCAAAGTCTCTACGCAAATTTACCGCAAATTAAGAATTTCTTTGCACATCTTATAGGTTTCCTCCTACTTCATAATGCAGTTTTAACTATATAACTTGTGCAACTCTCAAATTTTGAAAATTTTGACTTAGTGGAAAGTGATTTTGTTTTGGGGGGGAAGGGTGAATTGCCAAAGTATATCATGGAAAATACTCCTCATTTTATGTTATTTAAAATAGAAAAATGTAGAAAATTTTTGTAAGGAATATAGATTGAAAGTTATTTCATATCATTATTTTAGTTGTGAATGGATAAGAACTTTGTGCTCAATTCTCGAGTTTTTTAAAATTTAATCAGACTTTTTCCTCATTGGAATTATCAAGCATGAAATTTGCAAAGCCTGGCCTCCTTTTGGAGATACAGAATAAAGGAAATTCCTTATGGAAGTCTTTTGTGCTTCAACCAGAGGAAAGAGTTGCTTACTTTTGGTTTAGGTTCTTACTGATCTTTTGAATTTCATGGACTTTCTGGAGGATAATGTGCTAGAAAGCAAGTTGATTCTAAGATGCACCCTGCAGTTGGATTGGAATTTGACTTCACTGTTCCCTAACTATACCTGTGAAACTTAGAAACATAAAATATGAGTAGAACTACTAGGTTTGGTACAAGAGTTTATGTGGATTTTCCATCTTGAGCATGGTTACTCTCACCAACATGTTGTTAATTGATATGAGAAATCTCTCTACCCTGGCTGAGTAGAGGTGCCTTGATCCATTTGTAGGCTCACAGTTGTACCCGAACTTCTTATTGCAGGGTGGTTTTAGTGTGCATTGGGGGGTTTATGTCATGGGTGTAAATCATGAATTTGTTTCCTGTTTTTGCATTTTTTGCATGTCATTATTGTGAGATGTAAATCTGGAGCTGGTAATATGAGGTAATATAACTTCACAAAATAGGACCTATTGAATATTTTCCTGTACTTCCTTCCCTTAGTCTTATGCGCCTGTTACATGGAACTCATTTTAATAGGAAATTGACCTATTATATGAGACCTTTGACATTTTGTTTTAGTTCTAAAAGAGAATGAAGTCAGATTCACTAGCCTGTGGGTTAAAAAAGTTGCTCTTGGATATCAGAAAGTAGTTTTAGTGACGTTATCTTCTAGTTTAGCTAGTTATAACGTGTATTTTCAAACCTTTTTTGGTGCTAATTTGGTGTGTGCAGAAAATGCCGAATTGTATGCTAAGGTTGGAGTGCCATTTGTCATGGGGACTACTGGTGGAGACAGAGAAAGGCTATATAAATCTGTAGCAGATGCTAATATCTATGCTGTAATCTCCCCTCAAATGGGAAAGCAGGTGTCAAGAAAAATCTTCCTTTGGTAATTTCTGACATGTTTGTTGCTATTTATGGACAACTTCTTTTCTTCTTTCTCATCAGGTGGTAGCATTTCTTGCAGCCATGGAAATCATGGCAGAACAATTTCCTGGAGCCTTTTCGGGTTATAAGCTGCAGGTGTTTGCTTTACTGTTATTCTTTATTAACTATTTATTATAGCTATTCACTGGAAAATCTCTTATTTAATAAGAGTTGTATGATTGAGACTATCATTTGTATCTCTGGCTTGCAAATTATATGGGTATAGTTATGTGAGCAGCTCAAGCTTGTTTCAATGTGGTTTACACATAAAGTACTTGAACAAGGTGGCCATTATGTATGGTAGTGTTTTGCAGCTGCTCAAATGTGCTTTATTAATAGGCACGACTCTTAGACACAGATTACCGTAGAGTGAAATACATGTTGCTATTTTCCATTAATTAAATAATAAACTATTTCATGGTATTTTCCTACTTAGAAAAATATAATGGTAATTTCTATTTGTCTAGTCATAAACTTTAAGGTCAGAATGATTGATGGTCTAACAAGATGATTTTGCAACATTCTTACTCCGAAGTGTTTGGTCTGCTTCAGTTATCTTTTCTAATGCTATAAACAGAAGAAAACAATTAGCACAATAACAAACAGCAATGTACACTTGTGAGCTGTTTATCTCAAGGAAACCAAAATTCATGTCTAGAATAAAAGTGCTATAACTTATTACAATTATATTCACATGCTAATTAGCTGGAAACCTGCTGTTATTTTACATCTTAAATAGCTGAAGATGGAGGGTTGAGACATTCTATTATCAGATTGAAAGGATATGTAGGTCCTTGTTTGTCAAATTGGCTTTGTTGGTCAAGTAATTATTAATCTGATCTTGAACACACACGTGCTTACTGTATTAGTTGACATGTAATCAGGATTATACAAATCTAGCACATCGGTATGTATTGCAAAGTGTTTTTTCTACGTTGAATTGCACCTGGACCCAGTTTATGAAATGCACAAATTCTGGTGGAACAGTTGGCTTCATGGTTCCAATTATCAATGGAGTTGACGCCCATGGATTTGAAGGTTACCTTGCTGCCTAACTTCTATTTTAGTTGCAATCTCTCAACAAATATGGTGCCTTTTTTCTCTGTAGGTAATGGAGTCACATCAAGCTAGCAAGTTGGACACTTCTGGAACGGCCAAGGCTGTTATCTCATGCTTTCAGAAGCTAGGCGTCTCCTTTGAATTAGATCAGGTATTTCTTAGCACTTTATTGCATAAACTTGATAGATGCGTTATGGAATTATTTTTTCTTTCCTAAATTTTTAAGAACAAGTAGATCATTACAGATATCGTCAGCAGTTTTAGCAGTATTAACGTGAGTAGAATCGGTTGCACAACATACCCCTCTTGAGAAGTTAAAAATTATTCTTGTTTCTTGCATGCTATGGTTCCTTTAGTTGATCTTGGGCTTGTATGTCCTGATGCTGCAATAAAGATATTTGTTCATGCCCTTTATCTGAAAACATCAGATAAGCCTAGTTTTACAACTAAAATACTAATCCTACTGCAAGGTGCAATGGTTAAAAGCTAGGATAACAGTTTTGAATATTGAACCGCACTTCTATTCGATTGTAAACCTTATTCTACCGCATTTGAAGCCTCTGATAGCTAAAAAACTTCCTTCTGTATGTAATTGTGTAGAAGTGCACTCTGTTGTTGCCTCATGTAGGTTGCTTTTACATGATGATACTGCTATTGATATCAAGACTTTTTGTCGTTTTGCTACTTATTTTAATGGAAGAGGAAGAGTCGAATTATACATACAATTTTGCTTTGACATAAAACTATTCCTAGATTACTTGCTTTATGTGCATATAGCCATTGGGCATGTATAATTTCTGCCTTTTCAATGACTTTTTCGGATTCTTTTCTTCAATATCTTTGTCAGATACAACAAATACGAGATCCCAAGTTGCAAATGGAGATGGTAGGTGTTCCAGAAGAGTATTTAGCTGGACATGCATTCCATATGTACCATCTAACATCACCAGATGACACGTAATGAGCTGATCATGTATTCTTTCTTTCACTATATGTATCTTCAAACTAAGAATAAACCAACTGGCCTTCTTGCAGTGTTTCATTTGAGTTTCAGCATAATGTTTGTGGAAGATCAATTTATGCAGAAGGTACTGTTGATGCTGTTCTTTTTCTTGCAAAAAAGGTATCAAAGCTTTTCCCTCTTCAGCTTGATTTACTTCCTACAAATAATTAGCTTTTAGGTTATTGTAACTTCTGATTAGTTAAGAGGCACGCACAGATATTGCTTATTGAACTTCTGAAACACTAGAGTCCATTAAGACATGGCTAGTATTTCAATTACTATTCAAGCATTTCCACATGCTTTCCTTATAATCCCAACTTTAACTCTTAGCACACTAAATTTGGAAATGTTGCTTGAATGCAGGTTCAGTCAAAAGCAGACAAGCGAATCTATGACATGATTGATGTCTTGCGGGAGGGTAACATGAGGTGAGACCTGCATTAGACTTCTTCTAGTTGTAATTCAGGGAACTTCAGCATTAGTTTCTAGTAATTAGCTTTAACAGGCTTCAGTCAGGCAATTTTCTCTTTCTTGCCAGCCGTTTGTGCAATTGTTGGTATCTTGTGATGCTGAAAATGTTTTGTAGCACCTGACAATGTCTGGTTTCCTCAAGAAATGCAAAGAGAGTTTAATAACTTATAACATTACCATCATCTTTTTTCATTGTTGTTCTTTTAAATTGAGATCCAATGCTAGAGTTGGCAGGAAAAAAAACTGGAGTTATGATAACAAAAGGCATCTTTCCTCTACTGGAGGTGCCAATAACAGCCCCATGCCCCCAAATCCAAGATGGAAGACTCAAGATCTCATGAAATGATTGTTAATCAAGCCTTCTCAAAAACTGTATAGAGACACAAATACATTTAAAAAATTTCAAAAAAAAAAAACAGGTTATAATGAATGTGTGGTTATAATGGATGAAATGGGGACAATGCAATTTTTTTTTTTTTTTGTCAAAATGGGGACAATGCAAATGACTCTGGCAGAAAAACTGTTTTGAAAACATGTTGCAGTGGTGGTCTTTCTTGAGAACTTCGCTTATGGATTGATAAATTCAAAACCTTATAGAGACAAAATTACATTTTTCAAAAATCTCAAAAAAAAAAAAAAACGCAATAACTGTCTTTTTTTTCATTCTTTGCAAGTTTAGGAGGGGAGGAAACTCATTCCGTCCTGAGGCCAGGTCATTCCACCGATGTAATAGGCGGCTTATGGTTATTCTTATAGATTGTTAATCAACTGCACTTTAGTGGGTAACATTTCCAATAATGATGGAATAATTATTTGGAATAATTGGATAGTAAAATTTCCTCAAATATCATTTTGCTTGTATCATAAATATGTTTTTTAATTAATTCTTTTATTTTTGGAAAAATGGCCAATTTCGTCCCTATACTTTTATACTTGTGCCGATTTAGTCCCTTTATTTTATTCTTGGCCAATTAGATACCTTAACTTAAAATGCAAGTTCAATTGAGGCCCTTTGTGGCGGCGCCACCAGAAAATATCAAGCAGGCGGGAAATTGACCACATAATAAGGTTTACTTTTGGAACATCACTTATGGGACTCTAAGAAAGCCAAATAAAATCATACGTAGCAGAATTAAACTCTGAAATCATACCAAACTGGAATTTTGTCCATAATTACAAGTGAAAGGGGGGAATCCCCAGTGGACATTACAAGTGAAAAACCCAAGCGCATATCAGATGATGCATATATATATACATATGGGGGGTATAGTAGCTAGGACCAATCGAATTAGGAAGGAGTACTAAAGAAGAGTAAACTGAAATTGGAAAAGACAAGACAGGATTTGAGGAGGCTTCGAAGATCTGCTGCGGCATTCATGGGTTGGAGAATGATGTGTGGTGCGGGAACAAAGGGATTGTGAACGGCGGTGAAGTGTACGGAGGTTCCTGTGCAGAGCCCGGGGGAATCATCAGCTGGGACGGAGTGCACTATACTGAGGCTGCAAACAAATGGATTGCCAACCTCGTACCCAATGGTTCGCTCTCTGACCCACCCACCACTCCCAATCGCAAGAGCCTGTCATCCCCAAATCTGAGCTGTTGCTGCTGCTGCTCCTCCTCCTCCTCCTTCTCACCATTTTTTTCTGCAACCTTCATCGAAATTGCCTTTCATGCTCGATTCGCACCCCATTTTGTCTGTTGTTGCAATCCCATCGGCCTCCTTTTTCTTGTCCATCATCAATCACTGGAATTTTGCCCAAATATCTCTTGGATTATAACTCTAATTGTTTTCTACATAAGTCTCTTTCAATTTGGTATGATTTCAGAGTTTAATTCTGCTACCGTATGATTTTATTTGGCTTTCTTAGAGTCCCATAAGTGATGTTCCAAAAGTAACCCTTATTTTGTGGTCAATTTCACGCCGGCTTGATATTTTCTGGCGGCGCCGCCGCAAAGGGCCTCAATTGCACTTGCATTTTAAGTTAAGGTATCTAATTGGCCAAGAATAAAATAAAGGGACTAAATCGACACAAGTATAAAAGTACAGGGATGAAATTAGCCATTTTCTCTTTATTTTTTAATCACTTTTTTAATTTGAAATACAGACATCACATCACGAACAATAATACATTAATTATTTCAAACAATATTTCAAATAAACTCCTACCCAAACACACCCGTAGTATTTTCCATGATGTGATAAATGCGAGATGAAAATGTGTTTGTGAAGATTTTTTTTTTTAAAAAAAAGTGTTTAGTTATTGTGATTATAATTCAAGCAAAATAATATCGGTAAATAATGGCTACCCAACCACATAAATGCTTGCTCTCCCAACAATTATTAAGCACATAATAGGCACTTTTAGTTTTAAAAAAAAAAGGTTTCTGATAAGCCATTGGTCCATAGTAATCCCAAATAGGGTTTAATTTCACTTTTTAAAAAGTTTTTTTTTTTATTTTAAGAAAAACCCCTACAATAGCTCAAATTTAATTGTTTATAATAAGTCTATAAACCTGATTCTGTTCATACCGTTTGCCCAGTCCCGCCAATTCAAGCACCTAACGAACTTTTGCCTTCTCCCTCCTTATGTCTCTACACCCATTTTATGTCTCGCTCTCTTTTCAATCGCACCTTCTGCACATTTCCATGGAACCCAAGAACCCATATTTTTCAGTGCAACAAAAGAATCCACGAGCTGCTGAAATTTGGCCAAGTCGATCATGCCCGCAAGGTGTTTGATTCAATGCCGCAAAGAGACTCTGTCACATGGAACTCCATGATCTCTGGTTACTCGAAAAGCAACCGCATCAAGGATGCCGAAGTTCTTTTTAACGTTTGTCAAGATAAGAATGTGACAACCTGGACTGCAATGCTATCTGGCTATGCCAAAAATGGACGAATTTGGGAGGCTATTAGACTTTTTGAGGCCATGCCCGAGAGGAATATTGTTTCGTATAATGCGATGATTAGTGGGTATTGGGGAATTGGTGATTTTGTTAATGCGAGGAGGTTGTTTGATGTAATGTCTGAAAAGAATGTGTCAACTTGGAATTCGATGATCACAGGGTATTGCAGGTGTGGGAGAGTATACGAGGCTCATGCTTTGTTTGATGAAATGCCGGAGAGGAATTCAGTTTCATGGGTGGTGATGATTTCTGGGTATGTGGAGATAGGTCAGTTTGAGGAAGCTTGGGCTTTATTTTTGGAGATTCATAGATGGAGAGAGGTAAAGCTAGACCAGGCTGTAATTGTGGTTACTTTGTCCACTGCAACAGGATTGGATGATGTGGAGTTGGTTAAGAGCTTGATGGCATTGGTGATGAAGATCGGATACGACAAAGATGTGGTGGTGGGGACTGCGACTTTGAATGGTTTGACAAGGAATGGGAGTTTGGACTCTGCTATCAAATTTTTTGAGGGAATGCAAGAGAGGAATGACTATGCCTACACTACGATGATCACAGCCTTTTCAGAATGTGGAAGGTTGGAAGATGCCATTGCACTGTATAGACAAGTTCCTGATGTAACTGTTGATATAAGAACGGCAATGATGAGTAGCTATGCTCAAAATGGGATGTTAAATGAAGCGAGAATTTTATTTGACGAGATTAGGAACCCAAATGTTGTTACGTGGAATGCGATGCTCACGGGATATGCGCAAAATGGGATGGTTGAGGAGGCCAAAAACCTGTTTGCAAGGATGCCTGTGAGAAATATAGTTTCTTGGGGGGCGATGATCTCTGGGCTTGTGCAGAGTGGACAGAATAGAGAAGCTTTGGAGGTATTAGTTCAGCTACATAGGTCAGGCACTGCACCTAGTTGTTCTAGTTTCACTACTGCTCTCCTGGCATGTAGTAACTGTGGAGATTATGAAGTTGGTAGGCAGATACATTCTCTTGTTTTTAAATTAGGTTATCAATACAATACCTACATAGGAAATGGGTTGATTTCCATGTATGCTAAATCCAAGAATATGGAAGTCAGTTCTCTGGCTTTTAGTTCTATGAGTGAGAGAGATATAGTCTCTTGGAATTCTCTCATAATTGGTTTCTCTGAGAATGACATGCTGGATTGTGCTTTAAAGACATTCCTGAAGATGCCAAAACATAACACGGTATCCTGGAATTCTATGTTAGCAGCTTATGTGCAAGCTGGGGAAGGAGAATTTGCTTGTCGACTATTCCTTGACATGTTAGGCCAGGATGTAAAACCAAGTGAGCTAACTTTTACATACCTGCTTAGTGTTAGCGGGAACCTATGTGCAGTCAAGCTCGGAAAACAGATCCATGCCCTTATTTTTAAACTTGGATGGGCTTCCCATCTCTTTGTTGGTAATGCTTTGATCAATATGTACTTTAAGTTTGGCTCTGAGGATGGTTTTCTGGCTTTTGAAAGTATGGAAGAGCGAGATCTGGTCACATGGAATATTGTTTTGACTGGCTGTGGTGAGAATGGGTTTGTTGAAGATGCTATCCAAATTTTCCAGAAAATGGAAGGTGAAGGATTTGTTCCTGATCAGGTTAGTTTTCTGGGGCTTCTTTGTGCTTGTGGCCGTGCAGGGTTAGTAGCTGAAGGGTTGGCCTACTTTAGTTCCATGATTCAGTATTACCTGATTGCACCCACAATCTATCACTACACTGCTCTGGTGGATCTTCTCGGCAGAGCTGGGCGACTCTCTGAGGCTGAGTCCATTATTGACAAGATGCCTTTTGAGCCAGATGCCGTGATTTTGGAAGTTCTTCTAGCTGCATGTAGAATCCACAATAACATCAAACTTGGCCAGAAAATTGCAGGAAGACTTCTTCAGATTGGTATGTGAAGATTTTGGTCTTACATTTTGCTTTCAAGCATATATGCTTCTCAATGCTTCTGGTTAGGATGTAGTCTTTTATTTTTCTGTCTACTAGTGCAGTAATTATGTTGTGCCATAATTAACTACACATATACTGCTCTGTGTTGTCTGGATTTGACAACTAAGAAATTGAGTAGTTCAATATCAGTCTGCATTCTTTTTTAACAATATTTCACTATGTTATATGTCTGTCTAATGTATTTTGCTTGACATTCTGTTCGTGTGTTAAAAAAAAATTGTCTTTAAGTTGTCAGTTTGCCTTTTATTGTGCTAAAATTACATTTTGGTCCCATCTTGTTTGTGGTGAGTAATATACCTACTATGCGTATGATTTTTACTAGAAAAGACTTGATTTGTTTTGTGTTTCTTTTTCCAAGTGAAAAGACTGAAGGTGAATATGCAGTTTGAGTACAATCAGGATTGATAGCTTCCTGGTCGTCAGATCTGATTTATGCAAAATATTCTGAAATTTTTTAGGGGAATTGAAATAATAGCATTTTGTCTGTATTATTTGTTGGTATGCCAGGTTGATTTGTGATCAATGGAGAGGAGTACACTATCCATTCTCTGTAACTCCCCTGAAAAGAATTCCTAGAGTTTGTTTTTAGACGGCTTAGTACAGGCTTTAGTTGATTCATGAATCTGAGACTTTGTCTCGGATGTTGACAGTGATGGTTTTCCTGTTTTCAGGTGGAAAGGTGTCAACCGCTTGTACAAGCTCTTGTGTTGGTTAAGAAATGGGCAGAGTGTCATGATAAGGTACGACTGATATACTTGATACTAAGAGAGGGAAAGTCTTGTAAGTGTGGATCCTGGTTTAAATTAAAATATAACCCAACTGATCTTTGATGATTATTCAGGAAAAACTGTCAGAGCAGAAGAAATTGGTTTACAGCGTGGTATAACTGGACCAGAAAAGGTGCAAGAGGTTATAGTAACTGGCATTGATTATGCCAGAAAGGCAGAAACTGTAAGAATATGTGCCCATACATGTCAATGTTGGTTGCACCTGTTATTCTTGGTCTTTACCAGAATTAGACAGTGATGTCCAGGAAATTGTTGGGAATAACTTTTGTATACAAAAATCAAGAAGCTTAGCAGCATGTTTTAGTAGAAATGGCAAAGGGAAATTTTTGTCCTTTCTCTAGTTGAATGATCTTAACTTTTGTAGTTTGGCCACATACAAAACTTCTTATCCTTTAGATCTGATTGCTTGGATACTAGACTTTGAGGTCCAGGAATTTGTTTGGAATAGCTTGCATATACAAAAATCATGAAACTTTAAGCAGCATGTTTTGCCACAAATGTTATTTGGAAATTTTTATCCTATCTTCTGTATAGTTATCTTTACTTCTGGAGTTGAGCCACTTTGTTAGTCCCTCAGTCAGTATATATTTGCTCTCTTTTATCACTTATTGCTAAGACTAATTCTTATGACATTTGGATTTGCTCAAGTTACTTGCAGTTCTCTTGACTAGTGAATTAATATGTCTTCAGCGTCAATCATGCCATTTATCTTGCTTGTAATTGCTATATGATTCTCATGACCAGGTCCCTTTTTGGAACTCCAACTTTTCGGTAGACTTTTCATATGTTGCTGCATCAGAGGATAGTAATGCACTGGAAAGCTCTTTCATTTCAGCATTTGAAGGTGCTTGTGCCAGTGGTTTAGGTATGAACAATATTGCTGTACTGCTCTTTAGAGGGTGAAAGGTTTGAAAATCTCATAATTTTTTTTCTGCTTTTTGGTTGCAAGGAAAATTGGCGATTATGTATCATTTTTTGGGGTGTTAATGTTTTCTGTGGAAATTATGTAATTTATTTCTTCCTGTGACATAAGCATATTTGATTGTGTCCTGCAGGGTGCATCCAGACTGAATTCTAATCTGATTTGCCTCTTTCTGAGGGTATAAATATAAAAATGCATGTGGCTTATGTATCTTTTATCAACAAAACTATTGTTTAGCTTTAAAAGCTGATGTTGAAGAATTGGAACTCTTGTGCAGCTCAATTTTATCTCTGTTCTTCAGCTTTGTGGAGTATGTGGAAGTATACAGTTCTACATGTATCTGCTCTAAATGGCTATATCCAGTATCCTCTCACAAGGATCTGAGAAGATTTCTAGCTAAGGGAATGGATCAACCAATTCAAGAAGATCTTATGGAGTTTCTCACATGAAGTCCTCAATTTTGGAGGATTTCTTACTGGGAAGTCAGCCAGGTAGAAGCCATAGTCTGGCAGTTGATGCACACAATCTGCAGATATTATTGCCTGATAGTTCAGGATTTGCCAGTTTCTGAAATCCTGCATTGGGATGTATTGGGTTATCTCACTTTACACAACGAGTAACAAACTCAGTAGGGCGCTTATGCGTTTGCTTTCTTTTCAGGCTATGGTTTTGCTCACAGACTTATGGGGCTGCTGCTGTATGGCGAGAAGTGATGCTCCGACAAGATTTGAAGCTCCTCGAGATTCTTAAGTAGGAGGAGTTTTGCAGTACAAGTTTTGGTGATATCAGTAATTGGCAAGATCAATGGACTTGTTCTTGTAATTTTTGTTTATGGATGGCAACAAGTAGGGTAAAACCCAATACCCATTGATACATGACCTGCTGATTAGTTCGATTGTCCAAGCAATGGGTTATCCATTAGAGTTTGATATTGAGGAGGGGGTTATGTATATATGTGCATAAGATCAGGAGTTAGAAGAAAAATATACCATTTATTCTTCCAAGGGATACTTGTACCATTTTGTTGTTATTTCAAGTTGATCATTTGGCCACGATCTTTGAAGTGATTTTTTTTCTAAGTGGCATATCGTATGATTGTAAATCATGGCTTTAACCTATGGTTTTATTATAATGGAATGTTTTTATCTTAATGTACTAATTTTGTTAGTTTCCAAATTTTTAAACCATGTAGGTGCATGTATTTTGGTTTCATGAATGATTTGACAGGTTTAAGTAGCTGGTAGAGGATACCTGAGAGTTGCAGGTTTGTTAATGGGAATTAAATCGGTTGGGTTCTCCGACAGGTTTGATAAGAGACTTTTCTGAACGAGTAAGGAGTGGGTAAGAGGGATTTTAGAGGATAACCTATCCCTTGCAATCCCTATGTTTGTTTACTTCGACAGAGAGTTATTTTTGTTTGCTTTGATGGAGAGTGATAGGACAACAGTAGCATCGCAGATACAATGAATTTGAAAGTCACAAAATCAACGGAAAACCAAATTATTACTCCTATTCTTAAGAAACTGCATTAGCTTGTGAAATTACCTTAGTCTGCGGCTAATGGTAGGTTTAGATTGGGAGATTAATGGTTTAATCACATTAAAAGGCAACCTAGGGATGACGATATTATAGTTTGATTATAGAGTAAATCTTATATATACTGACAGTGTATATATTATCATAATTGGATGTACGACACGTAATCTTGCTATTTCGCTTTCCAAAATCAGAACGCATTGTCCTGTTAAAGAGCAAGAAAATAGCAAGTTTAAGAGTGGCAAAAGTTTACATTGTATTCTAATACTATTTCATTAATCTCCCAATCTAATTCTGTCCATACTCTTGGATTTTAGGTAATTTTACCCCTATAAAATAGACAAATATGCAGTAAGATCTGAGGTACTAGAAAGTAATAATTTGAATTTAAGTTGTGTCTATGATTCATTTATGATGCTACTACCCATCTAATCCTATCCTAATTCTTACATTTGAGGTAGTTATAAAGTCGCTCATGTTCTAGCTAAGAATGCAAAATTCATATGTGATCATGTCTTTTGGTGGAGAGATCCTCCGGAATTTGTTGTATCATTTCTAATGGCAGATTTGTTAAAAGTTAAAAAAATTTCAATGCTTTTATCCAAAAAAAAAAATATACACGTTTATGACTTTTGAAAATCATAATTTGATTTTCAATTCTTATGACTTTCAAAATGATAACATTTATGATGACTATTATCCTTTCGAAAATTCCGGACACAAATAGATCTGACGAACAAATAATAAAAATTAAGATAAAACAATTGTAGCTCCAAGATCATCTGCAGTCTCCATTATTCTCATATATGTTATTTAATATCTGTATACAATTGATGATGTAACTTCCACCATTAGGTCAAATTTTAATGAAAATATGATATTTTATCAACAAAAAAAAAATCTAGACACAACAAAAAATATAAGTTTAAGATTTCAATGCCTACTACTTCAGTAGTAATTTATAGGGAAAATCGTTCAAAACGTCCCTCACATTTTGTAAAATGACTTTTTTCGTCCCTCACTTTTAAAAGTGTAATTTTACATTCCTTACAAATTCATATTGGTCAAATTTGGTCCCTACCTAGGTTTCCGACTAATTTTTGGTCGGAATTCATCACGTGCCTTGCATGTGATTATTTTTGAGGGGTAAAATTGTCAAATCAAAATTTACATAATCCATCTATAATCCCTTATATTTCACAAAATAAATTTTTCATCCCTCACATTTCACAAAATGAATTTTTTCATCTCTTATTGACCATGTACACAAATAATTTTTTTTTTAAATTCGTGTATATATCTATTTGATATCACCTAAACAATATGAATAGTATGTAATATATCTCTATTTTATTTCACTTAAACAGACTAATTGTAGTTGTGCATATGCTATTCAATAGATATATACATGAGTTTAAATCTAATAATTTTTTTTAAACCCATATATTTATATTTGATTTCACCATGTAAATTTATTTAATATTTGTAACCTTTTCTATTTTGGTAATAATTCATTTATTAAGTTGCATAATAAGACCATCTAATTAATCAATGTTAATTCGAATTTTATAGTCATGCTAACAAATTGTAATTTAAATTTGAAATTTTTACTCACTACCTTTAAGACTAATAGTTGAATTTCTTACCTTATGATTATCTTAAAATTTAAAAGTGTCAATCACTTACTTAATTTGGTCATACTTTTCCTTTGTTTATTTTTTCTGTCCAAATTTAATTCGATATAAATGCTTGATAATGTTTAGAATTAAATATCTTCTTTGTTTTCAATTTTTGAGTAAAAGGAATGAACATGAGTAAAAAACTAATAATTTTTTTAAACCCCTGTATATATCTATTTTAATTTCACTTGAACAGTACTTTCAGATGAAATGTTCAGGTGAAATTAAATAGAGAATACTATTCATATTATTCAGGTGAAATCAAATAGATATATATTAATTTTAAAAAAAAAAGGTATTCGTACACATGATTAATAAGGGATGAAAAAATTTATTTTTTAAAATATGAGGGACGAAATAATTCATTTTGTGAAATGTGAGGGACTATGGATCGGATTATGTAAACTTTGATTTGACAATTTTGCCCTTAAAAATGATTACAAGCGAGGCACATGGTGGATTTCGATTAAAAACTAGTCGGAAACCTAGATAGGGACCAAATTTAACCAATGTGAATTTGTAAGGGATGTAAAAATATACTTTTAAAAGTGAGGGACGCAAAAAGTCATTTTGTAAAATGTGAGAGATGTTTTGAATGATTTTCCCTAATTTATAATGTGTGTATATACATATGCCATTATGGAAACTTTTTTTTTTGAACTTTCTTTAATTAAAAAAATAAAACAACTACGAATAATGTTTGGCCTTTGAAGACCACATCAATCAGATTTTCAAGTCCAATGGGACTCTAAAAGAAAAAATTATTCTTTGAGCATGACCAGTCCACTCCCAACCTAAACAAAACTTCTATTGACCTAAGGAGCGTTTGGTCATTCAAAATTTCAAATAACCTTATCACATCACAATATGAGGGCATCTACAATGCGGTGTAATAGAGGGTCTAAATAATATCCTTTATTATATCCAACGATTATACCCTCTCCAACAGTGGGAATGTAAAAGCCATGATGCATATCATAGCCATTACAAGCAGAAAAGATATACAAGAAGACAAAAAAAAAAGGTTGTGGATCCCATTTAATAAGTGTTGGGTATTTGTTTAATAATTACATAATTATTTTTTAGCAAATAACAATGTATTATTTTTTAGAACCACAAAAATATATATCTTTTTTCATAAATTAATAACATTATTTTTCAAAAAAATAAAAAAATTGGGAAATAAATTTTTTTTTGAAATTTAATAAATTATTTTCCAAAAATAATGAAATCATTGTTTAGAAAATAAATTTATTTCTTTATGGGATATGGATTGCGAATTATAAAATAAATATGTGATTTAATTGTAAATCTATACTATTATACTATGTAAACTATAATTTATGGTGAGAAATAGTGTATTGAAAGAGGGGATAATAAAGTAACATGTGTCATATGATTTATACTACTCAATAAAGTGTAATTCATTATGGATGCCTAGAGGTGGCAATTTGTCCCAAGTCCCAATGAACTATCCATGCCCAAAAGAACTTTGGGCGGGATGGGTATTGTAATTTGATATTGGGTTTAAAATGGGATGCATCCCAATTGTACCCATTATTTGATGGGAAATGTTGGGAAATACTTGGGTACCCATTGGACCCAAATATCTTCCCAAAAAATTTCATTTATTCAAAAATTCATCTCTGATTTTTTTTTTCGAAAAATCTAATTTTTTTTCACTTCCATTTTCTTTCTTTTCCTTTCTTCACTTTCCTACAAAAGAAAACCAATTAAGTAAAAATGACTTTTGGTGTCTACAAGAATCAATGCTTTACTAACAACTGTTGGCATCCTTTATGTTGGTTTTATGCTAATTGTTGAACTATCTACATAGATTTCTATATGCAACCTGTTATCAATTTTTAATTAGCTTCTTCGTTTCTGTGCTAGCTTTATTCAGCATTTAATGTGAATTTCTTTTGTATCAAATTTTGGAAATTTTAAGAATGTCAGTAAGAATGAATTTGGTGTTAAAAAATCTTGTTTCTAATCCTTGTGTCAGACAACATTATAGGTAAGGTTGGAATATGGCGGTATATCTATCTTTTCCTTTATTTGTTAATCCAATTTTTGGTTTAATCCAGGGAAAAGATATGTTCATTCTTACCAAAATATTATGTCTTTTTAAAATAACTGTTGATCGTTTTAGAGTGTAAATGAATTCAGGAAAATATAAATTCACAATAAGATCAAAAGAAATTTAACAAATAAAAATATTAAAGGTATATAAAAAATAAAAAAGAATTAAAGGAAAAAAATATAGAAAATAGATTTGAGTATTGGGCAGGATCAATCTAAACCCATCCCAAAGTGATCTCGTCCAAGTTACTCCCAAAGCACATATGGATAAGGTTAAATCCAAATCCCATATGATTCGGTTCCATTTCGAACCCAAACAATTTTGCCACCTCTATGGATGCCCTAACTAGTAGCGGAGCTAGGATCCTTTAGTGGGGACAAGGACATCCTCGAGGATGTTTACTTTACACCTGCCTCGACTATATCAACAAGAATAAGCTCAACCTATTTGCATAATATTTTTATGTGTAACGCATAAATCGTATTATTTCATATAAAATTAATATTACAAATTTAACTCCAAAAAAAGAACTTAAAAACTATAATCAAAGAGAAGAAAAGTTTATGTTTGAAAAATTATTTATGACAGGCTCAACAATTTTTTTTTATGAGGTGGATTACAATTATGTCATTCAAAAAATTAGAAAGGTGTAAATCTTGATAGTTGGAAATACTAAGTAAAAACACCAGTCCGCATGTTCACTAAGAAATATAATGAATTGTGACCACCTTAGCCAATGTGAAATGTGAACATCTAACATACTTCATTGATGTTAAATATTTGGGTTAATTCCACTTTGTCCCCTCAAACTATACACGAAATCTCACTTCAGTCCTTAAATTTCAAAATAGGATACTTAAATCCCTAAATTATAAAATCTAATCCACTTAAATAAAATCTGTTACAGAATCCAAAAAATTGACGGTAGCTTAAGGATGTGGGGGGCATGCTCCATTAGTGTGTATGTGTAATTGTTATAAACCAAAAAAAGTAGGGATATAAAGGTATTTTCACACCTTTTTTTTTCATTTTTTCATTTTCCTATTCTTCTTCTTCCCATATCTGCCGCCACTGACATCTCCAATCCTATGCTTTTGTTCAATGGCCTCCAAGCATTTTTCATCTCTTATTTACCAATCCAAAACTATTTCCGTCAAATCCCACTTCATATTCCAAATCTGCAACTGTATTCCAAAAATCGTCAAAGTCTCACAAAATACGTGTCTAATCTAACCACTAAATTTCTTGTCAAATTCACTTCCATGAAATTCCTTTTTGTTGAATTCGAATTGTTCTTGGGGCGGCTGTGATTTCTGCGACATCTGCAGTGGTACTCCTAAGGGGCTGGTGGTGAAGTGGAAGATAGACTTAGCATTTGCTAGCTTCATCCTGCTATTTGCAAGAACCCTACTTCATTTCTTACCAGAATCCCATGAAAATGTTGTGGTCAAAGACTCCCAAGAAGCAAGGTGGGCTTATTGGTGCTGGTGGCTGTGAGCTGGTTGATGACAAGATAATTAAGGGATTTAGTGTCAGAAACCTTTCGAATGGAAAGGCAGCCATCAAATACTGGTACGAGTCATTTCTTAAGCTGCCATAATCTGTATTTGTGATGAGGAGGGTTCTGATAAGGTACAAGCAATATTGGGTTGGTGATGGGTAACGAAGATGATGATCTCTTGGCAGCTAGAGCAGCTTTTCAAGGGGAGGAAGAAAAGGTTTTTGGTGAACCTATAGCAGAATTGTTAAGCAAGAAGAATTGTGGAAGTCTCTAAAAACTTCTCCACTAGAGGTTGCAGGATTGGAGTTTCCTGGAGGAGCTTCGGATCTATCCTGGGTTCTCATCAAAACTTGCTCCACCATGTCCTCATCTACACTAGCAGACTAGCTCACCTAGTCCAACATTCTAAAGCTGCAGCCATGGCTTTTGTACAAGTAGAACTGGAACTAAAAGCCTAATAGCATCAGTAAGCATAGACATATAAGAATAGAAGCTTTTGAAGGTTGTTAAAGCTTTGTCTTTTTGAGATATCTTGATAATAGTAGCAATAGGATCGGAGCCGTCAGTGGTGGCGGATGAGGGAAGAAGAAGAATAGGAAAAAGAAAAAAAAAGGAAACATAAGGGAGAAGGGAGAAAAGGGTGTAAAATTACCTTTATGTCCCTACTTTTTTGTTTTATAAGAATTACACGTACACACTGATGGAGCGTGCCTCCCACACCTCTAAGACACCGTTAATTTTTTGGATTCCGTCACGGATTTTATTTAAGTGGGTTAGATTTTGTAGTTTAGGGACTTAAGTGTTCCATTTTAAAGTTCAAGGATTTAAGTGGGATTCAGTGTATAGTTTGAGGGGACAAAGTGGAATTAACCCTAAATATTTCTCCCTTTTTTGTTTGCAAATTTGAGCCCTTTTTTAAAAGAAATTAATGTTGTTAGTTCAATATTTTGTGGGCCGAAATATTTCCAAACATTAAGATTTAGATATTTAGATCTCTCTGCAACTTTTTCACTATCTATCTAGCTTTTTGCAACTTACCATTAACAAATTTACAAGAACAACTTTTTTATTATTCTATTAATTATTTTGCATTTTCAAGCTATTTTCTTTGATAGAAGGGATAATTTCATTCAATAAATTTGTACTAATGATAGAAAATATATCAAATCAAATATGATACAGATACGTATAGATCTGAAAATCTATAGATGCAACAAAATACAAATAAAGATAACATTGATGTTCCAACATATCTTCCATCCAAATCATTATAACCTGTTAGATCCATCCATAACTTCTAATGGTTAGATCCAATCAAAAACTGATTCTAAGTGCAAAAAAAAAGTTAAATCTAACAATAGTAAATGGAGAAATTACAAATTCGAAAAAAAATTAGATCTACAAAATCTCACAGAAATATGACAACAACTAAAAAGACTTGCAAGAAAATTTTGAGAGAATAAAACTTTTACTAAAAGATTTTGAATCTAAAACTTTTAATTCTTAAAACTTCAATTTTAGTGAATAGACTAAAATCTCATCAGCAACAGCGATGGGTCAAGCTATATTTTGTTGGCAAAAGTTTTAAAATTTAAATGCACAAGTGTAAGCGAAATAGGAGGTGGGACTAGATCAAACTTTTATAATGGGTCATACCCTTTTTTTTGTATGCTTATTCTTTGTCCGAATGGTACATAATAGAAAATTCTTTTTTTTTTTTTGATGGGCTTACTTTGTTACATCGAAATTGCTAATCGGGGAGCAGGGCTTAATATTTAAAACCTCTGCCAAATGAAATTGTCAAAAATCTATTCCTATTTATGAATTAATCTTATATACACTGACAGTATATACACTATCAGCGTCAGACGAATAACAACAATGCAAAATTTGAATTTAAAATTCAACTTTTATACACATGTCATGAATCCAACGATGATAGTGTATACACTGTCAGTGTATATCAGATTTATTCTTTATTTATTTGAATGTGTAAATGAACCTATAAGAAAATTTGCTACATTTTTCGTAGGCATATTTTTCAATCATCTTTTTATCTCACATATATCAAATCGCTACAGTAATTTTTCTATAAAAAGTCCAGAAAAATGCAATCCAAACAAAACCAACTATTTAAAAAAAAAAAAAACTTTATACCTTCTACAAAAATATCAATATAGTAATAATAGGACTTGTGTGCATTTTTTTGTTAGGGCGGTTATTTATATTTAACCTTTGGTGAAAACTATCACCTATAAAACCTCAAGATCTTTATGGCGATTATTGAGAAATAATTAACACAAAATTGCGGAAGCGTACATGTTGACAGACTGGTGCTTGAATCCCTAGAGATTTTGGGGTGGCCTTCCAGGTCAACACATATTTACTGATTCTTGAGAGAGTCTTTTAGTATCTTTCTGGTATCTTTCCTGATGATGGGATATCAGGAAAGGGCTGTCTATTGTGGTACTAGAAAATACGACAAAAAGATACGTGTGACTTGGGGACCATAACCCTATTTATAGGTAACATTCTTGTTACCTTTTGGAACCCTATTTCAGCCTATCATAAAAACAGGAGCCCTTAAATTTCTACACATTAAAGGCTCACATCCTATTAGATACATTAAATCCAACCATATTTGATCACTTTAATTGGATTTAACCTTATTTGACAGTTTGCGACCTATAATTATTCACATATAAATTCAATGTTGGATTAAGGATCCAACAATCTCTCACTTGGATTATATGTGTAATCTTATAATTATATTTTGCAATTAATCGTATGAACTCAAATTTACTGTCATTATCACAATGTATCTGTAATCAATTCGGTCCATCAATTACACCAATATAGGATCAAAGCGTCCTTTGTTACAATTTCGTAACTCGACCCATCAATGGTCACATATATCGATGCAATTGAATGACATGAATCATGATGTGGATATGTAGCATGGAAATTTCATGTAATGTGATCAAAACATGCCTATTTTCAACTGGTCCACCTTAAATTTTCATGAAATTAAACCATACCAAAATCAGAGTGTAAATAAATCCAAACTTTATTTATGCATAAAATATTCTCAAATCTTTAATAACCGAAAAATATCATAAGAGCGTTTAAAATAACAAACTCCCACTAAAATTGTACATCATTTAACAACATGACACCCATATGAGCAGTATGCTCATGAAACATTTTGGGTGACAATCCTTAGTAAGCGGATCCGCAACCATGGAGTTTGTCCCTATATGCTCTATCGATAACTGTCCATTCTGTACTCTTTCTTTAACAGCCAGGAACTTGATATCTATATGTTTAGATTTCGTCGAGCTCCTGTTATTATTGGAATACAGGACTGCTGACTTATTATCACAAAATAATTTGATTGGTCTTTCAATACTATCTACTACACGTAATCCTGTGACAAAATTTTGCAACCAGATTCCTTGGTTGGATGCCTCATAACAAGCTATAAACTCTGCAGCCATAGTAGAAGATGCTATAAGGGACTGTTTAGTACTCTTCCAGGATATGGCACATCCAGCCAACGAATAGATATAGCCTGACGTTGACTTCATAGTATCTTGGCATCCAGCATAATCGGAATCATTATACCCAATGATCTCTAACTCATCTGACTTCCGATACGTGAGCATGTAGTCTTTTGTTTTCTGTAGATACCGTAAGACCCGTTTGGTTGCTTTCCAATGATTTAATTCTGGATTAATTAAATATCTACCCAACATTCCAATAATGTACGCAATATCCGGACGCGTACATATTTGAGCATACATTAGACTCCCTACTGCTGACGCATAAGGAATCTTTTGCATCTCTTTTTTCTCAAAAGCATTTTTGGAACACTGCTCAAGACTAAATTTGTCTCCTTTAGCCACAGGGGTGTCACCTGGTTTATAATTTTACATGCCATACCTTTTAAGGACCTTTTCGATATAGCTCTTTTGTGATAATTCTAAAATACTCTGAGAGCGATCACGATGTATCTGTATACCTAACACAAAAGATGCATCACCAAGATCTTTCATCGCAAAATTCTTAGTTAGAAATTTCTTGATTTCATGCAATAGACCAATATCGTTGCTGGCAAGCAAAATGTCATCAACATACAATACCAGAAAAATATACTTGCTCCCACAGAACTTATGGTATATGCAATCATTTACTAAATTCATCTCAAAACCAAATGAAATGATCACTTGATGAAATTTGAAATACCATTGTCGAGACGCTTGTTTGAACCCATAGATGAATTTTTTAAGTTTGCAAACCATATTCTTTGGATTTCCTGATATAAAATTTTATGGTTGCACCATATAAATCGTCTCATCAATGTTACCATTGAGAAACGCTGTCTTTATATTCATCTGATATAACTCAAGATCGAAATGCGCCACTAGTGCGATGATAATTCTAAAAGAGTCCTTTGAAGAGACCGGAGAGAATGTTTCTTTATAGTCGATACTTTCTTTTTGTGTAAATCCCTTAGCGACAAGACGAGTTTTATATCTTTCCACATTGCTTTTCGAATCCCTCTTATTTTTAAATATCCATTTACAACCAATGGATTTCGCACCTTCTGGCAATGGGACAAGATCCCAAACATCATTGTCCTTCATGGATTTAATCTCCTCATTCATGGTATCGATCCACTTTTGAGAATTTGAACTTTCCATGGCTTGACGGAAGTTGATTGGATCATCTTCCATCAATCCAATGTCATTCTCATGTTCTTTGAGAAAAACAATGTAATCATCTGGCACTGCACTTCTCCTTTCTCTAGTGGATCTTCTTAATGGCACTGGTTCTTGGAGAGGAAGAGTTTATTTTTCTATAACAGTTTATTTCTCGACATTGTCTTGATTTGTTATGTCATGATCTTATTCACGAATAGGATCCAAAACAAGATCAATGACGCCTGTGGGAATATTAATATATTTCTCTTTAAAGACAATATCCCTTACTGTATTTTCTCCCCCAAACCCGACATCCTCAAAGAACCGGACATTTTCTGTCTCAAAAATTAATTTGACTGTGGGATCATAAAACTTATAACCTCTGGATCTTTTAGAATATTTAATAAAATAACAACTAATCGTTCTTGAGTCCAGTTTCTTTTTATTTGGCCTATAAGGCCTTGCCTCAGTTGGACACCTCCAAACATGCATATGTTTTAAACTGAATTTTTTTTCCTGTCCAAAACTCATAAGTGTGAGAACCCTGAAAAATGGATATATAAACTAGTGCATATTTCATTTGCATTTCTTTTATTGTTTAATAACTTCTAGCATTACTTTTACTTGTTTGCAACTAAGTACGTAATAATAGGTTTATGTGAAAAATAATATACTTTTCCAAAGCTATGAAATTTCTTGGTTTTATTTGATTAATTAATATCTTTAGGGTTGGATTAAATTTTCGCCTTAAAATAAAATGTTAGAATACTTAATTCCTTTATACTAAATTAATGATAATTGAATCGTTAGATTTACTATCTTAAAATAAATTATGTAAGGCCTTATGATTAATTCCAATTAGTTGCTAATGTTAAATGTTAATAAGAATTACTAGGAACCTTAATATTCAAGTTTAATCGATAATTTATTCGCTAGAAATGGTTTAGGTATGTTAGAGTATAATTAGGCGTTTGAATCACACTTGGGAATAATTTTTAGAATTAAGTCGGATTTGCGAAATTAAGTCGAGGTTAGGGAGTAAAGTGAAAAGACTAAATTACCCTTACCTTACCTTTCAATGCAAACCAAACGAAATCTCTGACAACCAAATTTAATCACCGCAGCTTCTGGCCAATCACGTTTTATCTAATGCGATACGCTACCTATTCTTACACACGCAATCCTTTCTCTCAAGACCACGGCACACAATACCAGTCTCTTTATTTCACATCATTAAAACCACGGCACCACTATACTATCTAATAACATTCAATCCTTTTTCGTATCACTACCGTAAACCATTTGCTCTATTTCACATCTCAAACCACAATTCCAATTCACAAACACAAGCCTCAACGTCAATTCATTCTCTGCACAAGTAAACCACGATACAGTCTCTTCATTTCACACGGCCCCACAATACCTTCATACTACCAAACCTTTCTTATAACACAAAACCATTCCTCCTATCTAATACCGAGACACCACCTTCACCAATTCCATTTCCTCTGCAAAACCTCACTCCAGACACTACACTTTCTTTCCACAAAACCATCTCAGCTCTTCCTCTGTCTTAGTCCGAGAACAAGAGAGAGTGAGGACTACAGCTTGGGTTTCTTCGACAAAGGGGAGCAAGAGAGAGAGAGAGCCGAGCTTCTTGTTTCTTTTCTTGCTAATCCGTAAGCTGAGGGAAAAGACCAGGGAACCATCACCACCTTTGTCAACCTCAGACTAACATCCACCAACTGCAACCACCTTCATCACAACACCATTTCCAGCTGCAAAGTGAACGCAGGACCAAACCGGGTGCGTGATAGCCGAGAGGAAAGAAGAAAATTCCAGATTTCTGTGCGTAGGTTTGGAGTGTATCTGAGGTAAAATTTCTGGGCTAATTAAGTTAAGTATTATTAGAGGAAGTCTTATCAGAGGTTGCAGGTAATTTTAAGCAGCCGGTTATTGAAATCAAGGTCTTAAAAAAAATTCTGCTTTGGAAGTAAAAGTTCTGCCGAGAATTTGATATGATATTTCCTCTTTGATCTGGTTTATTTGATGTTAATTTTGTGGTTTAAGCTTATAATCATATTAGATAGCTAAATTGAGAGTTTAAAGGCATGTTTAAAACTCGAAAATGAAATGAAAACAGAAAGCCCTTCATGCATTAATGCAACCGTGACTAGTTGGATGAGATTTCTGATTTTTGTTATTATTTATTTGTTATATGAACCTGGTTTTGAAGTGGAATTTTTAGCAACTAACTAGGTGTTTATATGCTGAAACTGAGTACCTAGCACCATGTTTAAACCAAGGGAAAATTTGATATAAAGCGTATTGGTGGCTGGAAAATGTTGGAGGCCGCTAGCCAGGTTGAACCAGCAATTTCAGTTTGTTTTTGGAGTTTAATTGGTTTTTGGTAATTTATTTTATTTTCCTGGAAGTATGATGGTTTGGAAGTACAATAGGGTTGTAAGTTTAAATTGTATAATTTGTTTAGCAAGGAAATATTTGATATCTTGAATGATTTAACCAAACATGTGGGTATACAAATGCTGGAAACTTTCTTGTGGCTGCCGAAAGTTGAGTTGAAATATCAACTTGGATTTTGGAAATTTTCTTGGACATATAATGGATGTCAATGCCTGGAAAATGTTGTTTTGAAGTTCTATAAGAAGTATAAAGATGGTTTGAATAAAAACATTTTGGTGTTAAAAGAGAAAAAAGGAATTTTCACAAGTGAAAAATGGAAATTTCAGATTTTCGGATGCCCTGACCAGTCTCAATAAAAAGTTGATATCTTGGTGTAGGAAAATCCGTTTAAGGCGCCGTCAGTGGCGTTTGAAACTAGAATCATAGGCCTTTGTCCTGTAGAAATTTTGTATTTTTCCTCCATGTGTACTGCTGTCTGGGAATTTTTAAAGTGAACTAGTACTATATTAAATATACCTTAATGACTTTAAGCTTAAAAACTAAGTAGAAACTTATAGTTTCAAATTCTGGTTTTTAGGGTTTTTCGAGGACGCGGATTTCGATCCTCAACTTGATATCTGAACTCCACTCTTGGTGAGTGTCCCTGCTTGTTCTATGCCTAATCGTTTAAAGTGCTTCCTTGACTTGTTATGTGATAAGTTAAAAAAAAAATTTGGTTTATGATCCATCGAAGTGAGCTGTGTGTACTTTATCACACTAGCCGTTCGAGTGGTGACTTGTGAAAAATATTTTCTCCTAAATCCTTGATTCAAAAATGGAGTTGCGTCGTTGGGTGAATCCCTCGACTTTTGTATCCAACTACCATGAATCTAAATGTAGTTACGTCGTTGGGTGAATTCCTCGACGCTTGAATCTAACTACAAAAGTCATTTGGGTGAATCCTTCGACGCTTGAATCTGATTGCAATCACGTCCTTGGGTGAATTCCTCGACGCTTGAAGCTGATTGCAATCACGTCCTTGGGTGAATCCCTCGACTAAATTTATACGGGTATATCTCGAGTATACTGCGTCGGTAGACGAAGTACGGGCCCGAAGCAGAGGTATGAACAGTGACGGGTTAGGATTAAAATAAGTGGATCTACATGGACCATAAGTAGTGAGAGTTGACGGAGGGTCAACTACGATAATTGGTGATCAAGCGAGGGAAATGGCTCCTGAGAGCCCACGTATCCTACCTTGTGCTGTTATACGCTTTTCTAACTGTTTAAATTTGTGCAGTTATTATTCGCTGTTTGAAATTATGTGATTGCATGTTTTGGGGCACCACTGAGCTTTAGCTCACCCCACGTTTATTGTTTTCCTTAACAGGTTATGGAAACTGAAAGCTGGATGCTACTTAAGTTTTTCTTTTGGACTGTATCTGAATTCTATAACTTATTCTGTGGGCTGTAGTGTGTTATTTGGAATAGTGTATTTTCCTTTTTGTATTGCCACTTGAAGCTGGAAAATGGGTAAACCCTAATTTGATTACTTGGCTTGTAAGTTGTATTATGGATTTATGTATTTATCTGTTTTGATGGGTACGACTTATACTTCGGTTTTAGCACGTAGGTCGTTTAAGATCTCGACTGGTTATTTTTATCATAGCTATCTTTAAAGTTAATGTGGCTTTAGGTATGATTCTATTCGGGGAAAAACCGTTTTGTAATAGATTAGTTTATTCTTCGAAAGGATTCGGGTTAGATTGCTCGCGTGAGTCCTGGCGAGAGCTGGGCAGACGGCCCGCCAACCCTTTGGTTCGCCTCAGGGGGAAGTGGGGTCGCCACAATAAGGGGTTTTGATAGTTACTTTAGTTGGAACTCTATTAAGAATGTATGTTGCAGTCTTAAGTGCTTCACCCCAAAGTGACTCTGGTAAGGTAGAATGACATATCATACTCCTTACCATGTCTTTAAGCGTTCTATTTCGTCTTTCAACTACAACATTCATAGTGGGTGAACCCGACATAGTGTACTGTGGAACGATACCGCATTCCTCTAGATATTTAGCAAATAATCCTGGACTTTATTCACCTGAACCGTCATATCTACCATAGTACTCACCATCACGGTCAGATCTGACGCTTTTAATTCTTTTGTTGAGTTGATTCTCAACTTCAGCCTTAAAATTTTTGAACACGTCCAGTGACTGTGACTTTTCAGAAATGAGATATATGTATCCATATCTTGAAAAATCGTCTATGAACGTTATAAAATATTGTTGACCATTCCAACCAGATGTAGAAAATGACCCACAAATATCCGTATGTATAAGTTCTAAGACGCCTGAAGACCTATTGGCTTCAAATCTCATTTGATTGGTTTGTTTCTCCTTTATACAGTTAATGCAATCATCAAAATTTGTAAAGTTTAAGGGGTCGAGAATTTCATTTGACACAAGTCTTTCCATTTTTCGCTTGGAGATATGTCTCAATCTCTTGTGTCATAATGCGGCTGAATTTTCATTGGTTAATTTTCTCTTTACTCATCTAGTACTCAAATGCAGAGATTCATTAAATGAGGCAATCGTATCAATTAAATATAGATTATCGTAATGCATTAAAGAACCAGAACCAACCAATTTTGAATCATGAAACAATTCAAAATTTTCATTTCCAAATGAACAAAAATAACCAAATTTGTCCAAAGCAGAAATAGAAATTAAATTCCGTCTAAAAGACGGTACAACAAATGTCTCATAGAGATCCAAATAAAATCTGATTTTTAACAATAATCTAAAAACTCCAATTGCTTCAACTTGAACTGTTTTGCCATCGCCCACGTAGATATATCTTTCATTATCATTAGACTTTCGGCAATTTAGGCAACCCTGCATAGACACATTGATGTGAGTTGTTGCACCAGAATCTAACCACCATGTGTGTCTAGGTACCGAAGTTAAATTAATCTCAGAACAAACCAAATTAAGAAGCATACCTTTCTTAGCACGCCAAGCGTGATAATTGGTGCAATGTTTCTTTTGATGCCCTTCAACTCCACAGAAGAAACAACTATTCTTTCCTTAATCATTTGATTTCTTTTGTTGTTTCTTTTGTCGCGCTGTACCTGCAGCTCATTTTTCCTTTTTTCTCTTAAGTCCCTTGCTTTTATTATTAGTGGTTGACACCAGATGGGTACTTTCTGTTTGTTCTTATTTCAACCTTTACTCTTTTTCTACACAGTGTGAGATGAGTTCATTTAGAGACCAAGTCTCCTTTTGACAGTTATAACTCACCTTAAACTGGCTAAACTGTGTAAGAAGAGATATTAAAATCAAATGCACTAGTAACTCTTCAGAAAGTTTCAACTTAAGTGCATTTAATTTCGAAACAAGATGAGACATCTCCATGATGTACTCTCTGATATTGTCTTTACCATTATATTTCATTGAAACTAGGCGTGTCAAGAGCGTACTAACCTCAGTCTTTTCGTTCTTGACAAACCTTTTTTCAATGTCTTGAAGGAACTCTTTAGCGGTTACAGTCGTTTCTGACATTGTTCCCTTGAATGCTTATGGAACGGCCTTTTTAATGATTATCAGACACAAGCGATTTGATCTCTCCCACCTCTCATTATATCTCTTTTCATCAGAGGTACTCTGATCTGTAAGAGGTGGGGGAGAATCATCCCTTAACGCAAAGTCGAGATCCATTACTCCAAGTACTATCAAGAGATTTTCTTTACAGAACTTGAAGTTTGTGCCATTCAGCATAGGAATATTATTGATGTTTGAAGTAATATTTGTAAGATCATTCGCAACTGAACAGAAAACATAAAATAATTAAAACAATCTCACATAAACCAAAACAATAATAAATTTAAATAAAGGTAACTCCATCTCAAAATATCGATATTCCATTAATATTTTATTTTTGGACAAAAATATTAATTTCTAAGTGATATCTTGGTGCAGTAATAAATACTGATAATAATAATATGTCGAAAAATAAATTTTCCTTTGGCCCAATTTATAAATCACATGTAAAATCCAAATAATTATCACGTATTTATTACCACAAGTGCACATGTAATTTTATTAAATATGGACTTTCCTTTGGGCCGATTAATATTCATAAAATTACAAGTATTCAATTAGTTATATTCTAAAATAAATTAATTTTCATAATAGAGGTCACTTTGGTGGCATATTATTTCAATTAATTTATTCCAAAATATATATAATCATACCAATATTCAAATTTAAAATTATACAAATTAAACAAAATTTTGATCAAAGTCAACTTTAGTTAACTCTGATCAAACCAATCAATTGGATCAAAACTTATTGGACCAAAGGTCCATATTCATAATTTGACCCAATTTATTATTCAAGCCCAAAATTTTTTTTTAAATCCATAAATACTTTATAAAACTATATGCATAGTGGGCCAAACGTATGGACTTTGTAGAGTTTAAATATCTTATTAACTTTATTAGAGTTCACTTAAATTAAAGAAATCCTAATTTTCTTAACATAAATATATATATAAAAATCTTTCTTAAACAAGGAATCAAGCCAAACAAAACAAAAAAAAAATAGCAACCAAAATCCAAATATAGCCGCATATATATATTTCAACAAATTTGCTCAGAATAAGTCCGAACAATACTTATCCCATGAGCCAAGAATCAAGCATGAATTGCTAATATAATAATAGCACTATAACTTGTAGATTTGGACTTTCAAAACAAATACAGTATGTTGGTTTTGTTTTATATGTTACAAAAGTCAAGCATTGAAATTTACGGATCCATTTGTGATCAATCGCCGCAAGTTCAGACAAGACACATGAAACGTGGTCCCAGTTTAGCTTTATGGCATTCGGCCATATTGGATTCAATATGGTCCCAGTTTTTGAAATTGCAATGTTGAACTCATGTTTCAACACAAAACACGTATGCATATGTTCAAATCTAAATTAACGAGGCATATGGAAAACTGAGCAACAAGCCTTCATATGATATGAACAACTAAACAACCACGACCATATTACATGCTGCAGAAGCTTGATAAGTCCCTTTTTTTTTTTTAATCATACTGCCAAAACCGAATTCACGAGACATAAAAAAATAAGCTAGTGGATCCAAATTATTTCCTAATAATCAATCATATGGGGCTCTGATACCACTTGCTAGGGTTGTTATCTAAATTTAATCTCAGGTGAAAACCATCACCTATTAAACCCTAGATCTATATGGTGATCATTAAGAAACAAATTAACATTAAAATAGCGGAAGCGTACCTGAATCCATATTGACAAAGTTGATACTTGAATCCCTAGAGATTTTGGGGTGGCCTTTCAGGTCAACAGGTATTCACCAGTTCTTGAGAGAATCCTTTAGTTTTTCTCTGGTATCTTTCCTGACGATGGAATATCAGGGAAGAGCTATTTTTGTGGTATTAGGAAATACGACAACTAAACGATACCTGTGACTTGGGGACCACAACCCTATTTATAGGTAACATTCTTGTTACCTTTTGGAACCCTATTTCGGCCCATCATAGAAATAGGAACCCTTAAGTTTCTACACATTAAAGGCCCACATCCTATTAGATACATTAAATCCAAACCATATTTGATCACTTTAATTGGACTTAACCTTATTTGACAGTTTGCAACCCATAATTATTCACATATAAATCCAACGTTGGATTAAGGATCCAATATTTTTTTCTTCCAGTAGGAGAGGGGTGAAATTTTAAAAGTGGATAAGAAGGAGGAGCATTGAAATTCAGGACCTCTATATTTTGACACTTTAACCTATGTATAAATGACTTGTATGCATTTGTCGAGTAAAATAATGATATATACTATAATTCTACATGGTAAGAGTAAAAATACTTATAAAGATGGAATGTACAGAAGAAGAAAGTACTTACACGCCTGTAACGAAGATAATTAAGATCAATGTCTTTGACATTCAAATCCTACTTTTTACCTGGTTTCTTTTCTTCTTAAATTTGAAGTGCAAGATTCTGAGCTCAGTGGAGGCAATCTTTCTAGGCCAATTTCTTAGTTTGTGATGAAAACAAAAAATTTTATCTACCAAAGGGGATTGATCTGGAAGAGATTCAGGCATATGAGAGAGTCGCATTCAAAGAATGCGACCATGAACGCAATTGGCCTATTTTCTTCCTCACAGAAAAAAAAATGAAAATTAGAAAAGAAAAAGGGTAGGTGGTCGCATATCTCGAATGTGACTGCTTCCTGCAATTTAAAAGAAAAATAAAAAAAAAACTGTAAGATGACTTAGGTAAAAAAAACCCATCAATCCACAATAATCTTAGGATGACTTAAAAAACAAAAAAAAAATACAAGAAAGGAAAAGCCCATCCCTCCCAGCAATCTCTTCCTCGTCATATACTTGAAATTATTTGTTGCTAATTTTTAGAATTTTGTTATTACACTTAAAAATCACCACTTTCAAGTTCACGAGTACAAATTATTAAATACTTACATTACTAAAAATGTTACTATAATTATAGATATAATCTAAATTGATGTATGAAAATAAGCATGTATGTTGATTTATCGAATTTTGGGATTGATTTATCAAAATAAATCAATCATTATTCAATTAATTTATTAAATTTTGATCACAAAAAAATTATCATCTTTAAAATAATGAAATACATTCTTATCAATAATCAGGCATCAACCCAAAAAAAAGTACTTTACTAATATATTTCAGGTTGTTATTGTAGAAAAGATGATGGAGAATCGTTCTCATATTTTTATATTTTTTTAAGCTATTACAGCCTATATATATACTAATTGGGGTACATCAAGATCCTATATTATAGCCTAAACATAAGACAATTAATTACAAATAAGGAAACGAAATATTTACACAATCTGCCAAATTTGACAGCAGATTTTGCTCCTTAAATTGCTCGCGTCAACACTCCCCCTCAAGTTGGTGAATATAAGTCTATCATTCCCAACTTGTTAAGTGAGCTTTGAAACTCGTTTCCAGATACAGCCTTTGTTAGAACATCTGCTAGTTGATCTTTTGATGTGACAAACAGAAGACTAATTGTACCCTTGTCAAGATGATCTTTGATGAAGTGTCGATCAACTTCCACATGTTTGGTTCTGTCATGCTGAACAGGATTATTTGCAATTGCTATGGACGCCTTGTTATCACATAATAACATCATAGGTTTTGACAGACATATACCGAGATCTTGTACAATGCGTTTTATCCATAGCAATTCACAGATACCTTGTGCCATTCCACGAAATTCTGCCTCTGCACTTGATCTTGCTACAACCTTTTGTTTCTTGCTTTGCCATGTTACCAGATTGCTTCCAACAAATGTGAAATACCCTGATGTAGACTTTCGATCAGTTTGACTTCCAGCCCAATCTGCATCTGTATACCCTTTGATTTCTAGATCTCCTTTTTTAGCAAAAAATAATCCTTTTCCTGGAGAAGATTTTAGGTATCGCAGGATCCGGTAAACAGCCTCCATATGATCTTCACTTGGTGCATGCATGAATTGACTTACAATGCTCACAGCATACGCAATGTCAGGATGCGTATGTGATAAGTATATTAGTCTCCCAACTAATCTTTGGTACCTCTCCTTATTGGTTGGAGTTTGGTCTTGTTGAATGGCTAACTTGTGATTCATCTCAATAGGAGTTTCAATGGGTTTACAGTCCAGCATACCAGTTTTTGCTAGTAAATCCAGCACATACTTTCGTTGGCAAAGAGAGATTCCGTTGCTCGATCTTGCAACTTCAATGCCTAAGAAATATTTCAGGTGCCCAAGATCTTTAAGTTCAAACTCAGTCGCAAGGCTTTCTTGGAGGGCAGCTATCTCATTTGAGTCATTTCCTGTGACAACCATATCATCAACATACATAATAAGAGCAGTCACCTTTTTAAAAACTTGCTTGATGAAAAGTGTATGATCTGCATCACTTTGTTTATATCCATTCTTCTTCATGAAAGTTGAGAGCCATCCAAACCATGCTCGAGGGGATTGCTTCAATCCGCATAAGGCCCTTCTTAGCTTGCATACTTTGCCACCACAATTTATGCCCGGAGGAGGATCCATGTATATTTCTTCATTCAGAGTTCCATTGAGAAAAGCATTTTTAACGTCAAACTGTCGCAGTGGCCACTCTTGATTAGCTGCTATGGAAATAAGTACTCGTATGGTATTTATTTTTGCTACAGGAACAAATGTATCCCCATAATCAATTCCGTACTTCTGTGTATACCCTTTAGCAACAAGTCTTGCCTTGTACCGGTCTATGACTCCATTGGGATTGAATTTAACTGTAAAAATCCACATGCATCCTACTGTTTTTTTTCCACCGGGCAGCGATACAAGCTCCCATGTATGATTTTTCTGCAAGGCTTCCATTTCATCATTCATAGCTTTCTTCCATTTTGAATCCATCAATGCTTCCTGCACATTACTTGGAATAGATACAGGGGATAATTGAGTTACAACAAGTGCATGAGATTTTGACAAACGATGAGAAGAGGTATAATTGTTAATGGGATATTTAGTCTTAGCTTTAAAATCAGCATCATACTGATTTTTTGGAATCCCTCTGTTTATCCTAATCGGATATCTTGGTTCAGCTTTAAGAGGACTTGACTCATGTATTACAGGGGATGAAGGTAATGATGTTACCTGAGGAGACACATTCGGAGTTTCTATGGCTGTTGGTGTGCCTTGGGAAATTGTACTATCTTGATTCTCATGAGAGCCATCAACAACCTCAGGATGTGTATTATTCAACAAATCAACATCTGGTTCAGTTTCAATTTGTGCTTATTCCTGAAAAACCTCATGAGTGTCTGGTTCAGTTTCAATTTGTGCTTGTTCCTGAAAAACCTCATGAGTGTTGTCTTCACCTAAATCAAGTGTTGTCTCCCCCTGAAGAGAGCACTCATGACCACTGAAAAAAGGAAGATCTTCATGGAATGTAACATCTTGAGTTACATACATTTTGTTTTTATTAGGATCATAGCACCGATATCCTTTTTTGAAATCTGCGTATCCAACAAATATGCAGCGGATAGCACGTGGATCTAGCTTGCCTGTAACCTGGTGGACATATGCAGTACAACCAAACACACGTGGTTCCAGATTTGAACCAATTGGTGCTTGGACAAGTTCATGGAGTTTTTGATATGGAGTTTTGAAATCAATGACTCGTGATGGAGTCCGATTGATAAGGTATGCAGCAGAGCGAACAGCTTCGCCCCAATACTCTCGAGGCACGTTCATTCCAAACAAGGACGCGCGAACAACCTCAAGTATTTGGCGATTCTTTCGTTCTGCCAAACCATTTTGTTGCGGTGTACCAGTACATGAGGTTTGGTGTCGAATGCCATTTTCTTGACAAAAAAACTCCAGATCAGAATTTATATACTCCCCACCATTATCAGATTGAAGAACTTGAATTCGACATTGATACTGAGAAGCCACCATTTTATATAGATCCTGGAAAACAGAACAAACATCTCCCTTGTTTCTTAGGAGAGAGATCCAACTCATACGAGTACACTCATCAATAAATGTCACAAAATAACGAGCACCAGACAAAGTAGGAACTTGAGCAGGTCCCCAAACATCAGAGTGGATAGTCATAAAAGGTGTAGTACTCTTATTATAACTAGGTAGATAAGGAATTCGATTGCTCTTTGCCATTTCACAAATGTCACAATGAAACTTAGAATTTGTATGTAAAAACAAACTTGGTTTCAATTTGCGAAGATAATTAAATGATAGATGACCAAGACGACGGTGCCACAACCATGCCATATCTTTGTTTCCTTGACTCCTTTTGATCTTATTTGCTTGACCAGGTATCTGATTGTCTGTAGTGACCAAATCAAGATAGTACAAATTCCCACGTCTAATACCATAGCCAAGAGTCCGTTGTGTTGCAATGTCCTGAAAAAGACATTTATCAGGCCAAAAACGTACAGTACAATTCAAGGCTTTTGTGATTTTGCTAACAGATAAAAGTTTGGACGAAAGAGAAGGGACTACAAGCACAGTATCAAGATTAATGGAATTTGACACATGTACTGATCCTTCGCCAGTAACGGGTGCAACTCCTCCATTAGCAGTGAGTATGTGAGGTTGAGTTGAAGAACAAATAGAGGAAAGATGGGTAGAATCGTTTGTCATGTGGTCAGTAGCACCTATATCAATAATCCATGTATTATTCATAGTAAGATTAGTTTTGGGCAGACCTGGATTACCAGCCTTGGCAACATGTGCTAAAGCTGTGTTTGAAATAGATGCAATCACTTCCTCAACTGTTGTGGTAGTAACGACAGCTTGCCCAATTTTCTTCCGAGGTTTCTTTGTAAAATCCCACCATTCAGGATACCCAATAATTTCATAGCACCGTTGTTGGGAATGTCCTTCTTCACTACAATGAGTGCAAGTATAGTTGTTTCCTTTAGTGCCAGATTTTTTTCCTTTAGTTTGTTGGGCATTTGCAGGGCGTGTGCGGGCAGTCAAGTGAACCATGCCATCTGATTGAACTTTAGGTTCCTCCATAGTTTGTCTCTGGTTGTGATCCTTGCGAACATATGCATAGCATGACTCAAGATCCAGAGGTGGATCTTTTCTCAAAATTTCACTTCGAGCTTGATTGAATTCTGGGTCAAGGCCAGCCAAAAAAATATGAACTCGAAGTCGAGTCATATGTTTGTGCAGCGATATGATTACAGTAGCATTATTTTCTTGTGTTTGAACACGAGCATCAATTTCCTGAAATATGCTAATCAGTTCATTGTAGTATACAGATAAGGGTCTACCACTTTGATGAGTAGCAAATGATCTCCGATTCAGTTCAAAGAGTTGCGTTTCATCCGAGCCGTCATAGAACGTCTTTGCAACTGCTTCCCATATTTCTTTGGCGGTTTGAAGACGGATGAATCGCTGCATCAAGAGTGGACTCATAGAGTCAATAAGCCAACTCTTAACCCGGTTATTATCAATAAACCAGGCTTCCAATTGCTTGTCATCTGCAGCAGGTTTCAGAGTTGTCCCTGTAAGGAATCCAGATTTGTTTCGAGCTCCAATACGCATCTCCATAAGCTGTGACCATAACGGAAAATTCATATCATCTAAGATGATTCCAGATGGAAAAGGAGTATTGTCTTGGACAATGATTCGAGATTCATGGGGAATAATAGAAGAGGAGGGGTTTGTTTCATTCATAGTTGCAGAGTAAAAAAAAATCTGTTTCTACGTTAGGTATTGCTCTGATACCATGTAGAAAAGATGATGGAGAATCGTTCTCATATTTTTATATTTTTTTAAGCTATTACAGCCTATATATATACTAATTGGGGTACATCAAGATCCTATATTACAGCCTAAACATAAGACAATTAATTACAAATAAGGAAACGAAATATTTACACAATCTGCCAAATTTGACAGCAGATTTTGCTCCTTAAATTGCTTGCGTCAACAGTTATTTATGCATATTCCAAATTCTCGATATCTGTATTTTTGTCATCGAGTAAAATCCAAGATTTCTGCACATGTAGTCTTTCTTTCCATCAACTAAATTTTATACGTAACAAAAATGGGGAGAGACGAACAAGGGCTGAACAAAAAAGGGAGAGGGCACTTGAAATACAAAATGGGCTGCAAAACAATGCAGAGAAGGGCTAGGTAGGACCTTTTTTTTTTTTTCCTAAGTTCGCAAAGGCAATCACATTTCTCGAGTAAGAAATTTATTATATATATATATATGTATGTATGTATATGTATATATATAAATGTATTTACGTGTATATGTGCGTGTGTGCGCGTTTATGGGCTTTACTTCAATCCAATTTTTCGTAATTGAGTATCCAATATAATCGCAACAGATCTTCTGTCTCACTTTTTATTATATTGATATTTCTCCTTCGTAAACATTATATTTTAGTTTCTTTTTATTTCCTTAAAATCCAATAACTATTAATTAAGTAAAAAATTAATACAACAATCTCAAAAAAGTAATATATGATAGAAAATTAAAAAAATACACGAGAAAATTCATTAAAAAAATCTCTTTTTTTTATGCATTTTGATTTTTTGAGTTCGTTAAATTTTGTGCATTACTCAGTTGATAGTTAGTGAATCTTAAGAAAACAAAAAAGAACTAAAATATAATGTTTATAAAGGAGAAATAACAATATAATAAAAAATGAGACAGATAGTAGTATAGGAAGGGAGACAGAAGATCAGTTGCGCAATACAATGCACTATTCATTTCATTTTTTACTCCTAAATTTCTTACCTACTTTTTTAAATCTCTCTTAGAAACACACACGAACAGACAATGACATATTCCATGTCCTTGTATGCTACTAAACGTTCTATTTTACCGATAGAGTTCCCAAAATCATAAAGCCCCATGCAATTAGCGCAATTTACTATTTTAAAGGTATTTATTGTGAAACTTGTACTTTTATTTTTACATTTTCATCTACATTTTATTCGACCCATAGAATTGAACTTACCAACAAAAGCTTTTTCATAAATCTTAACAGTATACAATTTAGAACCCATGCATAATCTATCTACATAGACATTAGTATGAAGTATAACTATAGGGAAACAATCCATGGCTATTTTGGAGTCAAAAGTTTGTTTTGCTAAAGAAGCTAGAAGCCCACCTTTTTTCTTAAAAAAAACTGTTCACCCGTTTTCAAAAACCAACAGTTTAAATTGCAGTCATATTTGTGCCCAACTTTTTATTTTTTAATATGAAGAAAATAGGATGGTCACAGACCAGGACCACGAATGCGACCATTCACCCTTTTCTTTTATTTTCAATTTCTTTTTTATGAAGGAGAAAATAGGGTGGTCGCATTCGTCAAACACGACCACCTTGGCTAGTCATATCCTCCAAATGCGACTCCGCCTGACGCCTGAACCACTTGTAAATCAATCCTCTTTAGCAGATAACATTTTTTTTCATCACAAATTATGCAATTGGCCAATCTTTCAAGCTCGTAGATTTGAGAGGGTCCAAATGCAGGACATCAACACATTATATTTAAAAAAATATAATGCAAGGTGCAAAAGTTGTGCGAGTGTGTTTGGATTGTACTTTATTTACATCTTATTTATATGCATTGACTTTCTTGCATCATCAATGCATTTTCTAATCACCTTTTTATCTCACATACATTAGATCAAAAAAGTGTTACCGTATTTTTTTTTAAAAAAATTATCCCAAATAACCTCCTATCCAAACACACTAAAAAATTTCTTAGTGGTACTCAAGGAAATTTATGAAGTTGAAAAATTAAAATTTGTTCCCCTTCTTTGAGTCAAAACAAGTGAAGAAACCAAATTGAGTGTGCTTAGTTTGATAGTTACTTGAAAATTTTTTTGTTGGATTATAAATATGTTGTTCAATTATATATGATATCATGAAACTACAAATTGTACAAAATTTTTAGAAATAATCTTCTATTCGAACAGAACAGGCTGGTGATAGTTGGATTTTTGCCATGGAAGATTTTATTTCAGTCTAGAAATTATGAATGGGTAGATCATCGTAAAGGGTTTGAATTTTGGAACCAAAAACAGCATCATCAAGATAATTAAAGCCCTTGTGGTGGTAAACGACAATAGGAAGAGGAAATAATTAATTTTTGTGGTGTCAATGAATTGAGTCCCATAATTTATTGTCCACAGGTTTACTTTTAGAAGGGGTAAACTAGGATTTTGAAGACAAGTTGCTTTGGCAGGAGAATAAGAGCTCACAATATCGTCAACAGCAAATTGTATATTAGGCAAAAATAACGAGAGTGGTGCATTGTAGATGAAAAAGTTTTGTGTATTGGGTTACTTAATTAGGAAACTCTAGATTTGTGTACATTAATTTTCTTTTATCGGTTTGTCTAACAGGTGCTCATAGGGCACTTATTAAAATATATTTTAGGTGTTATATTTTTTAAAATATAAGATTAATTAGGAAAAGTAAATAAATACAAGGGAAGGTAAGCAAGATTAAATAAGGAAAGTATATAAATGCAAGGGATGATAATAATTGTTAGTATTTGTATATATATGGTAGATTAGTTAAATATTAGGTGTGTTAATGAGTGCCCTTAGAAAAACCTTTAAGACAACAATAAATACCCGTATTCTTTAACCCCAAAAAAAAAACCAAAAATAGCTCGATTTAGTCGGAGGGGCCAAAGAAGCATGTCCATAATTCATGTTTGGGCGTTGTATTGTCAGAAGAGATTTTTAATTGTCAAAAACTAAAACAATGGGCAGAGTGGTGGATTGTATCAAATTTGGATACCGTACCATTATCAAAGAAATCTTACTTGAAACACGAAATTTTATTGAGAAGATCTTAATCTAGTAGTTAAGGATGAGATTTCAGAATTTAGAAATCCCTCTTCTGTCTCTCCGTTTCTTGAATATCCCCTGCTTAAGGGGAAAAAAAAAAAAAAGCCTTCTCACGTACTGTTGAATGAAGCACAATGGTTTTAAAATTTATGTCAGTTGGCTCCATCATAATGTAAGATTTTTTCTTCAATGATATTGACATGTATCAATATCAGAGTATTTTCCTATTTTCTGCAGATGCCAACTATCGATCGTTTTTCTCTTAATTTTCCATATTTGGATCATTGTCTGAGATTTTCTTACCCAGCAGACATCAATATTGTGACCATTAAGTCCGATAAAATATTGCATGATTCTTTTTTTTTTTTCGACACAGGGTGTCCGGGCCTTCGGCCCAACTAATCCCCCGTGACTCGAAAGGAGAGGCTCATTCCTCTCGAACACATTATCCCCGAGACTCAAACCGTGGTCGTCATATCTTAAAGAGGAGCAACGAAACCACTCGAACTATCCCGGATTGGGCAAATATTGCATGATTCATGCCTTCATCAATTTGACATCAAATATATGTTAACCACTCAAATCAATTTGAATGTGACTGGAGGAAAAAATAATAATAATGCCAATTGATGTTTTCGATGCTGTTGCGATTTTTTATTGAGAATAGTTGCACACAAAATTCACCCTTGACGTGTGGACGAGCGCGTGAGGATATGGATTAAATGAGACCACAAATTTTTTTTTTGGGTCAAATTAACCAATACTCAATTTTCTTAATCCACAGGTATCTTAGAGCTAAATCCAAATTGACAATGGATTTTTCTAACCAATGCATTTAGATATTTTTTTTCAAATTTTATAAAAAAAATAGTGCTCAAACTTCTCTTAACAATGTCTAATGGGCAATCGTTACCTAAATCCACGATCATATTAGTGATGTTATGTATCACTACCATTGTAAGTTTTGACGAAAGGTTTAATATGTCAGACTAGCAATGTCAACTAGTTAAATTTTCATTTAATCCATGCTTTTGCATGTATTTTCCCTATTTAGTAATCTAGTAGAAATTAGTTTATATTTAATTAAACTATAAAAGATAAGCTAACAAAAAAAAATTTTGGATTAAAGAATATTAGGAAAAAAAACTTTTAAAATAATACTGTAACATTTTTGGTGATATGATGTATGTTAAATAAAAAGTTGGATGGAAAAATAAATAGGTAATTGAGCAATGTCATTATTATGTAGCAAAAAGAGATTTTTTTAAAACTTCACTATCCAAACAAACCCAAACTGCTATTAAAGACATGATATGCTATTTCTTGTATTAATTACTTTTGTGTTGCACAAGATAATAGGACACTATGTGAATGACTACATTGTAACCATCTATATTTTTTGAATGAAGGGTATATCTTCAATGGTTTTTTACATTTGACCAAAATTTAATGTTGATTTGCAGTAATCATATTTAACATTTTCAATTGTAATTCCCTCTTTTTGTATTACAAAGAGATTAGAATCATCTTAAGACTACAAAACCTCAGTTACAATACACTAATACCAAATATTTCATGAGGACTATGTGAAATAATTATTAAAACAAGTTGGTCTTGAGGGTAAAGTGTAAGAAGAAAGCGTTCGTATTCTTGAAGTTAATGACATGTGCATAAACTTTGCTCCTTTTAACAACACTATATATATATATATATATATATATATATATAGGCGTATTTTAGCAGAAAGAAAAATGTTTATGCATCTAGATTGGCTCATCATGTTGCATAACCTTGAATCTTTAGTTCAAATCACATAAATGATGTGTTATAGGACTAACTTTGTACCAATATGATAATGCTTGCTGACGGAAAGAGTCTTTATCATGAAACACATTGATATTTCAGATTTTGTACGTTCTTGTAAGTCGCTTCAACTATAGTTAAGTTTGATGTTGATCAAATAAACCAAAATTTTAAATTAAGAAAAAGAAGTTAATTGCACTTGTGGCTTACCAAAAAAAATAAATTGCATCTATTTCATTAAGGTAATGATAACAATTAATTACACAAATTTTAAGAGCACGGCATAGCCCAAAATATTATTACAACTCATAGGAGAAAGAAAACATACAAGTACATAAATTATTAGATCATAGTAGAACACACCATATTATTACTATTCATAGGAGCAAGCACAATAGTAATTTCAATTTTTCACTTGATGCAATAGTCTTCATCAGCTTAATTTCATTTATTCGACACACTAATATTTGTAGTGCTTGGAACTCCCAAACACATTTTCATGCCATATATGATGGCATTTAATACCCCCTTCATTTGAGATGGTGAGCCTCAATATCCTTTGTGACTTTTTGGGCTAAGTCCATCACAGAATTTGGATCAGGGACATTCTCATTTACTTTCTCATAATCCAAGGTCCATGTAACCAAGTTGCTTTGACCTTTTGTATCAACATGAAGAGTTACGAGTAACTTCTTGTATAACTGCTTCAGATCTCCTTCAGTCGTCTTGAATGTGACTGATTTCTTTTCCTCATCTATGGCCTCAATTATCACTTTTATCACTTCCTGATTTCCATCTGATAAAAGAAGATAAACCATCCAATGATTGGTAGATCAAGTGTGACACTCTAAAAGAGCAAGCAAAATTCAGTAATTATTAAGGCCAAGAAAAGGTTTGTTTGGGTTGAAGATTATAGCACTTTTTATAATATGATGTACGTCAACTAGAATATGAAGAGGGTGATTAGAAAATTTGTTTATGATGCAATAAAAATAATATTTCCAAATAACTTCCAATCCAAACATACTGCTAGCATCATGACGAATAATTCATGATAAGTAATAATCAGTCAAACCTTCCAATTTTGTCTTCCTGGTTATATAATGAGAACATTTTTAGTGTTCCACCAAGGTCATGCTTGAGCTGAAAACTTGCTCAATTGCTTTTAGGCATTATGTAACTTTTGGAGCTATTTTTATGTACAATTCAACCACAAAAAGCCACCAAAAAAGCACGAAATAGCTATGCGAATGTGGGAGCATTTAATAAAAAGGAGATGAGCCATCTTTTGTTTAGTTTCTATCAGATAGAGTCGTGAGTCATATAGTAAAGTATCTTCCTTCAATTGCATGGGGAATCATAAACAAGGAAAAAGGAGTATATTTGAAGGGAAGAAAAAGAAAAGAAGAGAAATCATGAGGAAATATAGTTACCACGAGTATAATTCCAGAAGAGGACCGATCCTACCGTTCCCCAATTACCCTTCTGCAGATCACAGCCTTGAACATGAGTAGGGCTAATGGCGGGTATATGATGTGGTTTGGAACTAAAGAGTTCATGAAACACATCTCCATCGGACTTTATCTCTATTTGTTTGACCAGCCTACCGGCGAGACTCATTTCTTCTAACTTTCGTATGCAAAGAAAGTAGAAGAATGTAAGAAAAGGGGTGAGGGAAAACTAAAATCTGAAGGGCTTTATATATTCAAATTGTGCCCGTTTTCTAAGGGGCAAAACGTCATTGTTGGGGAATGGTCAGCCACTCAGGCTTGCTTTGTTTAAGTTATCCGCGAATTATTGGTTAGGATTATTTTGCTATTTTATTTGATTTGGTTGAGTACATGATTTTTCCCATAGAAAATGGACAACCTAAATTGGAGTGATATTTGATACTAGCTCAAAAAACACATAGCATGTATTATATACTTTTTTTTTAGAAAAAAATTATATATAATTAAAGAAGATCCACTGGCAAGTTGCACCTCAATTTCATTTTTTATTGATCCCGGTGTAACATAAATTTGATGGGGGTAAATCTACAACGATTCATAATTACACGTACGTACTAATATACTATGGATGAAATTATGTAAACATTAAGTGTGATCAAGTTATTACCCTACTCAAAGAAATATTCGATTGGATGATAGGTGAGAAGGATTGTAAGTAGAAGATCCCGAATCCAAAACCTCTTGTTTGAAAAAAAAAATAAATAGTTTCCCTACTTGGGCATACCTGCCTCCACCATGCATAGGAGGAATAAAGGTCTGACTAATGAATTAATCCATGTAGCACAAAGATATGTATATCTGATACGACTACATTTTTTTTGTCCTTCTGTTTTTGTCTGGCTCTAGATTGTCTTGCAATTAATTGAAGCTTGTAGTGATAACTTGTAATGTGATTGCACAGTTATTGTAGTGCTTCATGCAAGCTTGTAGTGACAATGCAGCAACTCCTAATTTGTATTAGGAAATAATGAGAGTTGCTGCATTGTAGATGAAAACTTCTACAGTAAAATTTTTTCATATATACTATTGTAGTAAAATATTTCAGAAATACCTCTAAAAATAGCTAATCCGAATGAAACCTTTGTGTATTGGATTACTTAGAAAAATCCAGATTTATGTACATCAATTTTCTTTCATTAATATGAACATAAGACAACATTAAATACCCGGTATTTTTTAACCCAAAGAAAAAAAATCTCCGTTCAGTAGGAGGGGCCATAGAAGCTATCCATGATTCATGTTTGGGCGTTGTACTCTCAGAAGTAGTTTAATTGTCAAAAAATCAAAACAATGGACAGAGTAGTGGATTGTATCAAATTTGGGTACCGTATCATTATCACAAAATCTTACTTGAAACACGAAATCTTAGCCAGGAGATTTTAGTTTAGTGATTAGTGTTGAAATCGCATGACATAGAGGTAATGGGTTTTAATCCTCCCTTTTTCTTAATCCATCCCTTCCCTGCTTAAAAAACAAAAGCATCATAGTCTCACATAGATATTATATATTGCGCTACATCACAACATGGAAACAAAAAATTGGATGAAGCACAATGGTTTTGAAATTTATGTCAATTGGCTCCATCATAACGTAAAATTTTCATCCTACGATGATATTGGCATGTATCAATATCAGAGCATTTTTCCAGCGTCCTTGCAACTATTGATACCTGAAGACTTGTCACCAAGGACAAAAATTTGGGTAGACCTGGTCTTTATAGAACTAGTAGTCCAAATTTTGTCACATTTTTAATACTTGAATTAGTGAGATGGTGTGGCCAATTTTGAACTACCAGATTTATATAGATCAAGTCTACCCAAGTGTTTGTCTTCACGAAGACAAGCTATCAAATATCGACCTTTTTTTCTTTTAATTTGTCATACTTGGGTCACTGTCTAAGATTGTCTTAGCGATCAAAAATCATTATTGAGACCATTAAGTCCCATAAAATATCACATGATTGATGCTTCATCAATTTGACATTAGATATATGTTGTGACTAAATAAAAAAAAATAATGCCAATTGATGTTTAATATGAGTATTTTCAAGATGCTGCTGCAATTCGTGTTTGAGAATAATTGCACAGAACGTGTGGACTAGCGCGTGAGGATATGGATAAAATGAGACCACTATTTTTTTGTCAAACCAATACTCTAATGTCTTGATCCACAGGTATATATATATGTCTTAGAGATAAATCCAAATGACAAATTAGGATATGGGTCGACCCGGCCAGTAGTTAGGGTTTTGAAGACAAGTTGCTTTGGCTGGAAAATAAAAGCTCACAGTATTGTGTCAATAGCAAATTGTAGACTAGGAAAAAAAAATAATGAGAGTTGGTACATTGTAGATAAAAAGGTTTCTCTATTGGGTTACTTGGAAAATTCCAGATTTATTTACATCAATTTTCCTTTATTAGAATGAACATATGTTAGAAAACCAAAACAATGGGCAGAGTAGTGGATTGGATCAAATTTGGATGCTGAATCATTATCACAGAAATCTTATTTAAAACATGAAATCTTATCGATGAGGTGTTAGTCTAGTGATTAAGGTTAAAATTTCTCAAAACACGAAATCTTACTAAAGATGTATTAATCTAGTGATTAACGTCGAAATTTCATAACGAAAGGATGTGGCTCTAATCCTTTTTCCCCCTCTCTATGTTTTAACTGCCACCCCTCTCTTACTTTTAAAAAAAAAAAAAAGCGTTCACTGCTCATACAGTATATTATATATTGCGCTACGTCACAACATGGAACAAAAAATCAGATGAATCACAATTTTGTGATGTGATGTATGGATTGGGTTTGTTTGGATTGGAGGTTATATGAAATATTTATTTGAGATAATTATTTTAATACTTTTTGTGATGTGATGTATGTGAAATAAAAATATGATTGAAAAATGTGTGTATGATGCAAATAAAACAAAATTTGAAATTTTTTTTTTAAAACCATGTAATCCAAACAAACCCAATGGTTTTAAAATTTAGGTCAATTGGCTCCATCATAATGTAAGATTTTTTCTTCAATGATATTGACATGTATAAATATCAGAGTATTTTCCTATTTTCTACTCTTATCGACGCGTAGGGATTTGTGACCAAAGTAGCTGTCGATCATCAATCATTTTTTTTTCTTAATTTGTCATATTCGGATCATTGTCTGAGATTTTCTTACGCGACAGAAATCAATATTGTGACCATTCAGTCAGACAAAATATCACATGATTCATGGCTTCATCAATTTGACATCAAACATACGTTAACCATTCAAATCAATTTGAATGTGACTGGAGAAAAAAAAATAATGCCAATTGATGTTTATGATGCTGTTGCAATTTCTGTTTGAGAATAATGCACACAAAGTTCGCCCCTGATGGTCTGGACTAGTGCGTGAGGATATGGATCAAAATTTAAATGAGACCACTATTTTTTTTTTTCGGTCAAATTAACCAATGCTCTAATTTATTAATCCATAGGTATCTTAGAGTTCTAAATTGCCAAATTGACAAAGGATTTTTCTAACCAATGCATTTAGATATATTTTTTCAAATTTTATAAAAATTAAACCCAGACTTCTCTTAACAAATGTCCAATGCATTTAGATTTTTTTTTTCAAATTTCATAAAATTAAAGTCTCTGACTTCTCTTAACAAATGTCCATTATGCACTCGTTAACTAAATTCTCTTAACCCAGACTATCGTTGTAAGTTTTGATGAAAGATTTAATATGTCACACTAGCAATGTCAACTAGTTAAAATTTCATTTCATCCATGCTTTTGAATGTATTTTCCTTTTTTACATAATTCTAGTAGAAATTAGTTTATATTTAATTAAATTATAATAGATGAGCTAACAAGAAAATTTTTTGATTAAAAATGTTTGAAAAAAAATTTTAAAATAATATTCTAATGCTTTTAGTGATATGATGTATATTAGATAGAAAGTTGGATGGAAAAATAAACAATTGAGAAACGTCATTGTAATGTAGCAAAAAAAAATTAACTTCATTATCAAAACAGACCCAAAGTGCTATTAAAGACATGGTATGCTTTTTTCATACTAATTAATTTTTTGTTGCACAAGATAATAGGACACTATGTGAATGACTACGTTGTAATTAACCATCTATTTTTTTTTTTTTTTAATGAAGGATATAGCTTCAACGGTTTTTAACATATATAAAGTGAATTGGCCTATTTTAGTAGAAAGAAAAAATGTGTATCCATCATGATAAATAATCTTGTATCTTTATGTCAAATCACAGAAATCAGTGTTATAGGAACTAACACTGTACCAATATAATATTACTTTGCTGACTGAAAGAGTTTTTTTTTTTTTTTAATCATGAAACACATTGACATTTCAGATTTTGGACGTTCTTGTAAGTCGCTTCAACTATGGTTAAGTTTGATGTTGATCTAATAAACCGAACCTTTAAATTAAGAAAAGAAGTTAAATGCACTTGTGGCTTACCCAAAAAAGAAAAAAAAATGCACCCATGATAGGAATAGCGGCATAAAGTTCTCAATTAATATAATGTCATGTATGAATTCATTAAGCTACTGATAATAATTTATTACACAAATTTTAAGAGCACAGCAAAGCCCAAAAATATTATTACAACTCATAGGAGAAAGAAAACATTTAAGTACATAAATTATTATTATTACGATTCATAGGAGCAAGCACAAAAGTAATTTCAATCCATTTTCCACTTGGTACAATAGTCTTCATCAGCTTAATTTCATTTGTTCGATCAACACACTGATTTTAGTGCTTGGAGCTCCCAAACACATTTTCATGCCATATATGATGATTTAATGCCCCTTCATTCGAGATGGTGCTTTGAGGGCAAAGTCCGTCGCTATATTTGGACCAGGGACACCATCGTTTAGTTTCCCATATTCAAAGGTCCATGCAACCAAGCTGCTTTGACCTGTGGCATCAACATGAAGTGTTAGGGATCCCGGCTTCACAGTTTGTGTTTCGTATAATTTCGCACAAGTTGATCTCTGGTGTTAATTAATAGGATTTTGGTATAAATCAGGTCCGATTTGATGTAAATCAGGTGCAGTTTAGTATATGATGATTTGTTATTATTTGGTGAAAATCAGGTACAGTTTGATATAAGTTGATTATTATCATGTTGGTGTAACTTGAGAGCAATTTAGGGTCCGTTTGGTTGGACAGAGGAAAATATTTTTCATCGAAGTCATTTTCCTGGAAAATCACTTCCTTCTTCATAATTTTCCAGTGTTTGGTTATTTAGTGAAAATATTTTCCAAATTCCTTTTTTCATAATTTTCTAGTGTTTGGTTTGTCAGTGAAAATATTTTTTGACTTCCTTTTTTAATATTTGTTGATATGTTGCAAATGTTTTTCTATTCTCAAAACATTCATCTCATTATAAGTGTTTTTTAGCTTCTATCCATTATAATCATATTATCATTTTTATAAAATATTTATTCAAATTACACCATGAATTCTTAAATGGATTCAATACAAATCATTGCGTAAGAAAATGGATGATTTTGATTGGACATGGGAAAAGGATGCTTGCTTGTCCTATTCATACCACTAGAAAGTAACCATCGAGACGCAGATTGTAGCTGTCTAGGATCAATTAACATGCCCCTACCATTTGGCTCAACATTAAAACCTGCGACATGGACACCGAGATTTTAAATAGACAGATGAATGGTCAATGGTGCATTGATGCACTTATGATTTTCTTCAGCACTGGTTCCTTCCATAGCAAATTCTTCATTCAGATCATCCTTTTCGTTGCTCAAATCCGTTTCTCTATTTGTGCTGTGCATTTCGCCATGCACAGGAATACAAATTCTTTCAACTTGAGCCAGAGCAAGCATTGATGATCCAACCATTTCAAAGTCACGAAAAGGATCTCTGAGCTGCAACCTAAGAGCTAATGTGAAGTTGTTACTGAACAAATGACTGTTACTACCTGATAATTTAACTCGTAGACCATTTCTAGTCATCTGTAAACCACCTAAATTGAAAAGATCAGCATGATAAGCTGCTAAGATTTTCAACATCTTTCCATCAACTTCATTCTCATAATCAATATCTACTGCATCTAACCTGAACCGTTCATCCAATGAGATAGAGAGTTTGATTAACTCAGCAATACCATCATCCCCTTTGACATCCAAAAGTTGCAATGGAGCGGATCCCAAAGATCCCATAACCCCACCTAGTTTAACATTCTGGCTTACGGAGGTCCAATTCTTAGTAAACTGGGGCCTAATGCTTGAAGGTGCTTCTGCATCTGACTAGCCACGTTGAATCCTCAACCCTTCAATGGAGAGAGCTTCAAAATTAGCCATTGCTAATGGAACAAGATCTTCCAAAGACACATAATCTGAATGTACGTTATCTGTTATTGGAGCATTCTGACTGTGATCTATTACTTTTTGTGAATCTTTAAAGGGAGCTTACTATTATGTCAGAAGAAATTAACGATGCAAGAAAATCCCTATCGCTTGAAGTAAGGTTCCAAAATAATTGAACAGGCAACTGTAACATCAGAGCTTCATTATCTTTTCCATAGCTACCAACATTTTCAGTCTTTCTAACAAACCAGAAGTGTCTTCATTTTCCCTTCTTTTTTTTTTCCCGTTTTCCATCTTTCTAATGTTGTATGCTTGATACAGGGTTCTAGAAAATCCCAGCAAAACTAATGCAACAATAAATGCCATAAACAAATAGAAATCTGTAATAACAATCCTGCTCAATTATTCACTATCCTTTCCTTTTTTGAGTTTTCTTGGTCCAAAATTACCAGTAATAACTTGTACAGTACTATCAGAGCTTCATCAAGCTCTGTACAATCTCCAAGAAATGAACACAAGCAAACGCAATGTGTGATTGTGTGTGTGTAGCAAAAATTATCTTAATGGGATACAAAAGTCATCAAAGAAAGAAACTTTTTCTGCAATTCCTTAAGGGAACAAAGCAGGTTCTCAAAAAAAATCAACAATAAAACCTACTATGCATAAATTAAGAAAACTGCCCCACTCAAAACTAGAAATTCCAGTAAAAATACTACTAACGATCAATAAGCAAGCAATAAGTTTGACTCGCCAGGACAATGAATTGCTGTATGATCCAACCATTCAAGAAAGTAGGAAAAGAAATAATAGAAAATGATGAAGAGCTTCAGCCCAAGACCTGTAAGAAGAAGGATTAAGAGAATAACCCAGTTGAAAGAGTAGCCTACCTCTGGAAGTGGGTCTTCGCCGGAGCTGGAGGCGCTGCCGGCGAAGAAGGATTGGTTTGCCGATAAGTCTTCAATCGATGGTCTTCAATCGTTGAGAATGGGCATCTACCGAAGTGCAAGAATGCCTTTAGGCCGTGATTTTAAGAAGAGGCCGTGCTTTTAAGAAAGGAAAATAACTTCAGAATAATAGGTAAGGACGTTATTTTCCTTCCCTCGGTGGAAGTTATTTTGCGCCAGAAATCATTTTCCCAAATTAGATTGTGTCCAAACACTGAAAAATTAGGAAAACATTTTCTGGAAAATATTTTTCGTCCAACCAAACAGACCTTAGCGTAGGTCGAGACTCGAGAGTAAATTATCAATCTACGCCAACTTTTGCGAAACGAAACTTGTAAGGCGCCATTTCCAAAGTGTTAATTAAAAGGAACTTCTAGTGGAACTCCATCAGATCTCCTTCAATCATCTTGAATGTGACTTCTTTTCCTTATCTATGGCCTCTTTTATCACTCTGACCGCTTCCTATTTTCCATCTGATAAAAGAAATAAAGCATCAATGATTTGTAGATCAAGTGTGACACTCTAAAAGAACAAGCAAAATTCAGTAGTTATTAAGGCCAATAAAAAGTCTGTTTGAAGATTATTTTTTAAAAAAATTAAAAATTATAATGTAGAACTTTTCATAATGTGATGTATGTGAGATAAAAAATAGTTAAAATAATAAAATGCTGATTAAAAAAATTGTTTATGATGCAATAAAAATAATATTTCCAAATAAATTCCAATCCAAACACACTCCAAGCATCATGACAAGTGATTCACGATAAGTAACAAACCTGTCAAACCTTCCAATTTTGTCTTCTTGATTACATAATGAGAACAATCTTAGTGTTGCACCAAGGTCATGTTTGAGCTGAAAACTTGCTCAATTGTTTTTGGGCAATGTCAACTTTTGAAGCTATTTGATGGACAATTCAACATTAAGAAACCACTTTTTCTACAAAAAGAAAAAGAGAAAAAAAAACCTACAAAAGGCCACTAAAGGTACAAAATAGTTATGCAAATGTGGGAATAGTTGAAAAAAAAAAAAGATGAGTCATCTTTTGTTTAGTTTCTATCACATGGAGTCATGATTCATATAGAAAAGTATCTTCCTTCAATGTATATTTGCATGCAGAATCATAAACAAGAAAAATGGGGAATATTTGAAGGGGAGAAAACAAAAAGAAGAGAAACTATGAGGAAGTTCAGTTACCAGGAGTACAATTCCAGAAGATGACCGATCCTATCGTTCCTCAATCATCCTCATGCAAATCACAGCCTTGTACATTAGTAGGCTAACGGCTAGTATGTGATGTGGTCTTTAACTAAAGAGTTCATGAAACACATCTCCATCGGACTTTATGTCGAGTTGTTTAACCAACTCACCAGCAAGACTTAACTTTTGCTGGCGAAGAAAATAGGAGAATGTAAGAAAAGGGGTGAGGGGAAACTAAAATCTAAATAGCTTTACATATTTAAACTTTATCCCTTTTCCGAAAGGCCAAAACGCCATTGCTGGGGAAGGGTTAGCCAGTCAGCTCTGCTTGCCTTGTTTAAGATATCCTTGAATTATTGGCTAGGATTATTTTGCTATTTTATTTGATTTGGTTGATACGAAGATGTATAAATGTTGATAGCAAAAAACAAAAAAAAAAAAAAAAAACACTCTGGTGCAGTTGCATTTGTCTACTCTCGGAGTATTGTACCTTTGATAATCATGCGTTGCACAAAGCCAAAAATAGTCATTTATTCTTTTTTTGGTACAAAAGATATAATGCATTAAATAGTAATAAAAGAGTTAAGTAGCATTTACAATGCGGGGCAAACAAAAACTCCTACAGTCCTCTTCTGACAACCTACCAATAGCTGTGGGTTTACAAGACAAGCAAGTGAACTCTTGGCTGGCTGTTGTTTCCATTTTTGCCAAAAAATCTGTGCATCTGTTAGCTTCTCTGTAGATGTGCCTAATATGTGTTTGCTCGAAGCTCTACAAGGCGGTCCTGCAATCAACGATGATAGGGGAAAATTCATGAGTGTCAAAATTTTGAGTGTTTAAATTTTGAGTGTTTAGGATGTCCACTACAACTTTTGCATCCAACTCAATGACCAAATGCGAAATATTAAGAGATTTAGCTAGGCAGAGCCCGTCCCTTAATGCCCATAATTCAGCAACAATGTTGGTAGCAGTTCCCAGGCTCCCGTAGGATCTTCCCAGCCATTCTCCCATGTGATTCCTAATTAGGCCACCTGCTCCTGCTTTCCCTAGGTTCCCCAAGGATGATCCATCAATGTTGATTTTGAAGAATCCCTGTGGAGGAGCCTCCTAATGAATATTGATCTGCTGCTTCCTTCTAATGGAGGGGACCATTGCTGGCCCCAGATATAGAAATTCTAATAGGCCACCTGGACCATTTTTTCTTTGTCACCATCCTTTTAATCCCACTCTTTAGTTTAATCTGTTGGTGTTTTATTCCACCCATTTTAGTTTAATCTTTTTTAAAGTTTTATTCTTTCTCTTGTGTGTATGTTGAACTCCTTTTTTTTCATCTTTTCATTTGAATTTTTCTTTTTGTTGTTTTCAATATATGCTGAATTGAAAGTTTCTTTCTTGATTTGCAATTTTTTTGTTCGTTTGATTTTTCTCTGTTTCTTTGTTTTTATAGTATGAAAAAATTGTCTATCAAATATGAAATTTTGCTTTCTTTTTTAATATTTTTTCATGTGACCAAGAAATTTTTTTAGGGGATTTAAAAGTTTTTCTTTGATTTTTGGGAAGAGATTACTTTAAATTTAATGTGAACAAAGATTGTTTTAAATCATTTGTTTAGGTGATGATGGTGAAATTAGAGGACTTGGGATCTAGTGATATTTCTATGTGCAGGAACACCATGGAGAATGGAGATCATGATTTTTTGAGAATTTTTAAAATTTGAAAATAAATAAAAAGTAGTGAACCAGTGACCCGCCTAGTTGAACCAAAAAAGCTGGGAACCGATGGCTCAGTCTGGTCAGTCATCGGTTCGAGTTTAAAAACACTAACTACAACTTATGCACGTGTCTTTTTTTATAATCTTAATTAAAATTAAGTTTTATTAAGATTTGCAAAAAATTAAGATTTATTGAGATTTAGTAGGTCAAAATACATTTTGTAAAATCTTCTTTGCTCTTTCCAAAGGAAAAAGAAAAAATGGAAAAAAGGAGTGGTGAATTTGTGAATTTTATCAGTTGATTTTAACTTTTTAGTTTTGATAGCTGGTTTTAATTGTAAAACTAATAGTGACACTTTAATCTAAATCATGAGGGGGTTATGTATAGGTTTTTAAACTATAAGGAGATTATACGATAAAGAATCAAACCATAAGAGGGTAAAATACACATAGCTCGAGCCTTAATTGGGCTTAAACCTAATAAAGTCCAAATTCAATTCATATTTAATTCAAACCTCTTCAAACTCTGCCGACTCTATTAAACACAAGTCTTAGTGGGTCTTTTTTTTTTTTTTTTAGGCCAAGTAAGCCAGACTCGAGCTGGTTTGACTCCACTAACAATCTTACCAAATATTTAAATTACAGAAAAGTACACAGTGGTTTTACTTATCTCAGTGTATACATAAATCCTAATTAACTACATAATTAACTATCAAAAACTATTAAGCAAAATAAGATGACATTAAATTAAGACACAAAAAAAGCAACAACTATTATACAAAGTTTGATGAATCTATCACCAACTAGTCAAATAAATAAATAAAACTTGAATTTTAAGTTGTAGTAAATTTAACGTTCAAAAATATGATATTAGTTTTGGATTTGGTTAAGAGTTGAAACTAGTTGTCATAACTTCAAAATTCAATATATGTATTTATGGAATCAACCTGATATTTGATACTAATTTAAAAAACACATAGCATGTAGAAAGAAGATCCGTTGGCCCGTTGCACATGAATTTCTTTTTTTATTGACCCCAATATAACCTAATTTTGACGGGAAATGAATGGTTTATAAGCTTGGATCTAAAAGCTACTAAACAACTTAAATTAACCATTTTGGATTCGTAGATTTTACCCAAAAATTGCTTGGTCAGCCCTTGAAAAAGTAAGTAAACCAGAAAAAAAAAACCTTGTATCTTTCTCTTGCACCTGTGGCCACAAAAAAAAAAAAAGAAAAAAAAACTTTGGTAGAGATTGAGGCATAAGGTTCTTGATATACGTTATGTATATATCTACTAAGCCACCAATAACAATTAGTAATTAAACTATAGGACCGCAGCAAAACATATAATGTTATCAAAATTCATAAGAGCAAGCACAATATTAATTACATAAATTATAAAACCGTAGCAACACACATAAAACTATTGCACACACAACAATAATTTCAGTTTTTTACTTTGTACAACAATCTTCATCAAGCTTAATTTCATTTTTTCGACACACTAATTTTAAAGCTGGGGACTCCCAAATACATATTTACATGCCATATATGATGAAATATTAATATACCCCATCATTTAAAGTGACATTAAGGGTTAATACCCCTTCATTTGAGCTGGTGAGTCTCAATATCCTTAGTGATATTAAGGGCTAACTCCATCAAAGTATTTGGGTCAGGGACATTCTCACTTCGTTTCTCATACTCGATGGTCCATGCAACCAAGCAGCTTTGACCCAGAGCCTCAACATGAACAGTTGCGATGAAGGTCTTGTAAAACTCCATTAGATCTCCTTCAATCATTTTGAACGTGATTGATTTCTTCGCCTCATCTATGGCTTCAATTACCACTTTGGCCACTTTCTCTTTCCCATCTGAGAGGAAAAAAAAGGAATTGAATGAATGGTAAACTTCGTGTGACACCCCAAAGAAAAATAAATTTTCCCAGTGGCATCACGACTACCAAAAGATTCAAGACCTGTAACCTCTACTCACACCTTGCAATTTTAACGATTGATTACATGATAACAACAATCTTAGTGTTGCACCAATGTCATGTTTGAGCTGAAAACTTGTTTAATGTTTTTCGAGAAAAGAAAATATTTGAAGGGAATAAAAGAAAAGAGGGGAAATTCAATTACCATGAGTAAAGTTCCAGAAAGTGACAGATCCTACGGTTCCCCAATCACCACCATGCAGATCGCAGCCTTGAACATTACTAGGGCTCATGGTGGATATATCATGTGGTCTGTACCTAAAAATTTCATGAAACACATCTCCATCGGACTTTATCTCGATTTGGTTAACCAGCTTTCCAGCAAGACTCATTTCTTCTGGCTTTTGCTGGCCAAGAAAACAGGACAGTGAAAGAAAAGGGGTGAGGGAAAAACTATAATCCAAAGGGCTTTTTAATAGTTTTGAGTTGTGTGAGTTATCTAAATGCCAAAAAGTCATTGTGTTGCGGACCAGCTGTGTTTGTTTAGCTCAACTACTTAACTTTTCCTTGAATTATTTTGCTATTTTATTGGATTTGGTGGAGTACATGATTTTTCTAAGAAAAAAAGGGACAACAATCACAGTGAAGCAATGATATGGGGTGGTCAAGGTAAAGATTTTCTCACAAAAAAATCAATTACGAATATCATTACGTATAAATGTTTGACAGTAAAAAAAAAAAAAAATTTTTTGGTGCATTTGCATTTGTCTACTTCTTAGAGTATTGTACCCTTGAAAATTTGATGAGGATTTTTTGCGTTATATATCACAGAAATCAGTTTCATGCATGTAAGAGTATTTGATCCGAACGGTTAAAATTTCAGCATGACAACACGAAGGCACAAAATATAAAGTGTTCGTTTTATTTATGTTAGATAAAGATTCTTGTAACAGCTGATACATTGGTTACAGAATCAATAACAGATCAAAACAGTACAATAATCAAACATAAAATTAATTATAATCACTTGTAATCAGTACAATATGCAAATGTAATATATCACCTTAACTATTTAAATCGATATAAACAGAATAGAGCTTATAATTGCTTAATATTTAAAAGCAATACCAACTAAACAAAATAACCAGTATGCTCTTATATATATTTTTTACTATTCATAGTTAATTAAGCATTATTTTTATTATAATCTTAGTATTTGTTGCTTTTACTATTAATAATTGATTAATCTTACCTCTAATTTGTATCAGAACACAAGTTTTGTAGATTGAATCTTCAAAACATTGTTACTTTTACTCCAAATGTGATCACTAGATGAGCCCTTTATTTAAGATGGTGAGTCTCAATATATTTTGTCACATTTTTGCAGTAGTCCATCAATGTGTTTGGATCTGAGATTTTCTCATTTAATTTCTCGTACTCGAATGTCCACGTAAATGAGTTGTTATCACCGTAGGTTATCTACAAGACCAGTTCAATGAGGGTCCTATATGGATCCGGAGCCTTTGAAGTTGAACTTTTGTCTAGTTATGTACGATTATGCAATTGTTACGACATTTAGGATAAACTAATACAATTTTGATATAAACGTAAATTTTCATCTAATACAACTAACTTGATATAAAAATCATTATTGTGTGAGTTAATTACACCAAAGTTATCAGAATTACATCAATTTGACCAAATTAGATAGAAATCAGACTCTTTGTTTTTTTAAACACTCTCACCCTTCCCCATATCCTTTCCATCCCCGACCTGTCAGGCACAACTAGAATAACTAACCATAAAAAATGGGATAAAAACTAACCTCTAAATACTGAAGATACTTGTGTCTTCAATAACTAGAATAACTGCGGGTTTGTTTGTTTTTTTTTTTTGTCGAAACGATAGCTTTTTTTCATATATATAGCACTTTAAACTGTACAATATTTGGACAAAGGTCCAGCGAAAAGGACAGACGTCCTACAAAAACTTGGTGCCTAGCACCTAAGAGTGGGATTTACCCATTCTTCATCTATCCAGATGGTTAGAGCATGCAAGCTCAATTTAATACTGCCTACTTTCCCTGTATTAGCAAATGAGAAAGAACACTTATGAAACTGATTACTAATGAACTGGATATCTTCCATTAGAGTAGCCATCATATGGTTGCAGTGCCTCGAACCTTTTATACACTCCATCAGCTCCTTGTTATCGAGCTCCACTCTGATACTGCTCCATCCTTGGCTGATCGCATTTAGTAACGCGAGTCTCACTACTACCGCTTGATCTTGAATTGGCTCAGTTGATAATCTTTCTCTTAGTGCCCAACCCGCTTGAATTTGTCCCATAGAGTCAGTTGCAGTGATTCCAATCCCTACTATTGCTTGTCTTTTATCTTGATGTGTATGGATCTTGATCAGTAGGCTGGTATGGCTCTCATTTTGCTCTAGCTCTGGTTCAGTTCGTTGCTGTATTTCTGTTTCCTGAGTGTTCTTCCTTGCTACGTTGCCTTTGTTTGCCTCATCAAACTCTGTCCACTCCTTCATGGCCCTTTGAATAATCTTGTGAGGTTCTCTTTCTTTGTGGTTGAATTCTCTATCGTTCCTTGCTTTCCATATCTGCCAGAGGATATTAATGGTGAGGTTCACCTGGTCCTCCCTTCCTCTATCTTGTTGAGCTTCCATTATTGCTGTCCACCACCTGATGAAGCAATCTGACAGCTCCATAATTCCATCCCACTGCACCGGAGCCATCTTCCAAATTTCCTTAGCTTTTGTACACTGGATCAGTAGATGTTCAAGAGTTTCCTCCTTGTCTCCACACCCTATACAAAAAGGATGCCCTTGTCTTGTTCTTCTGTGTATATCTGCTCTCACAGGAAGACCACCATGCAGGCATTTCCAAATGAAGACTTTCATCTTCTGGCTTACCTTTTGCTTCCATAGTGTTTTCCAGGTATTAGACATGGTCCCTTCATAGCTTGTTCCAGTATCCTCCCTCCTCCTTGTGCCTTCCAGATTCTCTTCCTTCATCCAAGTCTTATAGCCTGACTGGACTGTATATTGTCCATTCTGCGAGTGCATCCAGTAGTAACTGTCCTCCTTTCTAGTTAAGCTTATAGGGATTTTCAAGATCCTCTCAGCATCTTGTGAATTAAATATTCTGAAGATCAGCACTGTGTTCCATCTGTTGTTGATCATCAATTCTGATACAAACTGGAGTTGACATCCCTGAGGCTTTGCAGACGTTGGTTTCCCTGATGGTCTGTCTGGAATCCAGTTGTCATCCCATATACGTGTACCTTTACCATTCCCAACTTTCCTCCTACTTCCATCTTGGACATCTTTTCTAGCAGTTGATAAGCTTTGCCACAGCCATGAAGCATTCCGAGGCACATTACAGTTGAAAATGGATTCTTTAGGATAATATTTCGCCTTTAAAACTTTACTGACCAACAAGTTAGGTTGTGTTATCAACCTCCAGACTTGTTTGGCCAGTAGAGCTTTGTTAAACATTTTCAAGTCCCTGAACCCCATTCCTCCTGTACTTTTCTTTTCAGTCATCTTCCTCCAGCCAATCCAATGCATCTTTTTCTTCCCTTCAGATTCACCCCACCAGTAGTCTGCCATTTTGGCACTGATATCTCTACAGAGCTTAGTGTGTAGCCTAAAACAGGACATAGTGTAGGTAGGCATAGCCATCGCCACCGCCTTTAGCATAATTTCCTTGCCAGCCTGACTCAGCAACTTGTTTTTCCATCCCAATAGTTTATTATCAATTGAATTCCTGATGAAACCAAACACCTGCTCTTTTGACTTTCTAATGATCATTGGTAATCCAAGGTATTTGCCTTGTCCTACCTGCTGGATTGACCCCATTGTTTGACAGACTTCATGCCTCACTGGTTGGGTTGTATTTTTGCTAAAGAACACAGAGGATTTATCCATGTTGATAAGCTGTCCAGTAGCCTCTTCATACACTTTTAGTATTTGCATTAACTTCCTAGCTTCTTGAGAGTTGGCTTTGCAGAAAACTAGGGAGTCATCCGCAAAGAATAGATGAGTGATAGCAGGAGCTCCTCTACTGATCTTAACCCCTGTTAGCTCCTTCCCCATCTTTGCTTTTTGCAGCATGTGTGACAGACCCTCTGAACATAGCAAAAACAGGTAGGGAGATAGTGGGTCTCCTTGTCTGATGCCTCTTGAAGGAGTGATGAATTCCCTATGCTCTCCATTTATGTTGAAAGAGTAGGTCACTGAGCTGATACAGGTTGTAATCCATTCTATCCACTTGGTACAGAAACCCATCTTGGTCATTATAGCTTTCAAGAATCCCCATTCCACCCTATCGTAGGCCTTGGACATATCCAGTTTCACAGCCATTGAGCCTACTCTACCATGTCTTTTGTTTTTCAAAAAGTGTATCAACTCATGAGAGAGCATGACATTGTCTAAAATTTGCCTACCAGGAACGAAAACTGATTGACTCTTGCTAATGCATCTACTAAGAAAAGGCTTTAGTCTGTTAACAAGAATTTTAGCTAGAGCTTTGTACACTACTTGGCAAAGACTTATAGGCCTATACTGTTTAATCTCAGTGGGGCAGTTCACTTTTGGAATCAAAGAGATAACAGTGTGGTTCATGGCTTTAAGAAGGACACTATTATTAAATAACCCTTGGATTGCACTTACTAGATCCTTGTGAATAATGCTCCAGAATTTTTGAAAAAAGAGAGGAGACATTCCATCATTCCCAGGAGCCTTATTAGGATCCATAGAGAAGAAAGCAGCTTTTATTTCCTTTTCATCCACTCTTTTAGTTAGCTCCCTATTCATTTGTTCAGTTATAGAGACAGGAATCCCCTCTAAGATTTCATCTAGTTCCCCTGACCCTGAACTCTTAAACAATTCCTTATAATAAGTGGCTACTTCCTTTCCCACCTCTTCTTCAGTTCCTGTCCACTCTCCACTAGACTTTTTCATATTCTGAAGCCTATTCCTTCTCCTTCTCCCCTTCACAGTTGCGTGGAAGAACTGAGTGTTTTTGTCCCCTTCTTTTAACCATCTCACTCTTGCTTTTTGGTTCCAGAAAGCTTCTTCATCCTCGTATGCAATTTTCAACAGTCCTTTCAACTCCTGTATTTTTTGCTTCTTATTTTCCACATCTGATTCCTTCATTTTCTCAATCTGGTTTTTGCACCATTTGATTCTTTCCATCGAATTCCCTTTCTTACTACTGCTCCACTTTAGTAGTTCAACTCTACAGTTCCTGATTTTCTGTTTCACCTTGAACCATCTTGTCCCCTCACAAGGTGTGTTCCATGCCTCCTTCACCACCTCCTGAATTCCATCATGCTGTAACCATCTTGTGTCAAGCTGGAACCTTTTTTTCCATTTCTTCCTTTCCTTCTGTGTATCTAGTACCAGCATGCTGTGATCCGATGCATGTGACTCAATGTGTGTGCATTTGGCTTCCTCATAGCAATGTGACCATTCAATCGAGCATAAGCATCTGTCTAGCCTCTCTTTAACTTCACCATTTCCTTTCCAGTTATTGGACCATGTCCATGGCTTGCCTTCAAAACCAATATCCATCAATTGATTTTCATTTATGAACCTCTTAAAGTCTTGGAAGGTTCTGTTATCTCTCATTCTTCCACCCCATTTTTCATTATTAGAGGTGATATCATTGAAGTCTCCCATAATCATCCATTTGTCTCCCCATCCTGCCTTCCTCCTTTTTAACACCTCTCACTGTCCTTTTCTTATTTGGCAATCGCAGCTTGCATATATACCAATAAACCACCAGCTTTCCTTTTTTTCCTCATCTTCCACTTTTGCTTCTATAGTAAAAGCTGTTCCTTGTACCTCTGAGATCTTGACATCATTGGTCCACAAAAGAGCCATACCTCCATTTCTGTTCATGGCTTCAACTATAAAGCTATTATCAAAATTCAACCTTTTTTTTACTTTTTCCATGTACCCTTTCCTGTTTTTTGTTTCACTGAGAAAGATAATACTTGGGGAGAGGAGTCTATTTTCCTCCTTCAAGTGGGGAACTCTCAAGGGGCTCCCTGCACCTTGGCAGTTCCACACCAGAACTCTCATGGATGGTTTAGAGACCATGTTGGGCTGGTCTCTTCCACCCTGTACATCTGTCCATTATCTTTCCCTTCTTCTACTGATTTGATCCTTTTAGCCATCTGTTCAGTAGATCCCAAATCAGGCATTTCCTCATCAGTAATATTCAGCTTCCTTTTAGTGCTCAATCCTTTCCTTAGTTCCAAGTTTTGAATCTCCTGCAGAGGTTGTCTACCTCTTCCATTCTTCCTATTTAAAAGTCTTACTCTTCGCTCTCTTTTTATTCCTCCTTCCATGACCTGTTCTGGCGCCTCCTCTTCCTCCTGCATGTCTATGTTCATCACCACATCTTCATCCACTTTAGTACCTTTATGCATATGCTCACTCTCTCCAGGCACTGATGAGAATCCTTCTATTATAAACTCATTCACCCTTCTCTCCACTTCAGAGCCTGTATCCTGATACACCTCTTGCAAACCTCCTTCTCCTTCCTTCACTCCCTTGACCTCTTGTGCATATAGGATCTCCACATCTTCCTGATCACAGTTCTGTATACTCTCATTGAACACTTCCTTGTGACCTTACGAGGTGTCTGAGCTCACAGTCAAGGCCATACCTTTACTACTTTCAGGTCTGGCTGGTTTGGACCCCTGTTCACTGCTTTTCCCGTAATTTTTCCTTATCCATTCCCCATTTTGAAAACCCCACACATGTCTATCTGGATGGTACGAGTTGGATTTGCCATCCTTTTGTGGGGATACTTTCCCCGTCTGAGCTCGTAACCAGGGTCCGTACTGGTTCTCTTGCTGACCTTTTTGATATTCACCTCATTCTTACACTTCCTCTCATTATGGCCAATTATACCACACTTGTAACAGAAGTCAGGCACTCTTTCATACCTAAAGCTGATCCATTTTAACACTCCATTCATTTTAACTGTTGTGCCTCTTAGCAGTGGTTGGGTCATGTCAGCACTCACAAGCAGCTTAAGATGCTTCCCTTCCTTGCCCCCAGAATGGGGAATTAACACCTCTTTTACCTCGTTGAAAACTTTCCCTATTTTTTTCCCCACATCTTTAGAAATCCAATGGATGGGCAAGTTCCATACCTGTACCCACAGAGGAGCAAACCTAAAAGCCTCAGTGTTTTCCTCAATTCCAATCTCCCACCTATTGAGTACAAGAATTTGATTATCTATCAACCACGGCCCACCTTTAAGTATTCGTAATCTGCTCTCTTCATCTGGAATAAAGAACTGAAACAAGTTAGGCCCAAGCTCAGCCATGTTAAGTTCTTTGGGGTACCCCCAGGCTGCAGTCACAAAATTCTTTACTCCAGTAAAATTAGCCACTTTTTCACCTCTTATCTTCCCTATTATGCTGTTCCTACACTCATTGATTCCAGGGCCTATATCATCCAACTCAAGCCAAGCTCCATCCTGTTCTAGATTAGACAGGGCGAACTTTTTTAGCACTTCCTCCAGTTCATCCGCCATGGAGACACGTAAATCTAAAGGGGATTCCTCTAGCTATAGTTAAGAACAAATAAAAGACGCTAACGAAACCAGTGAGAAAAGGAAATCAGACTGTTGTCTTCCCTAAGTAAGTACACTACCAGGTAGGCAAAAACACCCTACTTGTGCAAATACATGTGCAAACTAAGACATGGTGGAGAAGTTAATGCACTGATACCTGGGTCATTAGGGCTCCTTGAGAATAGAGTTTGTGTAAAATGAAGGAGGTACTGCACTGTCTGATCTCCGACCAATTTATTGAGCTTCTGTGTAGTTATCCTCCATTTGGCTGATCATAAATAAAGACTAAAAGGTACTTCATTGTCGTCTCTGCATCTACCTCGACTTCACTACTTTTGCATCCCGAAATCTTTGCATCAGATGTTGGTTAATTTGTTAAAGATTCACTGGATGTGTTTTGTTTTTCGACATTCTTGGGATTTTGATTTAGGATGGTTCAGAAATTTGAGCGGGGTTTTTTGAAATTTTCAATCTCCCACTCAGTGGAGAGAAAGCTCCCAATTAGAGAGAGAAAGCTCCCAGTAAGAGAGTCCTGTCTATGATTCGACTATTTTGTGAAATCAGATACACTGCGGGTTTGTTTGGACAGTAGATTATTTGGCCAAATATATTTGCTGACATCACCATTACAATTTTCAATACAACTTTTTATCTTCCCAATTACCTTTTTATCTCACATATATCACATCACAAAAAATGTTACAGTAATTATTCCAAATAATATTTCAAATAATACCCTATCCAAACAAACTCTGGCATTACTAGCTAGACTAATTCTTACTTTAGCCATATCACAAGAAGTTTATTAATGTTTCATACCTGTAGTTTGAAAAATACAATTATTTTCAGAATAATTCTAAAATATACAACATACGAAATTTTTTTCTTAAATTATATGCACCAACTTGTTTTATTCAAATATAATACGTATATCTATTAATTGTGCTTCTAACACCAAAACAATGAAATAAAAGTTTGAAACAAAATATATATTAATCCAAGTAATGACGCAATTTATATCAAAAAATTTTCCGTGGGTATACTTCCATGCCTGGACGACTCTTAAAGTTCTCCAATCACCATCATGCTATATATATATATATATATATATATATATATATTGTAGGAAAAGGGAAAGAGAATAATTAAAGTTTAAGCGTTTACAAGTCGGGTCATCATCATGCTATTCTTTTTTTTTTTCTGGAGACAATAACAATTTTATAACCTATTTTGTCTTAAACTACAGGAGAGGGGGAGTCTAAAAAGGCTTGTGTTAGGAGCTAGCAGCTACACAGATTTTACTAGACCAAAGAAATATTTTAGCACCACTCTTGAACTTTTTTCACTACAGGTGAATTTTGAATCCCCACCTATAACCAAAGAGGGACTTAAGACCCAACTCCTTGGTGGCCACTAAGCTTAGCTTAGTGGTTGGCACCATCATGCTATTCAACACCTTGAATATGAGTAGGGCAGATGCCGGAGACATGATTTAAATATGAGTAGGGCAGATGCCGGAGACATGATGTTGTCTGTCGTAACGATTACACAGAAACACATCTCCATTTCATGATTTCATCTCGATTTGACCAGCTCACCACTTAAAATACTCATCTCTTCTTTGTTTTGTAGTCAACCAAGAAGCTAAGGTAGGTCTAGGGTTGCATACGAGTTGAGACACTCGCAGGAACATTACAAGCAGTTTGAGTTAAAGTTCGAACTCGAACTCGATCAACATCGAGTTCGATCTAATTAAGTCAAATTCATGTTAAAAAATATTCAACTCGTTAGCTCGTGAACTAGTTTGATTATATATAGATATAAATATATATATTATTTTTATTTTAATAGTGAAATTACTTATATATTCTTAATATTTTATTATTCATTAAGAAAAAAATTATTTTATTTATTTAAAATAAAATAATTTTTTTTATGTTTTAAAACTCGAGTTCGAGTTTGACTCGACTCAAATTTGAATCGAGTTCAAACTCGAACTTTACATTGAGAGCTCGTCGAGCTTTAGTTCGAACTTGATAAAATTAAATCAAGATACGATTCGATTAGTTCAAAACTAGACTTAATTTGACTCTGTAGACACCAAATTTTTAAGGAGTTTCGTTTGTTATTATTTCTATTTTGATTAATTTCATTTTTATTTTTATTTTTATTTTTATTTTTTTTAGGTCATTTTATCATTTAATTAAACTTTAATCATTTAATTTTCAATTTAATTTGTTTCGATGTTAGGGTTTTACTTTATCTTATTTTATTTTTGTTTTTGCACATAAGCCTATTTTGGTGGGTGAGATCTTGGCCTTTCATCTTAGATTTAATTTTTCTTTAGGGGAGATGCCTTAAAAAGAGAGGAGCCGCAAACAGGGAGGGGGGATTTAGAGAATGGAGCCACGGCTAAGAACGGAAAAAACAGAGGGCTTAGGGGGGAGGAAAGAAGGCAAGGAATTGGGGGGCAAGCAAAAATCAGAAAAAAAACAGAAGAAATGCAAGCAAGAGGCAGCGGCTGAAGGGGGGAGCCGGGAACCAAAGAAAGGCAAGAAACAGAGGAATCGAGAAGGGGGCTTGGCAGAACAGAAACGGGGAGCAAGAGTTGACGGCTGAGGAGCTAAGAAAAGCAGGGGGGCTTTGGCTAAGGGGGTGGTAAAAAGCAAAGAGAACAAAGCAAAAGAGGAGGACGGCAAAACAAAAAGATGGAACCAGAGGAGAAAGGCTTCAGCGAAAAAAAACATTGGAAAAACAGGGGAGAACAAAAACAGGGAGCTTGGGTTTGAGGCTAAAAAAAAGATAGAGGAAAATAGAGAGGTCTCGGCTAGAGAGTAAGGAAAACATCGGAAATCTGGAAAAGGAAGAAACAGAGGAAATGGAAAAACAAAAGGGATGGGCTGCTGGTTTTGCAGAGGGAAGGCCGAAGAGAAAAAAAGAAAATTGGGAAAAGAGAGCTACGGCTAAAGAACATGGAAAACAAAAGAAAATCAGGGGCGGATGAAGAGGTTGAGCAAGAAGAAGAAAGAAAGAAACAGAGGGTGCCAATTAGAGAGGAAATGGAAGACTTGCGGCGGAGAAGCAAAACAGAGCGAAAGAAAACGGCGGAGGGAGAGCCGGAACTGCCGCTGCCACCACCGAAATTGCCCACCGCCACCGCTGCAATTTGCCATTACCGCCTGAAAAATCCTCGCCAAGGACGCCGCTGTAAGTCTTACTTTCAAGTGCAAATTCTGGAAATTCCCAACCCCAAGCGTGTTTCTGTGAGCTGGTTTTTACGGCTTTCTCGATTGCTTGTCCGTTTGTTTTTGTTTGATTGTAAATGCGCTATGGGTCAATTGGGCTGTACTTTTTGGTTGCTGATGAAATTTTGGGGCGGGTTCTTGAGTCAATGGAGCAGAAATTTACCGAAGTTCTTCATGCTCGCCTAGTGTTCGATAAAATGCCCGAATAAAAATCAAATGGCAGTTTTTCTTGTTGGGTATGCATGCTGTCGGTGTTTGCTTGGACTAGATTTCCTATTTTTGCTGATAATCTTGGAGTTGATTTTGACCCCAATTGAGCTAAGAATTGATGCTGTTTTTTCGTGCCCGTTTGCTGTTTATTCAAATGCCCGAATGAACATTTTACTTGAAGATGGTTTCTCATGCTTGACACATTTTCTGGTTGCCCGAATGAAATGCATGAACATTTTTATTCTCATGCTTGAATCCGAATTGATGTTGTGAGAGGGAGTGTTGTGAGTTTCGTTGATTGTTGGAAATAATTGCAATTGAAACCTTCATTTTCTGCCTAATTCCGCTGTGACCCAAAAATCTGGAATTTGAACTAATTTCACCCTTTTTGAAGTTTAATCCTCTGTTTGCATATTTTATGTGATTTGTTTGGATAGATTAATTCTTGTTTGTAGGTTGCAATTGAGGTTTAAGAATTCTATTTGATTTTATCATGTTGGGTTCAACAAAACAAGCGATGTGGGTTAAGAGTTTTTTTGTTGTTTGGGTCTAAGAAAGTGGGTTTTAGTTCATGATTTTGGGGTTTTGGTTTGGGCTAGAGGGTCAAGGCCCATCTATGCGGTTGGCTGATTTTTGGGCCAAAATAATATACTAGCCCCCTTGTTTTTCCTTGGACTTTCGATTGGGCCAAGTGATCTTGGCCCAAGAAAGGTGAAGATGACCCATTCCCTTTTTGTTTTGGATTTCCGATTGGGCCTGGAAGGTTTTGGCCCAAGCAAATAAGGAAAATGGCCCAATGGTTTGGTCCATTAAGAAATCAGAAAACGAATTTGCAAATCAGTCCCCGGATTTTTCTTTAACTTTACTATGGCCCTACAAACTTTCAATGCTTTCAATTGGGTCCTTACTTTAATTGCAGATGAGTCCTTGAACTTTGTTTTTCTTTAATTTTGGCCCCAAAGTTTTGTCAATCTTTGCAATTAGGTCCTTTCTTCTCTTAACTTCTTACATGTGGGTTGCTGACATGATTTAATTGATTCAAATTCATGCTTATTTTTATCATTTGTGATTATTTGCCAAATAAATTGGTGCCTTGACCCTTTTATTGTTTTGAAGCTAATATTCTCTTCATTTCGCTTCAAGAGAGGTACACTCTACCCTTTTATTTGCACTTCATTTGACCCTACGTGCTATGTGAATATGCATGTCTACTTCGCTTTCCTTTGCCCTTCTTTAATTCCTTGCATTTATTACATTTACTTTACTTTTATTTAAGTTATTCATTATGGGGTATGTGTACACCTCTTGGCTTGTAATAGATAGGGCTTGGCGAGCAATTTGGTCCATTTCCCCTTCCCCTTTCCTTTTGCTTTTTATTTAAGTTATTCATTATGGGGTATGTGTACACCTCTTGGCTTGTAATAGATAGGGCTCGGAGAGCATCTGGTCCATTTCCCCTTCCCCTTGGTTGCTTGCTTTTGTTGCTACATATTTAAATTGCTTTATTAGGCTCTTGTATCTAGTCGAGCATGCTAAGTGTTATGTGCTACGTGTTTATAAGTGTTGGACATGTCTACTCGCTTTCCATAGCTATGAATGAATGTAATGGATGAATGAACGTTTCCACTAGTCCAACGCTAGAAGGAATTTATAGAATGGGCTAGTCCAACGCTAGACCCTTAGGGATTTCTCCCGTGAGTCCATACTTGCATGTGTCACCTCATTTCATGCATTTTTTCTTAGTTTTATCATTTGGCATGCTCCTCTAACCCTTTCCCTTTCATTTTAGGTTTTGCATCTCATGCTAGTTATAGGGACATTTGCTTGACGAGTCCCCCTCTGATAAGGGAAACGAGCAAGTGTGGCTACTCGATAGCCTTGGCACGCTAATTTTGCTTTCTAATCAAAGGGAAAATCGAAGTCGAAAAGTTAGGAGTCATTCCCATACCCGACCTGATGCATTCCTTTAGGATCATTCATTCTCATTTATCACTTACTCATTTTTTTTCAATTCACATTTCCTCATCACTTTTCCTTTCCTTATTGTTCATTTTGATTTCTATTTCACAAAATTGCACTTAATTACACCTATACGCACTTATCACTATATTTCATACACTTGCACACAAACACTTGGATTTTTCATACAATTTCACACGTGCACCTTTTATACACTTGCACACTTGTACTTTAGCCATCATTTGCATTAATCGACCTCTATAAGGTTTTCCTTTATTGGCCGCCACAATTCATGTGGTTGGGACCAAAAACCTTACAAGAGACATTTTAGAATTTAGGTTTGCATTTTTCCTTTCTTTTTGCATTCATCTAGTCAAATCCAACATGCGATACATACCTTGGGTAGAAAGTTAGGAAAGGTAGGGCTAAATCACGCAACTAGCCTTGGCTAGGTCGAAGGGGTGCCTTGGATTTTATCCTTGCCTTCCCCTTCGTCAAATGTGACTCCCGATCCCTGTTTTGGTTACGTAGACCCAAAGGTTCTCTAAAAGGGTTTATTTATTTTTTTCATTCAAAAAACAAAAATCATTTTTGGGTGACTTGGTACACCCTAACTCTATACCAAGTGGCGACTCCATTTTTATTAAAAAAAACCCTTTTTGAACTTCACTTGGCCAAATCGTCGCATTCCTAAGTCCCATGGCCTTTCATCGTTTTCATTTTCACACGTTCACATTTCATACACACACTCACATCTCACACCACACACATCTCCATCAAAAAGTGGGGCGCGACAGTTGGCGACTCCACTGGGGACTTCCTAAGTGGGTCCGAGCATTTGATTTAGCCATTCTTTTCCTTTTTCTACCCTTTTTATGTATAGCATGTGGATATTAGGGTTGCATTTTCCCTTTTTAGGACCCTTTGCCTCACGCGCGTATCCAACTATTCCCTCACTCACGTATGTGTGATTGGTTGATTGGATGTATGTTTACTTGTTTATCTCGCGCTTTGCATTGCATTTGGGGAGGGTGTGTGTCACCTTTAGAGCCTCGCGTTGGTTCTTAACCCCTTCCCTCAAAATAGGGAACACTTCATACGTGCACGTTTACTTGCTTTTATCCCATTTTATTTTATTTTTCGTGGGCTCTTTCCCACACCGCCTTGTAGGACTAGGAATGATTTCTCTGGGTATGTGGATGGTGTGCTTTGCGCCCATAGCAATACCTAGGGGACCGCTCGAGCCACCGACCGAGGGTCTTGGGATTGATGACCCATTCCCTTAGGTCTGAAGGCTTGGGAACCTTTTAAGCCTTATCGAGTCTAATCGCATTAGTGAACCCCAGCCTCATGCATCCATGTTAGAATTTTCCTAGGTTAGAGTCAACCTCACCCTCTTTTAAGTACAATTAGGCACGAGAGAAGGGGTTCCACCCCTTTTATTGGCTTTTATTGTATTTCTTTTCTTAATTGCTCCCAATGCGTTATGTGTACTATCAATTGCACTAACCATTCTTTTGTTTTCTTGGCTTGCATTCATGTGCCTTAGCAATAAGAGGCCTCTTTGGCACTCTTTTAGTGACTCACCCACTAGATAACTCACATGTTTAAATTTCAGTTATTACACTTAATTTTCAATAAATACATTTCATTTTAGACCTTTTTCCCCGATGCATTATTTATGTCCTTTAGGCCATGTTTGTCACATATTTATTCGCTTTGATAAATGGCATCATGCATAAACCATAGAAAGGGAATGCCACATAGGGAATCCCGTGTTTAGGAATAAACCACCTTGTGTCTCGGATACTTAATCCAGTGAGACTTGCACGTTTACATTTTTGTACCATCCAAAGGGGTAGTGCACAAGGTAAGGTAGGATCCGATCATTTTCATAGAGTGATCTTTGGAATATGAGCATCTAATAATCACTTTTTGGCCATTATCAAAAATCGGTAAAAATCCCTTGCGTGAAGGACATTAATTTGAAGAAATTCACAAATGATTCCTCCTATTGAGACGATAAATAAATTGAGGCCAAAATTTGATTTTTAGAAGGTTATAGACTAATGCACCTCAATAATTTTGAAATAACTAATGGCCGGACAATTCAACCAATCCATTTTGCCAATTCATTCAATAGATCATCAATTCATAGGGTCACCTGGTCGATTTTCAATAAATCACCAATTCATTTGACCAATTTACCCTTTTTAGGGTCACTTGGTCGATTTTCAATAAATCACCAATTCATTTGACCAATTTACCCTTTTTAGGGTCACTCGGCCGATTTTTGAATAAATCGTCAATTCATTCGACCAATTTACCCTTTTTAGGGTCATTCGGCCGATTTTTGAATAAATCACTAATTCAATTTCATTCATTTGGTCAATTTACCTATTTTTAGGGCAACCGAGCCAATTTTAAATAAATCAAGTTTCGTTTAATCTATTTGATCAATGTACCCTTTTTAAGGTGATCTGATTAATTTTGGATAAATTAAATTTCATTCAATTCATTTGACATGTTTCCCTTTTTAGGGTAATCCGGTCGATTTTTAATAAATTGTCAATTTCATTTGACCAATTAGGGTTTCAATGTCGAATTTCAAAATGGAAAACCTAGTCGATTTTGAGAAAAACATCCATTGCATCTAGCCATTTGATCAGTTGGAGTTTCGACCCGTGCTTCACTGTGAAAAGTTGTCAAAACGAATTCCAATCTCTTCGAAAGAAAGTTCGTCAAGGTCAAACCCGTGCGTTTTTTCAGGTTCTTGTATCGATCAAAAGTGCTCAATCCCTTCGGACGAGATCCTCATTTTGACAAACGTCTCTTCTCATTCCAATGGGCCAAATCTTTCAAATTATTTTTTCACTCCATAAGCTGATTGGATCCATCAGGTATTGTATAGTGCCTGCTCTGGAGGATTGCATTTTCATGCTAGGCCTACCCTTGGCACAAAAAGGGTTCCCCCATAAGACATGCATATCGATTTTATATTCTTGCTTACTAATTCAGGGTATTTTTCTTTTGTTTTCCCCCCTCCCCTGCATTCGTAAAATACTCCAATAAAGGAAAAATATTTTTCTATATCTGATGACACTTCTGATCTAATAAAGTGTCAAAATTGCAAGTATTGTGTGATTCTTGGGCAGCTCCTACAATGAAAACATAAATGATCTATCTGGAAGCTCTACGCTAAAGCCTTTGAGAGATTTTGTAATTGTTGTTCAAAGGAAAATTTTGTTTATTTGATTTGTTAATATATTTTTGTTTCAAAAGAAAAGGAGACGAAAAGTGTATATGTGGAGTTCTTTAGAAGTTTCCCTCCTCATTTGTATCGTAATTGAACGAGAAATTTTTGTTTCAAACTTTTTCAGCAATAAAGTTTTGGACAATTATTGTTTTGTGTAAATTTATGTACATTTCTTTCTTTATTCTTATTCATTGGAGATTTTGTGATGAATTTTGAGAAATAAGACCAAATCGAGATTTTCTCAACCTCCAGCCTGGAAATTCACAAGTGACTGCTTTCAAAAGTCCTTATGTACACCAGATTGTTGATCCGAGTCATCCAACAAGAGTGCTAAAGAGGTCACTCAAAAGGCCCAATGAGATACCTTTTCTCCTTCACTTAACCCCAAAATAAAATCAGTCACATTGATTGATAAATTGCAAATTGAGGCAACTTTTGCTTGAAAATGTCCGCGGTGTCTAATCCGATTCAATCACATCTAAGTGAAAGCAAAATGTGCATCATTCTTGTTTATTTTGAAAATTTGGAATGATACTTCGAGCATTCTTTTTTCACTACCTATACACATTTTATCATTTGCTTCCCCATTTGAGCCTTGAAAGAATAATTTCGTTTCAAATAAGTGCCTTAGTGATCATTACCCTTCATTGAAAAATTTTCAAATATCAAAAGAGGAATGGATTTTCAATAACCATTTCGTTACTTTGGTTGTCATGAGGTATAAGAATGATACTTTGGCCGTCGTTTCTACAACCTAAACACTGATCACCCCTTGCATCCCTATTTGAGCCAAAAATTGGTGGTTCTTTTCGAGTGCACATATGATCGCACCCCACATTGGGGAAGGAGATTGAGGGAAATTTTGAAAAAGGAAAAGGAAAAGGGGAAAGAAAACCATAAATTGAAGAAATTTGATTCCACTTGGGTTCCAATTTTGAAAAAAAGAAAAGGAAGAGTTTTGTCCGCGTGGATCGCCTATGTTTCACAAATATGGATGAACAAGGGTCTTCCTCAGTCAGTTAATTCAGATACATGCCAGAAATTTCGCATTAATGAAAGTTTCCTTTCAGGGTTATTGTAAGGAACGGAATACAAGTCAGGCCATCTTCTTTTCCAATCAAGCATTCTATCCCTAGTTATCCCTTTTGAGCCTTCAGAATAAAATACTTCATTTGGCAACCCCTGAGAATCGCAAACCCCACACTGGGGCAAGTTTGAGTTGAAAAAGGAAAAGTGAAAAAAGTGAAAAAGTGAAAAGCAACAAAATCAAAAACAAAGGAAGAAAAGAGAACCTCAGTTCACAAATAAACTGGGGCAATTTTTTGAAAAGTTCAAAAATGGCAAAAGGCCGAAAAATCAAAAGGAGAAAGAAAATGAAAGAAGGCCTCAATTGAGCATAAACTGAGGCAAATTCTGATTTTACCCTAAAATAGGATTGGAACAACAATGCGATCTCAGATTCTTCAAACCACTCTTGAAATCTGCCTTCAAGCCTTAAACTTTTCTAAGCACCCCACCTAACCCCATTACAAAGCCGAAAGTCCTGACTTCTGTTCTTTGCAATGGCCTTGTCAAGAAAATTTCTGATGCCGAAAATTTTAGCTGTATTTCTGAATTGCCTAGGTATGGGATTGACGCTACTCATCATGTGAAAACCCACCAGAAAAAGAAAAGGCAAAAAGCAAAGCAAGAAAAGTAAATGCAAGAAAATGCAGAAAGTTCGGCGTTGAAGTCCCTGTTGAATAATGAGGAGAATACCAACAAATTCTGAGATCTTTGAGTTCAAAATAGGGGCAATTTTGGGAAAAATGCGATCTTTGATGCAATGTCCTTGAAAGATTTATCTTTTAACTATCGTTTTCAAGCCAAATTACAAGCTAATAAAGTCCATCGTTGACTTATTCCTTCGTGACAATCCAAAGTGAGGATTATGCTCATAAAAATTCATCGATCACTCATGATCATAAGGGTATAACCAGATTTCACATGTTTAGCTATCATTTCTACCCGAAATTTTGCAAGCCCATGAAGCTTATACGTTGACTAAGTTTTCTTAAGACATGAGGGTGACAAACTCTTTGCTTTCACTAAGATATGGTATTGAAGGGATTACATACCATCTGTGCACATGAATAAGACAAATCTTGACCTCCCATTTCCAAATCAGAAATAACGCCCATTACCCAAAGCATCGATGCTAAAGTGAGGAAGAAATCTTTTGTAATTGGGCATTATTTTGAGAAATTCATCATGAAATTTTCTGTGTAGTTTTAAGCAAGACGTTTAATTTGCTTCACATTATACAGAAAACACAGTTTCTTACTTTGTTCAAATAAATGGAGAGGCATCCAAACCAATTGTTTGCAATCAAATGGGCCCATACTGGGGCAAAATTTTTATTCGCAAGATTTCACAAAATAAGCCCACACTGGGGCAAATTTTTTATAGTCCATTTGAGGATTTCGTCAAAGACTCAAGCAAGACTTTCAAATCAATCACGCTGCCTTTTTCTTGAAAATTTGAGTGCATGTAAGCCCCTGTGCAGGTATTCACAGTTGAAGTCGACGAAAAGCATCTGGCGATGTGGAAGGCCGATGCCGAAGAAAGGAAAGAAAGAAGGGAAAAGGGCCCTACACTGGGGCAAATTATTTTTGGGAAAAAGACTCTCTCGAAAAATCAGAAAAATTCAAAAATCAAAAATCAAGTTCAAAATTCTTTCTTGGAAAATCAAATTTAATTTCTTGTATCTTGACAAATCAAATCTAATTTCTTGACCAATTGGATGGCAGGATTGGGTCTTATCCCACTGAACATCACTTTATCTCGTTGGGCCTGGACCTTGTGCCGCCAACTTCACTTTATCATGTTGGGCCTGGACTTGGTGCCGCCAACTTCACATCACCACGTTGGGTCTGGATTTCGTGCCGCCAACATTTCAAAGATCAAGTTGGGCCTGGACTTGGTGCCGCCAACGTCACTTTATCATGTTGGGCCTGGATTTTATGCCGCCAACTTCACAAAAGTCATGTTGGGATTGTTTTTCACTTCAACCGCCGTTAGCATCGAGTCTATCTCACTAACGTGCGTGTTTTACTCCAACCACCGTTAGCATCGAGTCTATCTCACTAATGTGTGCGTTTCTATTTCACCACCGTTAGCATCGAGTCTATCTCACTAACGTGCGTGTTTCTATTTCACCACCGTTAGCATCGAGTTTATCTCACTAACGTGTGCGTTTTCATTCCACCACCGTTAGCATCGAGTCTATCTCACTAACGCGTGCATTGCCAATTCTACCGTCGTTAGCATCGAGTCTATCTCACTAACGCGCGCATTTTCATTCTACCGTCGTTAGCATCGAGTCTATCTCACTAACGCGTGCATTTTTTTACTCTACCACCGTTAGCATCGAGTTTATCTCACTAACGTGTGTGTTTTATTCAATCACCTCGGCAGGACCGGGTTTTATCCCGCTGACCGTTCATATTCGTTGGGACCGGGTTTTATCCCGCCAACCTCGGCAGGATCGGGTATTATCCCACTGGCCGATTATCATGGCAGGCTCGGGTTTTATCCCACTGACCGCTTTTATCTTCGGCAGGCTCGGGTTTTATCCCACTGACCACTTCTATCTACGGCAGGCTCGTGTTTAATCCCACTGTCCGATTGTCAAGGTATTTCATTTACATCGATACTGGAACATGGGTTAGTCCCGCCAATAAACATTTTATTTACACCGCCACTGGAACGTGGGTCAGTCCCACTAGTGAGCATTTCCTTTTGCCTCTCCACTAGCCGTAGGTCAGTCCCACTAGTGTGCACCATGATTTTCATTTTATTCGGGCCAGTCCCATGATTTTCATTTTATTCGGGCCAGTCCCATGATTTTTAATTTTATTCGGGCCAGTCCCATGATTTAAATTCTTGTTCGGGTCAGTCCCGTTTAAATTCCTGTTCGGGTCAGTCCCGTTTATTTTCTGTTCGGGTCAGTCCCGTTTATTTTCTGTTCGGGTCAGTCCCGTTTAAATTTCTGTTCGGGTCAGTCCCGTTTAAATTTCTGTTCGGGTCAGTCCCGTTCGGGTCAGTCCCGTTTAAATTTCTGTTCGGGTCAGTCCCGTTTAAATCCTGTTCGGGTCAGTCCCGTTTAAATTTCTGTTCGGGTCAGTCCCGTTTAAATTTCGGGTCCGGGTATATCCCGTTTACATTTCTGTTCAGGCCAGTCCCATGTTTAAAATTCCTTGTTTAGGTCAGTCCTCCGAATAGGGGCAACCGCATGGCACAGGTAAGCATTTGGTGTCTACTTCTTTGTCTCAAGTTTTTCCAAAACTCTGACAAAGAGGGGCAAACTGTAGACACCAAATTTTTAAGGAGTTTCGTTTGTTATTATTTCTATTTTGATTAATTTCATTTTTATTTTTATTTTTATTTTTATTTTTTTTAGGTCATTTTATCATTTAATTAAACTTTAATCATTTAATTTTCAATTTAATTTGTTTCGATGTTAGGGTTTTACTTTATCTTATTTTATTTTTGTTTTTGCACATAAGCCTATTTTGGTGGGTGAGATCTTGGCCTTTCATCTTAGATTTAATTTTTCTTTAGGGGAGATGCCTTAAAAAGAGAGGAGCCGCAAACAGGGAGGGGGGATTTAGAGAATGGAGCCACGGCTAAGAACGGAAAAAACAGAGGGCTTAGGGGGGAGGAAAGAAGGCAAGGAATTGGGGGGCAAGCAAAAATCAGAAAAAAAACAGAAGAAATGCAAGCAAGAGGCAGCGGCTGAAGGGGGGAGCCGGGAACCAAAGAAAGGCAAGAAACAGAGGAATCGAGAAGGGGGCTTGGCAGAACAGAAACGGGGAGCAAGAGTTGACGGCTGAGGAGCTAAGAAAAGCAGGGGGGCTTTGGCTAAGGGGGTGGTAAAAAGCAAAGAGAACAAAGCAAAAGAGGAGGACGGCAAAACAAAAAGATGGAACCAGAGGAGAAAGGCTTCAGCGAAAAAAAACATTGGAAAAACAGGGGAGAACAAAAACAGGGAGCTTGGGTTTGAGGCTAAAAAAAAAGATAGAGGAAAATAGAGAGGTCTCGGCTAGAGAGTAAGGAAAACATCGGAAATCTGGAAAAGGAAGAAACAGAGGAAATGGAAAAACAAAAGGGATGGGCTGCTGGTTTTGCAGAGGGAAGGCCGAAGAGAAAAAAAGAAAATTGGGAAAAGGGAGCTACGGCTAAAGAACATGGAAAACAAAAGAAAATCAGGGGCGGATGAAGAGGTTGAGCAAGAAGAAGAAAGAAAGAAACAGAGGGTGCCAATTAGAGAGGAAATGGAAGACTTGCGGCGGAGAAGCAAAACAGAGCGAAAGAAAACGGCGGAGGGAGAGCCGGAACTGCCGCTGCCACCACCGAAATTGCCCACCGCCACCGCTGCAATTTGCCATTACCGCCTGAAAAATCCTCGCCAAGGACGCCGCTGTAAGTCTTACTTTCAAGTGCAAATTCTGGAAATTCCCAACCCCAAGCGTGTTTCTGTGAGCTGGTTTTTACGGCTTTCTCGATTGCTTGTCCGTTTGTTTTTGTTTGATTGTAAATGCGCTATGGGTCAATTGGGCTGTACTTTTTGGTTGCTGATGAAATTTTGGGGCGGGTTCTTGAGTCAATGGAGCAGAAATTTACCGAAGTTCTTCATGCTCGCCTAGTGTTCGATAAAATGCCCGAATAAAAATCAAATGGCAGTTTTTCTTGTTGGGTATGCATGCTGTCGGTGTTTGCTTGGACTAGATTTCCTATTTTTGCTGATAATCTTGGAGTTGATTTTGACCCCAATTGAGCTAAGAATTGATGCTGTTTTTTCGTGCCCGTTTGCTGTTTATTCAAATGCCCGAATGAACATTTTACTTGAAGATGGTTTCTCATGCTTGACACATTTTCTGGTTGCCCGAATGAAATGCATGAACATTTTTATTCTCATGCTTGAATCCGAATTGATGTTGTGAGAGGGAGTGTTGTGAGTTTCGTTGATTGTTGGAAATAATTGCAATTGAAACCTTCATTTTCTGCCTAATTCCGCTGTGACCCAAAAATCTGGAATTTGAACTAATTTCACCCTTTTTGAAGTTTAATCCTCTGTTTGCATATTTTATGTGATTTGTTTGGATAGATTAATTCTTGTTTGTAGGTTGCAATTGAGGTTTAAGAATTCTATTTGATTTTATCATGTTGGGTTCAACAAAACAAGCGATGTGGGTTAAGAGTTTTTTTGTTGTTTGGGTCTAAGAAAGTGGGTTTTAGTTCATGATTTTGGGGTTTTGGTTTGGGCTAGAGGGTCAAGGCCCATCTATGCGGTTGGCTGATTTTTGGGCCAAAATAATATACTAGCCCCCTTGTTTTTCCTTGGACTTTCGATTGGGCCAAGTGATCTTGGCCCAAGAAAGGTGAAGATGACCCATTCCCTTTTTGTTTTGGATTTCCGATTGGGCCTGGAAGGTTTTGGCCCAAGCAAATAAGGAAAATGGCCCAATGGTTTGGTCCATTAAGAAATCAGAAAACGAATTTGCAAATCAGTCCCCGGATTTTTCTTTAACTTTACTATGGCCCTACAAACTTTCAATGCTTTCAATTGGGTCCTTACTTTAATTGCAGATGAGTCCTTGAACTTTGTTTTTCTTTAATTTTGGCCCCAAAGTTTTGTCAATCTTTGCAATTAGGTCCTTTCTTCTCTTAACTTCTTACATGTGGGTTGCTGACATGATTTAATTGATTCAAATTCATGCTTATTTTTATCATTTGTGATTATTTGCCAAATAAATTGGTGCCTTGACCCTTTTATTGTTTTGAAGCTAATATTCTCTTCATTTCGCTTCAAGAGAGGTACACTCTACCCTTTTATTTGCACTTCATTTGACCCTACGTGCTATGTGAATATGCATGTCTACTTCGCTTTCCTTTGCCCTTCTTTAATTCCTTGCATTTATTACATTTACTTTACTTTTATTTAAGTTATTCATTATGGGGTATGTGTACACCTCTTGGCTTGTAATAGATAGGGCTTGGCGAGCAATTTGGTCCATTTCCCCTTCCCCTTTCCTTTTGCTTTTTATTTAAGTTATTCATTATGGGGTATGTGTACACCTCTTGGCTTGTAATAGATAGGGCTCGGAGAGCATCTGGTCCATTTCCCCTTCCCCTTGGTTGCTTGCTTTTGTTGCTACATGTTTAAATTGCTTTATTAGGCTCTTGTATCTAGTCGAACATGCTAAGTGTTATGTGCTACGTGTTTATAAGTGTTGGACATGTCTACTCGCTTTCCATAGCTATGAATGAATGTAATGGATGAATGAACGTTTCCACTAGTCCAACGCTAGAAGGAATTTATAGAATGGGCTAGTCCAACGCTAGACCCTTAGGGATTTCTCCCGTGAGTCCATACTTGCATGTGTCACCTCATTTCATGCATTTTTTCTTAGTTTTATCATTTGGCATGCTCCTCTAACCCTTTCCCTTTCATTTTAGGTTTTGCATCTCATGCTAGTTATAGGGACATTTGCTTGACGAGTCCCCCTCTGATAAGGGAAACGAGCAAGTGTGGCTACTCGATAGCCTTGGCACGCTAGTTTTGCTTTCTAATCAAAGGGAAAATCGAAGTCGAAAAGTTAGGAGTCATTCCCATACCCGACCTGATGCATTCCTTTAGGATCATTCATTCTCATTTATCACTTACTCATTTTGTTTCAATTCACATTTCCTCATCACTTTTCCTTTCCTTATTGTTCATTTTGATTTCTACTTCACAAAATTGCACTTAATTACACCTATACGCACTTATCACTATATTTCATACACTTGCACACAAACACTTGGATTTTTCATACAATTTCACACGTGCACCTTTTATACACTTGCACACTTGTACTTTAGCCATCATTTGCATTAATCGACCTCTATAAGGTTTTCCTTTATTGGCCGCCACAATTCATGTGGTTGGGACCAAAAACCTTACAAGAGACATTTTAGAATTTAGGTTTGCATTTTTCCTTTCTTTTTGCATTCATCTAGTCAAATCCAACATGCGATACATACCTTGGGTAGAAAGTTAGGAAAGGTAGGGCTAAATCACGCAACTAGCCTTGGCTAGGTCGAAGGGGTGCCTTGGATTTTATCCTTGCCTTCCCCTTCGTCAAATGTGACTCCCGATCCCTGTTTTGGTTACGTAGACCCAAAGGTTCTCTAAAAGGGTTTATTTATTTTTTTCATTCAAAAAACAAAAATCATTTTTGGGTAACTTGGTACACCCTAACTCTATACCAAGTGGCGACTCCATTTTTATTTAAAAAAAACCCTTTTTGAACTTCACTTGGCCAAATCGTCGCATTCCTAAGTCCCATGGCCTTTCATCGTTTTCATTTTCACACGTTCACATTTCATACACACACTCACATCTCACACCACACACATCATTCAAAAAGTGGGGCGCGACAGACTCGTTTGCAGTTCTAGGTAGGTAAAGAAAATCTTCGAGGTAGCAAACTAGCTAGCATTGAGATGACTGCAGGGATACACGGAGTGCGATTGTGCCAAAAACATGTTACTGCTAAGAGTTTGAGGCACGGCAAAAAGAACACGTTGGTTATTGTGCCCAACTTAAAAATTCAATCCGCCCAAAAAAAGTACTCCCTCCGTCCCGTTTTGTTAGTCTTGGTTTTTTTTTTCACACAGATTAAGAAAGTGTAATTAATTTGGTTGGAAACATAAATTTAGATTAATAATTTCCTAAAATACCCTTATGCTAATCACGAAGAGTGCCAATTAATATCAGTTGCAACTAATGGTACCAATAAATATCAGTTATCGCCAATAGTGCACCCTGATTGTTTCAAATACCGCCAATAGTGCCAATAAATAATAAAGATAGACTTTTCATTTATCTATGTATTGGAAAAGATCAATATATTCAATGTAGTGGGTTAGTATTTAATAACACTGTATTAATAACAAGATATTTAATAAGGGTATTTTAGACAATTTGAAAGATTACTACATTTCTTAATGGGAAAGTGGACTACAATTTGGGACAAACAAAAAAGGAAAACAAGACTAACAAAATGGGACGGAGGGAGTATTTGAGTTCTTTTCATAATTCAGCTATGAGTATTTGAGTTCTTTTCATAATTCAGCTATGGAGATTTATCACATAATTCAGCTAGAGGATTGAAGAAGTGAACAATTGACGGGAATTTTTTTATCAATGCAAGTTTAATTCCGATTTTACACCCGTTGGACTGCAAGTATACAGGTCGCAATTGTAGTACAAGATGTGTATCGGGTCGATCCCACGAGGAGCAATTAAAACAATTATTAGATACTAATTTACTCTATTATTTAGACTTACAATTAATTTGAGCAGAAACTTCAGATTTTAATTCAACTACAAAAATTCTTAAATAGATAAATGCAATTTCACAATAGGAGTAGAATTCACTAAATATTAAGATCTAGGGATGTAGATTCCACTTATGACTCAAAAGATCTAAAATGAATTAATTCAACACTTGTTACTGCTCTTGTTTAACCAAGGATTCATTTCCAGAAATACCAAATTCACATTCTCATGATAATAATGGGTTAAAACAGATTAGTTTTTCCTAATCTCTTGGTAAATACTAAATCTGTTCTTATTTACACATGAAATGCAGATTTCATCCACTTGAATGTATTTCTATTCTCATGAATATACAACACAAGTTCTACTTGTGTCATTCCATTATTTTTACCATTTCTCAATGAGTAAAAACAACTATAAACCTACTATTGGTGATCAAGCAACAACAAGTAATCCAACATACACAAGTAGATAAGTTAATACAAGACATAACAAGCATAAATCACAATCACTTCATATCATTTGGCCATAAGCTTCATCTACTCCCTAGATAAAGGAAATTAGCTACTCATGAATGATGAAACACTCATAACTTCATTAATGTAAATCATCATGAATTATAAATACAAGAGGAATAAAGAAAGTCTTAGCCAAGATATGGTAAAGCCTTCCAAAAATCTCCTTTGTCTTGAACTTGGATGATTACAAGATGAAACCTCAATTGCCCCTTGCAAGTACCTAGCTAGAGAGAATATGTTTTTCTGTAAGAAGCTAAGCTACGAATGGTCCCCAGATCTCTCCCCATATCTCTGCATAAAAAACACTCAAATGCTCCATTTTTCCAAGTCAAATTCTATCCTTTGATTCCCAAATCTCCACTTTGTTAGCATAGTCAAAAACCAATATTTTTGACTTGAAAATAAGCCACTTTTCTTGCCCTTTTGTCTTCTGAAGCATGTGCACCGAATTCCCTTGCATCTTATAGCTGGAAAGTGGTATGAACACAAGAGAATTGGCTGAGTCAAATTGCAGAATTTCGGCTATAAAACGCGCCTACACAAAACGCGGTTACAAGTCACGTTTTGTGTACTCGCGTATTCACTTTGGCCTTACTTCATCTGCGATTTTCTCTATCATAAAGGCCGAACTAGCTTTTGTGCAAAACACAAAAGTTGTAGCCCTTTGAGTTAGCTTTCCAATGCTTCAAGAATCATCCAAATCGGAGCTTTGTAGCCTGAGATATGATCGAAATACTGTCACCTGTTCAAACCTCTGTTTTAACTTCCGACCACAGGGTGCAGCTTCTGTATTCCAACGTTTTGCCCATGAAGATGGCAGAAATGGATTTCGATGTCTTCATACGAATTGTAGGTCTCTTTCTTAGCTTTAAAATGGTATAAAAATCACCTCAATCCGATAAGTGTAGCTCCAGATATGGTCAAAATACTGAAAAGTGTCAAAACTGACTTGTATTGCATTTCCTCACTTGAACGTTTTTCACTTCATTCTTCTTGTTGCCACTTAAATTCATCACCAAATCTCTATTTTTCACCTCAATTGACCTCCTTTGGTGATTGATTCATTATTCCTGCATAAAAATGAAGTTTTTACTATTAAAATCAATAGAAATGCAATATTATCCACTTTTACCAAAAATATATAATTTTACCAAAAACCTCTTTATTTTAATTATAAAACTAAATAATCAACTCAAAATTAACTAATAAAATGCACTTAAAAATACGTAAAATAAACTCTTATCAAATACCCCCACACTTGAATCATTGCTTGTCCTCAAGCAATATAAAATTCCAACCATCAATGATCCAAAAATTTAAAATAAACATATGTAGTATTTCAACTCCATTTCCTTGAATCAAGGTAAATAACCCTTATGTGATCTTTCCATTAAGTTCAAGTACTCATAATATCAAGCAAAGAAGAGCCAAGTATACCATAATTTTACCAATTCAACTCAACTTCTTATTTTTATCCAATTTCGCAAGCAAGCAACTCCTATAGTCAATAAAGATGCTAACTAATCTCATGATCAACTTCTTATTTTTCTTAAAGAGGGATTTAATTTACTTTTATATATATATATATATATATATATATATTTTAAGGATTAAATATTACTTAAGTTGTGAAAAATGCCTTTTGACGCGAAGATCAACATTTTTAGATGCAGATCCCCGGTTACTCAACATTTCACATACTCAAGTTGCTTTGCATACTCTTAATTCAAGTACCTTTTTACGCGAATGTCGACATTTGTAGATGCCAACCCCCGGTTACTCGGTACGAGAATCATTGGAGTAGAATAACCATTTTTTTTATTTTTATTTTTTTTAACAATATATAATAAAATTCCCTCTAAGAGTAATCATGAGAAGAGTATGACACTTATTAACCATATTAATTTCTTATCTTATAAAATTAGATAAAAAGAAGAATTTTCATCAAATATACAAAATGTAGGCATAATTTTCTCCACTTTACTAGATATACTTTCCTATAGATGTAAAAATTATAATCACATAAAAATCATTTCCAAATTTCATGAGAAAAGAAGTATCAAAACCGCATATATTTATTTCAAAAGGATAAGTGACAAAATTTTATTTATTTATTATAGTTAATAACATATATATGTATAAGGTTTTGGAAAAATTTTGACAGAGTCTCCCCTTAAAAGTGGACTAAATCTCCCTGCCAGCAACCACAAGAAACACCATTTAAGCACAAGAATTATATCAAACACAACTAAAATCACAAGTACCACACATTTCTTCCCCCACACTTAGAATACACATTGTCCTCAATGTGTAGGGAAAGAAAAGAAAAGAAACAAAAGAAAGGAACAAGTGACTCCCCAAGTGAGATGACTGCAGTCCAGTGAAGCCTTGAATCATGAGTCATCGACCGCTCAACCATCCACAGTCAACGATCTACTAGTTACTGCCACAAGTTCCAATATTCAAAATAAGGAATGTAAGTTAACATTTTTCAAACAAAAGATAAAAATAACAAGCAAACAAAAGAAAAGCCAGCCAAAGGGCAGCCTCAATCATCCTCTTCATCGTCATCTTCATCATCATCGATGGGAGGTGGGCGTGTGCCTAAATGATCTTCAATTCGGTCCAGGCGAGTATCCATTCTGGCTAAATGATGGTCGATGTCGTCCAAGCGACCGAAAAGCCGCTGCCAGTTGGTCTGTGGCGGAGGAGGAGGTGGTGCTGCAGTAGATGGTCCAGCTCCATCGCGACCATGTCTAGCCTTTTGTCTCCGCTCCTGAACAGGGCGTGGAATGTCTCCCGTGCCAATACCAAGGCGGCGAAGAGTAGTGATAGTCATCTCAGCACGTGGTGGAACATACTCCCGCCGCATGCCTTCCAAGGGAACTTCAAAACGGGGGAAGATTAAAGTCAGTAGACGAGGAAATGAAAGTTTGAAAGAAGTTGTCTTACGCCTCGCCGTAGACCTAATGTGGCTGATGATGATGTTCGGCAATGAAATTCGAGCATACGGGGAAGTTCGGTTGTGGAACATGTAATCAAGGAAGTAAATATCGCTCTTGCGAACCTCCGTGTGCCCCGTCTTCTTTGGGATGACATTGTGAGCCATCATGTAAATGATAAGCCGATGACGAGGTTCGAATACATTTGCCAATATAGTCTCCTTTCTGGTAGAGCGAAAAGGTTGGTACTCGAGACCAAACCTAGCCATGGCCAATGATGGATCCCACCTCCTATTCGGGGGAACAAACTCCTTCTTCAAGTCTACTGGACGTCCGTCATCCATACACCCCAAAATAGCAGCCAAATCTTGCCGTGACAAGGTGATTCGTCTTCCACGCACCCAGGACTCAATTATTTCTCCACTATGGCGCGCCTTACTTTCAATGTTGGCGTAAAACTCGCGCACCAGGTCTGGGTAGTAATGGTTTGGAAGGGTGAGAATCGGAGCCCATCCTAGCTGAGCAAAAGCTTCTGAGATGTTGTACATCATCTCAACTGGTGGACTGACGTGCATCTCAAACAAAAACTCCAAATTAGCACGCGCCTCATGCCACTCCTGATTCCTGCGAGTGTTGAACCTAGCACTGTCAAATACTGATCTTCCCGCTCCACGGGAGGTGCCCTCACCAGGTCGACGGTTAATTGGTGGAGGAGAAGGTGAATTCTCCTCTTCAGTCACCTCCATCTCTTCATTAACCTCCCTCTCCTCACTACTAGAGGATGAAAGTACCGCTCTTCTTCCTCTTGGCATAGTACCTAAAAAATATTTCAATTATTAACATGTACTACAACTCATTTTTTTGGCAACAAAAGTTCAGCATTAATCCAAATAACCTCAAATACAATTGCTCAAGTTCTAATCATTCAATGATCGTACAAGACATATTTTCTGCCTAAAGTTGCCCAAAATCACCAAATTACACAAGATATGTATCAATTATAATTCAATTAGTGAAAATAGGAGCAATTATGATTATAACTATTTAGAATTAACAATAATAATATGCTTTTAGCTATACTCATGTTTAGGCAAAAATTAAACTAACTAACTCACCAAATCAACCAAATTACTCACTATACACAATGCACATGCTTAAACATCATCAACTAACCCTTTTTAACCATAATTTAACATCACCAATGGCTCAAAAACATCCTAGTTCCTTTTTCCAATTTCATTTAAATATAGCAATTGTGAATTTTAAAGTACTTGAAAACCAATAAATTGCTACATTTAAACATTTAAACATGCTTAAACAATCATAATAATCATGAATAAAATCAAAAATAGCCATGAACCTCATCAAATTTTCGAAATTAAAAGATGTCAGATAGCTCAGGATAAAAAATATGAACTTCTAAAATCAAAAGATTTGATGAAGAAACTTACCTCAATCACGTAGAAGGATGTTTGGTGATGCTAAAAATGCAAAAAGCCCTATGAAACAACCTCCAATTGACCTCCAATTGAAGAAATTGGAGTTTAAGAACCCTAACCTTCAATGCTTCAAAAACCTGATTTTAAGTGTTTTTCTTGAATTTTAATCGGTTAAAAAGGTTGTATGAAGCTCAAAAGGTGTTGGGGTGATGATTTCTAGCAAGATTATGAAGTAAAAATGAAGATTTGTGAGGTGGGTAGAAGAGAAGAAGAAAAACGCGCCTGAAAAATTAAAAAGAGAGGAAAAAATGAAGCTGAAATCGCGTTTCTGAAGGCTATATTCAGACACACAAAACGCGACTCAAAACGCGCCTTCAACTCGCGTTTCTGAAATCGCGTTTTCTTCCCAAATCTTGCAGCACTTAAAACGCGACTGTGTTTGAAAACGCGACTTAGAGTCGCGTTTCAGAAGTCGCGTTTTTGAGCCTTGATCCAGGCTTGAAAACGCGATTTCCATTAAAACATGACTTTGGATCGCGTTTTGAAGGCGCGTTTTCTTTTCTGCAGTTGCAGAATTGAAAACGCGATTCTGAGAAACGCGACTTGTAGTCGCGTTTTCTTTGAAAACGCGTTTTCTGCTTCGATTTTTAGCAGAATTTCAACTTTTGAAAAATTACAAAAGGTACCCCAATGACTCAAAATGCACCATAGATCATTTGTTTGCCAATTTTAATGACTGGAACAAATGTAAAACATTAAAAACATGCATTTTACCCCTTTATAATGAATCAAAAACACCTTTAATGCAAATCGAGGGGTTGAGTTGCTTGATCAAAGTTTGCCCTTTTCACCTCAAATGGTCATTCTTGCTTCCATTTGCCAACCCTATCACACAAAAACAACAAATTAACTAAAACACTTATTCAAATCACAAAATCACACCAATTTAACACATATAACATAAACATTGGGTTGCCTCCCAATTAGCGCTTTTATTTATAGTCGTTGGCTCGACTCACACATTCAGTTTCTTAATTTGAAGAAGAGTCGCCCAAAAGATATATGAGTCCTTTGGGTACGATTTCACCTGCCAAGTAGGGTTTCACTCGTTGTCCATTGACCTTAAACCTTTCATTTCTTGAATTTGCCAATTCAACCGCTCCATAGGGAAATACTTGAGTGACTTCAAAAGGTCCAGACCACCTTGACTTTAATTTTCCTGGAAATAACCTCAGGCGTGAATTGAATAAAAGCACTTTTTGCCCTACCTGAAATTGTTTAGGAATAATGTGCTTGTCATGCCAATATTTGATCTTTTCTTTGTAAATTTTGGCATTTTCATATGCATGTAACCGGTGTTCCTCCAATTCACTCAGCTCAAGTAATCTCCTTCCACCTGCAAGATTAAAATCTATATTAATTGCTTTAATAGCCCAATAAGCTTTATGTTCAATCTCTACAGGTAAGTGACAAGCTTTTCCATAGACTAAACGATACGGCGACATCCCTAAAGGAGTCTTAAATGCCGTTCGGTAAGCCCATAGTGTGTCATCTAGCTTTGTAGCCCAATCCTTGCGTGATTTATTCACGGTTTTCTCCAAAATGAGTTTTATCTCACGATTAGCTAGCTCTGCTTGTCCATTGGCCTGAGGATGGTACGGGAGTGATGTCTTGTGCCTACAGCCATATTTAAACAATAAGGAATCCAGTTGTTTGTTACAAAAATGTTTTCCTTCATCACTTATTATGGCCTTAGGTATACCAAATCTACAAAAAATATTCTTTTTAAGGAATCGGAGTACAACCTTAGAGTCATTAGTAGGTGAAGCGATTGCTTCTACCCATTTAGAAACATAATCCACTGCTACTAAGATGTACCTATTATTAAAAGAGCTTGGAAATGGTCCCATAAAGTCTACACCCCATATATCAAATAATTCAACTTCTAAGAAGGTAGTTAGGGGCATTTCATTCTTTCGAGATATATTTCCAGTTCTTTGGCATGCATCACAACTTTTAACATATTCCCGAACATCTCGATACATAGTTGGCCAATAAAACCCTGATTGCCATACCTTTGCCACAGTTTTTGATGTGCTAAAATGTCCACCTGTTTCAAGGTTATGACAATGATATAAAATATTATGTACCTCGTTTTCAGGAATACATCTACGTACCATACCATCTGCACAATGTTTATACAGCAATGGTTCCTCCCAAAAGTAACTTTTGACATCATGTAAGAATTTCTTCTTTTGATGGTAATTAAATCCCCTTGGAATCTCTCCACTTACCAAAAAATTAGCAATATCAGCATACCATGGAGAATTGATAATTGCTAGGACAAACTCATCCGGGAAATTCTCTTGAATAGGAACTTGATCCTTGACTGGAATATATTCTAGACGTGATAGATGATCCGCTACTAGATTCTCTGTTCCCTTTTTGTCTTTTATCTCCACATCAAATTCCTGCAATAAAAGAATCCACCGAATTAGTCTTGGTTTTGCATCTTTTTTATGTAACAAATATTTAAGAGCCGCATGGTCCGTATATATAATAACTTTCGATCCTACTAGATAAGATCTAAATTTATCCAAAGCAAATATCACTGCCAGTAGCTCTTTTTCTGTAGTTGCATAATTGAGTTGTGCTTCATTTAGCAACTTGCTAGCATAGTAAATGACGTGCAACCGTCCTTCTTTCTTTTGTCCCAATACTGCTCCAACCGCATAATCACTTGCATCACACATCAATTCAAATGGTAGTGACCAATCAGGCGAAGTTATAATTGGGGCAGAAATCAATTCCTTCTTCAACCTTTCAAATGCAACCAAACAATTGTCATCAAATTGAAAAGGAGAATCTTTACATAATAAATCACATAATGGCTTTACTATTTTAGAAAAATCTTTAATAAAACGTCTATAAAAGCCAGCATGTCCTAAAAAACTCCTTATCCCTTTGACATTGCTTGGGGGTGGCAATTTTTCGATGACTTCTATTTTGGCTTGATCCACCTCAATTCCCTTGGAGGAAATCTTGTGTCCTAAGACAATTCCTTCTTTTACCATAAAATGACATTTCTCCCAATTCAGTACAAGATTTGTTTCCTCGCATCTCTGCAAAATCAATTCCAAATTATGAAGACACTGATCAAAAGATGAACCATACACAGAAAAATCATCCATAAATATCTCCATAATTTTCTCAATATAATCAGAAAAAATCGCCATCATGCATCGTTGAAAAGTTGCGGGAGCATTGCATAACCCAAATGGCATTCTTCTAAAGGCAAAAGTGCCATAAGGACATGTAAATGTGGTCTTCTCTTGATCCTCTGGAGCTATAGCTATTTGATTATATCCTGAAAAACCATCAAGAAAACAGTAAAATTCATATCCAGCTATTCGCTCCAATAATTGATCAAGAAATGGTAAGGGAAAATGATCTTTTCTTGTTACCGTATTTAACTTACGATAATCAATACACACTCTCCACCCTACCACAAGTCTAGATGGAATTAATTCATCATTTTTACCCACGATTGTAGTCATTCCACCTTTCTTTGGTACCACATGAATTGGACTAATCCAAACACTATCGGAGATAGGAAAAACTATACCTGCGTCAAGCCATTTAAGAATTTCATTTCTTACCACCTCTTTCATGTTTGGATTGAGTCTTCTTTGTGTTTCCACCACTGGTTTGCAATTGTCCTCCAATAAAATTCGATGCATGCATATAGAAGGACTTATACCTTTAATGTCTGAAATTGTCCATCCAATTGCCTTCTTATGCCTTCTTAGAACTCTTAACAACTTTGCACATTGTTCATCATCAAGGTCAGCACTAACAATTACAGGTAAAGTTTTATTTTCTCCAAGAAATTCATACCTTAGATGAGTCGGAAGTGGCTTGAGCTCTAACTTTGGAGGTTCAATTTCTGAAGATTGTGAAAACCCTTTTCCTTTGCCAAGACTTTCATACAAATTACTCCTTTTATAAGGTGCTTGAAAATCCAAGTACTTGGCCAATTCTTCAATTTCTTCACAAACATCTTCTTGCTTACCTAAACTCATTAAACAATACTCAAGAGGATCTAAGTCAAAGTTGGCTTGACTCATCTCTTGGGTTAGTTTATCAATTGTGCCAATAGAATAAGCATGATCGGTAAAAGACGGATATTTTTCCATTTCATTCAAATTAAATTCTACCTCTTCTTCACCTACTTGAAACTTAAGCTTGCCATTTTTGACATCAATAATAGTACCTGCAGTAGCTAGAAATGGTCTACCTAGAATAATTGGCATAGATATATCTTCTTCCATATCTAATACCACAAAATCTACTGGAATGATAAATTTTTGAACTTTTATCAATACATTCTCCAACACTCCCAATGGATATCTAATAGACCGATCCGCTAGTTGCAAAGTAATATTAGTGCGTTTAAGCTCATGCAAACCCAATTGTCTAGCCACCGTTAAAGGTATTAATGATACACTAGCACCAAGATCACACAATGCCTTAGAAAAATCAACGTTACCTATGGTGCAAGGTATAGAAAAACTCCCCGGATCCTTCAACTTCGGTGGTAGCTTATTTTGAATAATTGCACTACATTCCTCCGTTAATGCTATTGTTTCGCAGTCTTCCAACTTTCTTTTTCTAGTCATGATTTCCTTGAGAAATTTAGCATAAGATGGAATCTGCAAAATAGCATCGGCAAAAGGAATGTTAATGTGCAATTGTTTGAAAAGTTTAACAAATTTTTCAAAATCTTTATCAAACTTATTTTGCTTTAATCTTTGTGGAAATGGAACCGCAGGGGGTATTGGAATGGTAGTGGAAGATGATGGTTGCTTTTCTCTTGGATTCTCCCGACTATTTTCCTCCACAATCGCCTCTTGGTTCCTCTGCTTTTCTTCTTGTTTTTCATTCACATCTTTCTCAACTTCCTTCACTGGAGGATCTTCTAATTGTCTACCACTACGAAGAGTAATGGCTTTCACATGCTCCTTAGGATTGACCTCTGTTTTGCTAGGTAATTCTCCTTGATTTCGATTATTCAAAGAACTAGCAATTTGACCAATTTGGACCTCTACATTCCTGTACATTGTAGTGAGTTGGTCCAACCTTCCTTCTACTCGCTCAAATCTGTCCGAGGTAACTTTTGCAAGCTTTTCCACTGCCATCTCCCAACCAGGTTTAGTTTCAGCTTGTTGTTGCCTTGATTGAAATCCCGGTGGATTGATTGGCCTTGGTTGATTTCCTTGATCCTTCCATCCGAAGTTTGGATGATTTCTCCACCCCGGATTGTAAGTATTCGAGTAGGGGTTATTTTGAGCATTACGATTGTAATTATTGACGAATTGTACCTGTTCAGAATCAACACACTCATTACTATCATGTTCACCTCCACATATAGAACAACACGCTACATGTGCATTAGATGAACTTGGACCAACTCCACCTTGTCTATTTAGCAACTTCATCACATTATTCATTTGAGCACTCAGCATATTGAGAGTGTCCATTTCTATCATACCTGCGTGACGTCTTGTATTACCTCTCTCATTGGCCCATTGGTAGTTATTTGCTGCCATTTCTTCTATCAAATTATGAGCCTCTTGGGGTGATTTACCCATTAAAGCTCCACCTGCAGCTGCATCGATCATAGTTTTAGTAGAAAAAACTAAACCATTATAGAAGGTTTGTATGATTAACCATTCCGGCAGTCCATGATGTGGACATTTCCGAAGCAAATCTCTAAACCTTTCCCATGCTTCATATAATGATTCTCCTTCCATTTGACTAAAACCAGTGATATCCATTCTAAACTTAGCAGTCTTACCTGGTGGAAAATACTTATTTAAGAATGCTCTTGATAGTTCATCCCATCCAGTGAAAGTATTAGGAGCATGAGAGTGTAGCCAAAGTTTGGCCTTATCTCTCAATGAAAATGGGAACAACCTTAGTCTTATAGCATCATCACTAACTCCATTCATTTTAATTGTATCACAAATTTCCAAGAATGTAGCTAAGTGTGTATTAGGATCTTCTACTGCATTACCTCCAAATTGAGATTGTTGAACCATTTGGATAAGTGATGGTTTAATCTCAAAATTGTTAGCATTTACCGTAGGCCTTACTATGCTTGTTTGAGATCCTTGTGTTCCCGGTAGAGTATAATCTCGTAGAACTCGCCTATTTTGGTCATTTTCCGCCATTTCTTCTTCAAATGGTAGTTCTATCAAAATGTCCTCTATCGGTTGCCAAATCTCTTGTTCCTCTTGCTGTTGTGTGTGCCTCCTTTGTCTACGTAGTGTCCTCTCAATTTCTGGATCGAAAGGTGTAACTTCCCGAGACGCCCGGTGCATACACTACAAACAGAAATAAGAGATATTATGCAATTTCAATTGTCAAAAACTGATTACAATATAAGATTAAATATAATCAGCTCAACTAATAAAAATAAATCTGTCTAAATTAATAGAGTTGATTAGGCTCTAATATTGCCGCTCCCCGGCAACGGCGCCAAAAACTTGACGGGAATTTTTTTATCAATGCAAGTTTAATTCCGATTTTACACCCGTTGGACTGCAAGTATACAGGTCGCAATTGTAGTACAAGATGTGTATCGGGTCGATCCCACGAGGAGCAATTAAAACAATTATTAGATACTAATTTACTCTATTATTTAGACTTACAATTAATTTGAGCAGAAACTTCAGATTTTAATTCAACTACAAAAATTCTTAAATAGATAAATGCAATTTCACAATAGGAGTAGAATTCACTAAATATTAAGATCTAGGGATGTAGATTCCACTTATGACTCAAAAGATCTAAAATGAATTAATTCAACACTTGTTACTGCTCTTGTTTAACCAAGGATTCATTTCCAGAAATACCAAATTCACATTCTCATGATAATAATGGGTTAAAACAGATTAGTTTTTCCTAATCTCTTGGTAAATACTAAATCTGTTCTTATTTACACATGAAATGCAGATTTCATCCACTTGAATGTATTTCTATTCTCATGAATATACAACACAAGTTCTACTTGTGTCATTCCATTATTTTTACCATTTCTCAATGAGTAAAAACAACTATAAACCTACTATTGGTGATCAAGCAACAACAAGTAATCCAACATACACAAGTAGATAAGTTAATACAAGACATAACAAGCATAAATCACAATCACTTCATATCATTTGGCCATAAGCTTCATCTACTCCCTAGATAAAGGAAATTAGCTACTCATGAATGATGAAACACTCATAACTTCATTAATGTAAATCATCATGAATTACAAATACAAGAGGAATAAAGAAAGTCTTAGCCAAGATATGGTAAAGCCTTCCAAAAATCTCCTTTGTCTTGAACTTGGATGATTACAAGATGAAACCTCAATTGCCCCTTGCAAGTACCTAGCTAGAGAGAATATGTTTTTCTGTAAGAAGCTAAGCTACGAATGGTCCCCAGATCTCTCCCCATATCTCTGCATAAAAAACACTCAAATGCTCCATTTTTCCAAGTCAAATTCTATCCTTTGATTCCCAAATCTCCACTTTGTTAGCATAGTCAAAAACCAATATTTTTGACTTGAAAATAAGCCACTTTTCTTGCCCTTTTGTCTTCTGAAGCATGTGCACCGAATTCCCTTGCATCTTATAGCTGGAAAGTGGTATGAACACAAGAGAATTGGCTGAGTCAAATTGCAGAATTTCGGCTATAAAACGCGCCTACACAAAACGCGGTTACAAGTCACGTTTTGTGTACTCGCGTATTCACTTTGGCCTTACTTCATCTGCGATTTTCTCTATCATAAAGGCCGAACTAGCTTTTGTGCAAAACACAAAAGTTGTAGCCCTTTGAGTTAGCTTTCCAATGCTTCAAGAATCATCCAAATCGGAGCTTTGTAGCCTGAGATATGATCGAAATACTGTCACCTGTTCAAACCTCTGTTTTAACTTCCGACCACAGGGTGCAGCTTCTGTATTCCAACGTTTTGCCCATGAAGATGGCAGAAATGGATTTCGATGTCTTCATACGAATTGTAGGTCTCTTTCTTAGCTTTAAAATGGTATAAAAATCACCTCAATCCGATAAGTGTAGCTCCAGATATGGTCAAAATACTGAAAAGTGTCAAAACTGACTTGTATTGCATTTCCTCACTTGAACGTTTTTCACTTCATTCTTCTTGTTGCCACTTAAATTCATCACCAAATCTCTATTTTTCACCTCAATTGACCTCCTTTGGTGATTGATTCATTATTCCTGCATAAAAATGAAGTTTTTACTATTAAAATCAATAGAAATGCAATATTATCCACTTTTACCAAAAATATATAATTTTACCAAAAACCTCTTTATTTTAATTATAAAACTAAATAATCAACTCAAAATTAACTAATAAAATGCACTTAAAAATACGTAAAATAAACTCTTATCAACAATCCTGATAGCTGGAAGAATGAGGAGAGACTGGATTAATCCAGTGGTCGGCCCCTGTACAGATTTCAATTTACAGAAGATTTCAGAAAGATGGAAGATACAAATCCCATGTCCTCTCTTCTGCACATACTACTGCTGCTACCACTAACACTGTAATAGATACAACACAATTAGTAACCATTTGCCAACAACTCGCTAACTAACCCTGAGCTATGCGTTGCTGAGTTGGTATTCTTCCACCAAGCTATTACATGTGCATTTTCATGTCAGGATTTAGCTATTGATGGCTGATCGAAGATTGAGTTTATGTGGTGGTGCCCCTAATGGTGGTTGAGATCCTCAGCCCCTTATTAAGCTCTGTTATTGGGACTCATCATTCCATTCTATTGACTTAACTCAACTCACATGCCTTTTCCATCTTAGAATAGTTGGACTTGCGACTTTTGGAGCGCTAAAATTGCTCCGGAGAAAAATGGAGTTTTAATACCCAAACTTTGATAGATAAGCATTTTTAGTCCTCAAACTTTGGACGAGAATAAATTTGGTATCCAAACTTTTAACTTTTGAGCACATTTAGTACTCTTGACGGTTTTTTTTTCTAAATTGTATGTGAAAGAGTCACGTGATAGTCACATGTCTAGCAACTATTAATAAAAAATTGTCAAAAAATGTAAAATATCCTTTTGATAAAATTATTAGTTCTTAAACTTAGTATTTAGTGTCAGAAGGATATTTTAATTATTAGTCCTTAACCTAGTATCAAAAGGATATTTTACATGATAACTTAGTGTCAGAAGAAAATTTTACATTTTTTTGCCATTTTTATACAATAGTTGCCGGATATATGACTATTGCATAATTTTTTTCAGTAGTAATTTGGGACAAATACGTCAAGGGTACTAAATGTGCTCAATAGTTGAAAAATTGGGTACTAGATTTGTTTTTGTCCAAAATTTAAGAATTAAAACCGCTCATGTGTTAAAGTTTGGGTACCAAAACTGCATTTTTCTTAATTGCTCCCCAATTTCACAAACAGAAAACAAGAATTCAATCAAAAGCAATTTACATGCCTGATTAAAAATCATCTCCTAAAATTTGATATAACTTTTTTTTTCTAGCTCCAAGATATAAGTCATAACTCAAAATGGTTGATAATAGCAATATCAATCCTATTCAGAGGTCAAAAATATAGTCAGAGGTCTAAGAGACACGTGAATTAAGTGACATGGCAGCAATAGAGTGATGAGACCCAGTAAGGGACTGAACAAGGGGGTTGAGGATCTCAACCGCCCTAGCGGTGTTGCGGAGAGAGGCTGTGGAATTATTTCGATTTCCTTTTTTACTAATTTTTTTATTTTAAGATACAAACCATCCAATTAATATTTGGTTTTCTTTCAACCAATCCAACTCTTAACTCAATACTCAATTGAGCCAACCAACCTGTCAATAGTGGGTGGATTGGACGAAGTGTTGGATTTTAGGTTTAATAGCCGGCCTTAACAATGCCCATTCTCAATAACAGTTTAGGTTTGTGGACCTTGGGCTTGGTCAGGCATTAAGGGCCTCCAACCCGTTTTACCGGACCCAAGTAATACACGCTATAAATGTCTGTTCAAAATAAAAAGAAGAAAATAACAAGCAAAAATAAACCAATTCCAGTTGCAATTTCTAAACAAATTCCACTCACGCAGGAGGCAAACAGTGAAAAAGAAGAAAATAGGATAAGGCTAATGGCGACGGCAGCGGAAATGGTGGGCGGAGGTGGCGCCGGCGGCGGCGGCGGTGGTGGAACTTTATCGGAATTGTACCAGAACTCGAAGCGTTTGGTACTCAAGTGCCGGGAGGGCGTGGCGAGGCTGGAGCGTTTTGAGAACTCGTCATCCTCTTTACCTTCATCGTCTTTGGACTCTTCGCCGGAGCTTGCGAATGCCGTAAAGCAGGATATCAACCAGATCCGATCTCTCTGCGCGGAGATGGATCTTCTTTGGCGATCCATCTCCAACAAGCCCCAACGCGATCTCTGGAAAAGGTTGGTTTGAATTCTAGAGAAAGCATAGCGGTTTATTATTCGATTTTTATCTTTTTAGTTGTGCTGCTTATCGATATTGGATGTATAGGGGAATCGATTGAAATGCGTGATTTGATTTCCAAGTGAGAGGAGTTTGAAATGCATATTCTAGGTTAGCTGAAAGGAATTAGGGCTGTGAATTTACTTTCTTTTGATTGAGAAATTGGACGAGTTGTTAGCGTGGAGAAATAAATTGGTATATTGGAAAAAAAAAAGTACTGGAAAAGGTTGTAGAAAAGTGATTTTTTGGATTTGCCTAAGTTGAATTTTGCCTTGTTTCTCGAGGAATTTTTGCCCATGCCTTTAGAGGGGGATGTCAAAATGTGCATATTCTGATGATGCGGAATCTCCTCTAGAAGTTTTAATGGAGTGTATTGATCTGCAACAAGTGAACAACAATTGATTCAAATATTTGGGTTTGCTCCTCAGTAGCTAAACTCCTCCCTGCAAGCATACTCCAGCTGCAGAACATCCGTTGATGATGTCTCAAAGAGAAATAGTTTGCTTTGAAATTGAGAGTTTTGTCTTAAATGCTATTGAAAACACTTATTAGGGCTGACTATGTTTTAGCTAAAACACCGCTTTTCAAAGATCTCAGCTGACGAGTACGATCTGAGTGTAACCAATATGATATATCTGTAAAGCTCCAACAATACAAAATTGCTTACTTCTCCTTAGTCTTGAGGTGTTTATGGCCATCTCTGGATGAGATTTGTGGAAATGAATGTTTGAGTGTCTGCAAAGATGTATATGATATTGACACAAGTAGATAATTCTTATCAATTGACAATAGCATTGGTTGATAGCCATAATGTTTTTTAGCACATTTTGTTACAAAACTGAATGAACTTAGGATTCTTAGGTCAATTGATATAATTTGAAGGGTAGCTCAGTCCACAATGGTTATTTCATTTTTTATATGTTTTACCTCTCTCTCTCTCCTTTATGTGTGTTTATGTACATTGACCCTACTGTGTATCAGGCTATGCATGTTTTTGGGGAAAAAAAATCTCCTTTCTTTTAATCACCAGCTGAAAACTTTTTCAGAACGGTAGAAAATATTAATGCAAGAGAAAATGGAAAAGGTGTCATGCATTAAAGCAGTCAGTGTCCATTGTGGTGGTTCATTTTAGACAAAAAAAAAGGTCTGAAGATTGAGGAAATCATTGTGGATTATGTCTTTTCTTTATAATGATCTCATACGTCAACTATTACCAATGATAGGAGTTTTTCCATTCACTTTCACAGTATTTATCTATGTGCGGGGCAGTCCTCTTACTTCCGTCACATGGTGGCAGTCATTGTGGTTTATCAGTACTGTCAGAGACTCAAGAGGGACTGTTTTCTCATATTACATGTGGAATTTTCTTTTCAAGTCTCTTTTTTTCTGAAAACATTTGGTGTGGCTGGTTTCGTTTGTCATTTAGCATTTTTCAGTAATTTGCTTTGGCATCTTTCTAGCAGATATCCTTTGAGAACAGCTACTCAAGCATGAAAACAAAAGTCACTTTGTTGTTGAGAAGATCTATATCCTTCAGATTCTGTTTTGCCTTTCTGTGTGTGTTTTGTTTGTTTGTTGTTCAGGTGATTAATCACCCAAAAAATAAGTTTTTCTTTCTTTTGCATGGTTTTGCAGACCCTGGGTACACATTTTACCTCATTGTGAACTCAATTTAGCAAATACTAGATGTTTTTTGCTATGACTGTGATGGGGAGAAAACTTTAATGTTAATTGCATATCACAAATAGGTTACATTAGGTTTTCCAGTACTGACTGGTTAGAAGGGTCAGTATTGCTGTTAGGTTCTGGCAATATAGAAGATTAGTGACTTGTCTGTAATTATTTTATTTGTATTATCATGATTATGCAGAAAAGTTGAACAAGTGGGTGAAGAGGCTGACTCATTGAAAGAGAGTCTGGAAAAGTACCTTCAACGGCATCAAAGACGAATGCAAGACGCTAAAGAGAGGGCTGAGTTGCTAGGACGAGCTGTATGGTGGAACCTTCCTCTGACTTCTGCTCAAATATGTTGATTGCATCTCTTAATTCAAGTATCTCCTGTCTAATGAGCTTAATTTTATTGTAGAATGGGGAATCATCTCATGTGTTGAGGATTTATGATGATGAAGCACAAGCAATGGAGAAAGTTAAGAGCTCATCCAGGATGCTAGAAGACGCTTATGCAACAGGGGTGGCTGTCCTTTCAAAGTATAGCGAGCAAAGGGATCATCTCAAGGTACTTAACCAAAGCAATTTATTCATCTGTCTTTATGTGCATAGTTTTTTGTGGTAATGCATTTCCACAGCTGTTGCATTTAGTTTTGAGATGTCTACACTGAGCAACATGTTCATATGAGAAATTTGTACTGGCATCTCAAAAGTAGTTGTTTTTTGAGGGAAAATGTTAATGTTGGACTTTTAGATGCTATTAAGCCAGACTCAAAATGTAATAAATCATTGTCACTTAAGTTATTGAAAGCTCCAGTCAGTAACTAGGCAGCAAATGAAATAGTGGGACAAGTTGTATTTTGATGCAGCCAACGATTAGTTAGATGGATTGTGAACATGTACATTTCCTTTTTAACTCAAGCATTTCTCGGGCATACCTTAGAAGATATGAAACCTATTTGGACACTGAAATATTATTAGTTTAAGAGTCCCTGTCTAAATATGTCGATGTAGGTTTCAAGGTCTATAATCTTCTGACATTTTGTCTTACTTTTTTGCAAAAAAGTGTCTCGGTTTCTTCAGAAAACTTTATTTTTGGTAATCAAATTTTCTATTTGTTTGTCCTAAATTTTATATTTGAAATTTTTTGTTTATTTGAATTTGTCTTAGCTGGGAGTTTTATTGTTTGTGATAGAATTAATAAATAGTTAGTATGAGCAAGTGTATGTGCCTAGAATTTTGTAGTATATTGAGCTTGATATATTAAATTCCTTGCACATATTTGGTGAGATTTTATGATGCAATCTAGCCTTAAGTGTGACTGAAGGTTTCTAGCCAAATGCTCTTCTCCTTTCTTCCATTTTGCTGCAGTTTTTCCTACTTTCAGCCTATCAAGTTCCAGTTCTCTGCAGAGCTTTTGATACTGCTATTCCTAATCATTGTAATCTGACATGTTTTCCAAATGCCCTAGTAGTTAGTCACACATTTTTTTAGTAATTATTTTCTCTATCCTCTGTCGCTATTGCACATTTACAATCCTCATTTCCACTGTACCTTTCAAGTACTGGTAATTATTTTTATTTGTTCCTTTAGAAGAAGATCATATTCAACAACCCCAATCCACCTTTCCTCAAGGAAATTAGAGAACTGCAGTATTCCCTTAACTGGTTCAATGGCAGGGTTCTACACCTCAGTATCTTATCTTTTTACTTCCTCATTCCTATGGCAATACAAAAGCCAGTATATAAGACTTTCAGCTGCAGACGTGATGTTGCTAAAAATAATAACAAGTAAAAACAAATTGTCAATCATTATAAGCTGCAGAATGTTTCAAAGGCCTTTTTATTTGTAAACAAACCTAATGGAGGTCCTTTAATCATCTGTGAGAATACCATATAGATGCTCAAGACTGGTTCAAAAGGAGTACCACTGCCACAGGCACTTCTTGCAAAAAAGGAACCTAATAGAGGCTTTTTAATTGTGTTAGAGAAGTTTCGTTTTACAGACCTTATCTATTGATTTTATTTATTTCCTAATCTATAGATATTATGGGTTCAGTCTTTACTCTTTACTGAAATAGTGTCAAGCTTTTCCTTTTACCATTACCTAAATTTCTGGTATGCCCACATCATATCAAATTCCCAACTTCCTCATCATATATGTAAAAGGAAACAGAACTGCACTGTTTTGGCCTTCTGTGTCAAACTTGCAAGAATTTGCTTCCCTCATATTGCTTCTTGAATATTTTAGAATTTTTTCCCCTCTTAACTTACATTGCCCAAGTCAAAATAAAACCTTGGTGTAAAGCTTTAACAGGTAGAATATGGAGATGGGTAATGCTGAAGGGAAGATTAAGTCACTTCTGGTAAGATTGTGTCAGTTTGGGAATCCATAGAACGTTGACAAATTTGAATTGAAAACACCAAGTATAACGAAGTAGATACTGAGGCAATGGAACGGTTCAATGGTTTGTTGATAGTGCATCTTGCACTTCAGTTTTCTCAACTTGGTCTATCAATTTATGTGTTAATTGTCGTATATCGACTTTTGGTATGTACAACTTTGAAGTGTTGTATATTAATTGTTTGAAGCCTGCTTCATCTGAAAAAACAAGGTTGCAAATGTTATCTGTGGTAGTCTTGGACCTATTGTTACTTGGATCTGCTGCTAACTGATAATGTGTGATACTAATACATGGAATTGGATGAGTTTTGTGCAGAGAGCTCAAAGAAAAGCACTGGATGTTCTTAATAGATTGGGACTTTCAAATTCTGTGTTGAGGCTTATTGAGAGGCGTAACCGTGTAGATAAATGGATCAAGTATGGAGGTATGATCGCCACGATCATCTTTGTCATAATGTTTTGGAGGTGGACAAGGTGAACCACATTCGTTGTACATATGCAAAATTATGGTGCACCTTTGTGATTTTTGGGAACAGGGAGATATGGATGAGAGCAGTCAGAAGCTTTTCAAAATTTCTAGGTGTCATTGGGTTTTGATTGATAAACCACTGGAACATATATATTGGAAAAACTGTATAAAAATGACACTTGGCAAGGGAAAAGGTACTACATGTAAATTTTTCAATGACATTGGATTCAGGTTCCAATTTGCTCTTTCGTTCTTTCTGCCTGGTTAATTGTGCTTCCGAGTTAGCTGTTGAAACTTGAATGTGTTGCTGTTCACAGTAGCACAATACATTTCTGCACTGAGCTGTGGCAGGCAGTTTTGCACCACCTACGCCCCTTGGCTGCCCTGCCAGGGATTCTACCACTTCTCTAGTAGCAAACTTTCATTGAAGCTTATTATTCATAATTTTGCTATCATGAGAGCGCACACAGCTAAGTAGCTCAGCAAATCTCCAATCTAGGACATATATGAATGAACTGATCAAGTAAATTTCAGAATTTACTAATTTTTTGAATCCATCCAGATATGCTGCCTATTCTGCAGTGTGTTCTTCAGTTTTGGAGCACGATTGAGTTCATATTCATATTGCTTGTGTTCGTCGAGTGCTAAATTCTGCAGTGGTTCAGATGCATAAGAGTTGCCCACAATAAACAGAATTTTGATGGACGTCCTAAATTTTGTTGCTCTCTTAAGATTGCGATCTTCTTTTTACGCCAGTAGTAAGTTAAAAATTGCTTTGCAAAAAACAATTGTATGAGCCGGCTTTGCTTCTGTACTGTGTATGGTTTTATGCAGCAGAAATAATTCACGTACAAAAGTTGTTAATCCATTCACTGATTTTGTTTTTCTTTTTTCACAGTGTGGATGTCTGTACTGTTCTTCATTTAACCAAGCACATCAAATTGAATAACACTTCTTCAAAAATTCTTTTGACATTGTTGCGATACAGAGATTGTAACCATTTTCTTCAAAGGTCGTCGCAATAGAAACTTAATTTTTCATTGCCATATTCGTTTGTATTTCTCCAAATAAATAAAATGATTATTTAAATTGCACTGACTTTAGTAGCTTAAGCAAGCCTATAAGGACTAAAGTATATTCAAAAAGTAAAATGTCTCATATGACTATATAAGAAATCAAAAGGTCTGAAAACAACAATATTGTTACTCTAACGGTAAATATATACAAAGAAAGTAGGAAATTCCATACTCCAATCTTTGACTTTTAGGATAAATTACAAAACTTGCCCCCTTAAAAATATAGGTTTCTTGCTTTGCCCTCTGCTTTGTTTGGACAAATTTGTCCTTCACACTTCTCAGATTTTTTCAGTAGAAAAGAACCAGGTAGCCTCAAAAAATGATTTGATTTTATCGCTTGACATTGGCACGTTGCAACACCAACACATACACAGACGAAAACCATTCAAGCTTTTGGTAAACATTAGAATAGAAGATTGTGCATCTAAGCACAAAGGCGTGGGCTTGAAAGTTGAAAGCATACGAGGGCATCTTGGTACTTAAATAATTGAAGAAGAGGATTTGGAAATTGCGATCCCAAAGCTTCCTTTCTGGCTCGATATAAGCATTCCGACTTCTGACCGCTAGACTTTTTATTAGAATCTCTTGTAGCTAACACAATTAGTACAGTTAGTAGATAGTCGACTTCTTAGTAGATTCTGCAGTCGGTATATTGTTCACCTAATGTTACCGCCCAGGACATTAATAATTATTGTATATAAACGAGATTGGAACGAGGGCATACTTGAAAATAGACGAAACTGCTGAATTTATTTTGAAGAAAACTTGAGACTGAATAAAATTCTCAAAATAACCTTTATTTAATATGATTATAATAGAAGGTATAAGGGAGGCTTATCTAGTAGTTCTGAAAACTAGAGTCACTCTGTCTTTGATGATACACAAACATCTATTTATAATAGTATAAAATAATTTCATTTGAAATTTCATTTTCATTTCATTTCATGCGGACATCATTTGTATTTGCATTTTATTTTCATATCAACACTTCCTTTGACTGATACTTCTTTTTGAATTGACTGGCATCTTTATATCACGTCACTTTTATCGTAACTGACAACTTTTGAATTATTACTGCATCTTTATATCTTGTTTGGATCCTGAGGATTTTGTAACTTCTTTGAGCTTTTCTTGTTTATTTTTGAGATAGTCCATAGCCTGTTTGAGCATTTCTAAATCTTCCATCATTTTTGTAAGTAAGAAGTCATGAGTAGATCCTAATAGTCCTTCTTCTTGAATTTTTTTTCTCCTTCCTTTTCTTTTTTCTTTTGAATCTCCTTGGACACAGAATTTATCTGCCATTGGATTTTTTGTACTATTTGGAGAAATCTTTGAACATTGTCTTGCGAACAATAATCCAAAGTAAAACATGTCCACTATTTGATTTTGAATTCTCTGATTAAAGACATTGGGTACGGCGTTGAAAGTTGTTGAGTGATTTTGTAACTCTACCAAATATCCATGGAGCCTTGAATTCTAAATGAAAGAGGACTAATTTTGCATAATCTTCCCCTTGTGCTTTTCTCAAATATAATTGGAATCCCATTTTTGCTTCAGGTGGTATAATCTCAATTTGTGGACCAAAGTAAGTCCACCAATGATAGAACCAAATTGGAAATTTTCGATTGCAATTGCCATGGAATGTAAAAAAACATGAATGATTGAAGGGATGAAAGAGAGACTCTATACCAAGCCATCCCATAATCTTGATATGTATAGCCTTTTGGAACATGTTTAACTGAAAAGTTTTTCTTTGAATAAAGAGAAATCCATTCATCTGTACTGCAAACCATTTTAATGATACATTTGGAATGAGAAATTTTGCTTGGGTCCTTTTTTTTTTGGAACTGCCCAAATTTCAATAGAGTTTGCATCTAATATAATTAATTCATAATATCTGATTGTTTTAGAAGGATCATCTGGACACCATTGGCATCCTTCTAGAAATATCCTACTTGTAAGACCTAATAAAGAAGTGTAAGGTGAAATTTCTTTGAATTTGATTAAGGTGATCTGTTGTGTAATGGGTTTAGTGAAATAAGAATTTGAATTATCTGTGAAATTTTCTAGGGCTTTTTCTTCAGTATTTTTCTTGGAAGATGTAGGAGGAGTTTGATTGATTTGAACATAAGATAATAGAGGAAAATCTGAAACTATTTCGAATGCATTGGAAATAGAAATTTAGAAATTTGAGTAGTTTTCATTTCATAGTCTTTGACTGATAAAGCCTTTGATGAACTTCCTTTGCTCATTTTCCTTCAAAGTATCAACAAATAATAGTATTCAATTTTTGAAGTTCTTGTCGTATCCATTCTTTGTAAGGAGAAGCATCACTCTCGTATTGTCTAAGCCAATATTCATTCATCTGATTTCTCTGAATATTTCTTTTTTTTAGAAGACATCTCTCTTTCAAGGTTTGAATTGTTCTTGATGGTCTCATATATACTTGATCATACTTGAAATGTCATAGGGTGGAATAGTTTTGACCTCTCCATTTTCTTTGATGTAGTGAACAACTTTTTTATATCGATAAAGTGCTTCTTTTCTTTCACTGGTTTGGAAATAATGGTGCCTTCTTATGCGTTGAATAAACTCATTTATTTGATCCATGACTCTGTTAAAATTCTCTTGTTAAAAAATCAGGTAAAGAATTGTTTTCTCCTTTTATAAAATCCATTTCAAAATCAAATAATAGTATGGCATGCCATCTGGCAAATATTTGTTTTGAAACTATATTTTCAACATCTTTTTGTAAAACTTCCTTTGCTGATTTATAATCAATTCTCAAAAGGAATTTTGTATTATATAAATCATCTTGAAATTTAGAAATGCAAAGAACTATAGACAAAATTTCTTTCTTAATAGTGGAATAATTCTGTTGAGGTCTAGACCATGTTCCTAAATGATATCTAACTAATTGCTCTGAATGATCTTCTAATTTTTACTTTAATATTCCCCCATATCCTAACTCAAATGCATCTATTTCTACTAACACGAATGTATGAGGATGAGGAATACCTAGATATGGTAATAACTTAATCTTTTCTTTAAAGTATCTAACCTTGGTAGTATGTTCATCCATCCATGCTGATGGATTCTTTTTAAATCTCCCAAATAATATTGAGCAGTCTTTTCTTAATTTTGGAAAGAAATCTTCTATATAATTTAAACATATTAAAAATCTTTGTAATTGAGTTTTATCTTTAATTTCATCTGAAAATTTATTTGCAAATTCTAGAGCTCTATTAATAGGCTTTATCGTGCCTTTATAAATGTCATGACCTAGGAATCTCATTTTTGTTTGAAATTTTGAAATTTTGAAGTGTTGATTTAATGTTTCCGAAGATATCAATATATCATCCATATATACTATTATGAATGAACTATAGGGGTTAAAAATATCATTCATTATATTTTGAAATTCTAATGGAGCATTTTTAAACCAAAATGCATTACCTTCCATTCATAATGTCCAAAAGGAGTGGTAGAAGTCATTTTATATCTATCTTTTTCCGCAATTATTATTTACCAAAAATACATTACATAAAACATGTTTACTAAATATATGCTTCTTAGTATCTTAATGTTTGTTTACACTAATTAAATTTTTTATTATAAAATAAAACCTTATGCTTAAGCCTGAAAAGAAATTATAAATAAAGATAAAGAAGAAAGAGAGAAGAAAATTGCAAAAAAGGAAAGTATTCAACACCACAAGAGTAAATTGGAAAATGATTATCTAGTTTGACTACAAACACAAAAGCAAGGTTTTGAAACCCACCCTATTCATCAAATCAAAAAATTTACCGAATCAAGGGTCACTGATTCAATCTTGAACTGACAGTTATTGAATCATAATTGCCCCATGACTTCATCAATACATAATATCTAATTAATAGTTTACTTAAGTTATCATATAGTCCAATGAAATAACCTCTATATATACATATTTGGTCAATCAATTAAATTAGAAAATCAAATTCCTTTAAACAAAAAAGAAAGAAAGATAATGAAGTGCTTTGATTCATATTTGATCAATTTTAAATTTAAAAATGATATGTGGATAAGAAACTTGAAATTACATAAGCAATTTGAATTTATAAATGATTTAGATCTAAAGTATAATTTTAGAAATGTAAAAAAAGGGAAAAATATAATTTCACAACAAAGGGATATGTTTTAAAATTAAAAATAAAATTAGACGATTTAACACAAAAAAGATACATAATACATGTATTAATGCTTCATAGACCATCCTTCAATCAGAGCCTACTTAATTTTATTTAAGAATCAACAAAACGGACTACGAATCGACTGGTGTACTAAATGCCATTTTAGTTCAATAGATCACTAGTTTGACTGAATAATTCAACTGATTTTCAAAATCTAGAACGCTTTTTCAACCATTGCAGGTTTGAAGCGTAATTTAGCTCGAAAAGAAGTTTGATCAACAATTTAACCGAGCAATTTGGGTTGAGTTTTGAAACCATGCATAGAAGTTACCTGACAAGTCATTTTGATTAGTTATTAGGAGGTGATACATATATAAATGTCATTAATATAGGGTGTAAATTGAAACTAACCTCTAAGTACAGTGGTAACATTTTATTTAAGCCGATTTAAGATTGACGGGTTAAGAGAAAAGGGGAGCAAAGTGGGACAGTGAGATACTTGAGGGGGCTTTACTGTATTTCACCTTTTTTGAACTATTGCGATAAATAAATAACTCGTAACATAATTTCTTTCTGATTCCCGGATTCCGAAACCCATCGTCCCCCTACTCCTGATTAACACGTCCGGCAGATCCGACTCGTCGCCGGAGAATCGGTGACCGGCTGATACTTCACCGCAGAATTCAACTAAGGGTAAAAATCGGCAACTTTAAGCTGAAATTTGATTAACTAGTAGTGGTAAAACGCAAAATTCCAGTACCTTAAGGTCCAATTGGATTTGTTTTTCTAGGTTTTTGGATAGTTTCGATTATCGCCTTGCAATCCTTCGAGCTCCTCACTGGAACTCCCCCCATCGGTATGCATCTTTCTGGTTTATTTTTGCTTACGAAATAATACTAGTCGTTTTGTTTGAAAGGACATATTGGGTTCTCTGGATCTGATGGTAATTATCGTTTACTTGATGTCAATTTTTGGGGGAAGATTGATTATTTCGAGTGTTCTGTTGAAATTTGAGCTCCTTCTTACTAATATTGTGAAAAGCTATGTACTGATGGCACATGAAATCATTCATTGTGCATGAGGATATGTATGAAAATCAATCTAGATCATGGTTTATTGTCATCTGTTTCGCCGAAACGTACTCAATCATTTCCATTCTCTCTTTTTTAGTAGTAAATGAATGTGTTTTAGGTCATTAATTTGTTGCCAATATTTCCTAATTTGATGTACCATTAGTGTGACTTTGTTGAATGTGGGCATAGTTGAAGTCGTTTTTCTGATTATAGGTCGTGCTTTGGAGGATATTTTGCCATGAATTTTGAAGCGATAATTTTAATTTCTGTGGTTCTTTCATGGTCTAATTGGCAAGGACATGCTAATGGGGGTGGTTGATTTTGGCATTTATGGCTTAAAGGACTTCTTGTCATGGTGAGTGGTGGGAGTTGTGTGAAGGCCAATGAGCATAGCTGTGGGAAAACTGGAGAAAATGAGGGAAGGTTTTCGAAGTGTTTCAATAGACTGTAGAGAGACAGGAAACTTTGTTCCACAAGATTAACTTAACCACTAATATGGAGTTTGAATGACATTTGCTAATTTTTATTACTTTTCTTTTCTAAAAGTCTTTAACATTTTGGTGAGAGATGTTGCATACTTTGCGTATTGAACCATCCTTAGAAAAGTTTAGATATAATAGACTGACGGCATTGTTTACCTATCATGTATATGGTATAATGTATCTGAAGGTGATGATTCAGTTTATGCGATAAAGTAGTTAGTCTATCTTTTTTACTTAATTCTATATGATTTTATATTGAATGATAATTTTAGAATTAAGCTATTTATAAAAAAAAAAGGGTACAATTTCCTTCTCTAATAACATCAGTGGACGTAATAGGTTCACCAATTATTGACACATTTATGACACCAAATTCATCAAATGGACTGGTTAGGTTTGTGATTTGCAACAAGTAGCCTCTTATTGATTACAACATAAGTACAGCACCATATACTCAAAACTATCTGTACTATTTGCATTTGCATGATGTCTATTTGTAGCTCCAAGTAGTTGGCTAGTCAGCCAATTGTTGAATTATTCTCTAGTGATTACCAAACCAAACTAGTACAAGTGTTTTATTTTTAGCTACACTTTGATAGTTTTTGCGATTATCCTAAACTAGAACTGTTGAACTGCTATGTAGATGATCCTGTCTGTCTTGTGTGACTTCACAAGGTTTGTTTGTTTAACTTTATTAATATCTTCTGTACTTTCTACTGATATCTGATAAGTGTTATTTGGTACTTTGCTAGAAGGAAAATGAAGATGGTGGCGGCATTAGTGGTGGCTTTGTTGGTTGCCTCTCAGCTTCCATTAGGCCTCACATTTCCTTCTACAGCCCCTGCATTTCTATGGTCACCTCACCAAGATGGGTATGGTTCTTTTCGTTGGATTTTTGTTTCTTCACTTACCAATGGTGCTTAGTGGCTTATCTCTTCTCCTGACTATTTGGTAAAGCTTAGCTTTTCTTTTAGTTATATGTGTCTGGTGAAGAGGTTTTTGAAAATGTTCCTCTATATTATATTCTTTCAATCCTTGAAATGTCAATATTTAAAGATGCTTTGTTGGATTTTTTATTTTTGGGAATCCTTTTGTCCAATTTGGAATTTACATTGACCACGAACTTCGTATTGAAGCGATTGAGGGGAAAATTTCATTAACCTTGACAATATAAATACAGCTCTAAGTAGAACACCTAAGCAATTTTGTATCACTGAGTAGAGCCTTGGATCATGTTGGTAGTGGCCATTGGCAGTTGCAAGCATCTTATGGGATGATAGGGGATGGTAATGGATTTTGATGATTGTATATGAAGCTAATGCGTATCCGAAGGGGTATAGAGATGAATATTAGATTGTGGATAAGAAGGATTTGTCTTGGTAGCCAGAGCTGAGAGCAGAAGAAATCTTCATCAATTATAAAAGGATCAAAAGCAAATGCTGACCTTTAACAAATGGAAGGCAATAAGTGGCTTATAGATTTTGGGGAATGCTTTCTTACATAGTCAAACATGCCTCTTGCTCATGTCGTAGTTTTTTTTTTCAATGCATTTTTTATTGAATCAAAACCTGTGGTTAGAGTGGAAAACCGTCAGCCACTCTGCTTTTATTAGAAAAGGGAAAAAAGAAAAGAACCCAAAAGCCATACTCATTGCATAATGAAGCATCTTAAAGAAAGGTGAAGAGCTCTTATTTCCTCATTGTTTTTGCCCTTATTGTTAAAGCAGAAAGGATATTTGTTGAAGATATGTTTCCACGACACTTGAGCGTAATTATTTCCAGCTCATTGGCGTTTGCAAGACGAACCTTGAGATTTGTAGTTGGTGGCCTTAGGATGAAGAAAATGTTCTTATGTTGATAATAGGCTATGAGTAAGTTTTATACCTTCCCTTTAAATTGAGGGTGGGGATCCAGGTCATGAAGCGGGATATATATGAGGAGGAATAAATTTTTGGGCAATTTTCAATTTAGTATCAAACTTCAGATAGCTGATGAACTGCAACTTAATGGAGGAGTTACTGGGATGTACTTGAACTAATGTTGTATGATGTTTGGGGAACCGTGAATCTGAGACATGTAACAGCTAATTGATTTAAGGAATAGTGTAGTGAAAAATTTCCTCTTCTCCTTCTGGTCATCAGTGCAAGGTTTAGATGTTGGCTGCTTTCACAATTGAAGTATATCGGTGTCCTATATACCTATTGGGTTTTCTTTTTCTACTTAGAAGAAATGGGAAAAACTCAAAGAAAACTAGGATAGAAGAGGTCTGGGGATAACATCTACCTTTGCTCAGTCAATAGGAGAATCTAATCCTTAGCTAATGTAAATCCCACAATATTTCAGAAAGCTAAATATTATATCTCAATTTTAACCTTTTTGGATAAGCTCTTTTTCTCCCTCTATAATTGAAGTCCAGATCATATTGGCCTAGATATCTGGTAGTTGATTTGATATTGTGCGATGTTTGTACATACATACATATAATATATATGTGTGTGTGTGTTATTAGAGGGTCTTGGTGGGCCCCCTTTTCAACCATTACAGCTGGCGTCGACCAGCTTTGCGATACGGACGGACACCAAGAAGAACGCAGGCAGCGGAAATGCAAAAGAAAAGAGCAAAGATTCCCGACCTAACCTAAACTTATGTAGATATCTTTGTCTCTAGGTTACTGGATTTGGGCATTGGTTTAGCAATAACTAGTAATAGATCTGGCTGTAACATTTTGTTAAAGTTGGGCAGTGTAGTTTAAGTACTAGAGGTAAAATCTGTAAGCCGATTGGAACTAGGGATAGTATTAGCTATTCTCCTCTCCCATTGTTACCGTTGGGACGATCTATGATATGGTGTAGGTTTCTGGATCATTCTCTTTTTGATATGTTATCCTGCATAGTCAAGAAACTGAGTCCTGGGGATCCTTGAGTAAAAGTTATGTGAGAGTCTAAGCCTTGTAAGAGGAAAGGGGAGGGCTTGAGAGTTTGGAATAGGCATCTCATGGTTACATGGGTATAGTCAAGAAACTGGTCCTGGGTAGGGGTGGCAATTTCTGACACGACCCGAAAACACGACACGAATCTAACACGAAATTAATGGGTTTGGATTGAAGTTTTGGGGGTTCGGGTCAAACCCGATGAACCCGAAAAGAAAACAGGTCAATTTCGGGTCAACCCGTGGTGACCTGATATGACCCGTTTACAAATTTATTAAATTATTTTATCTAACTAAACTAAATCATTCTTTTTTTTCTAAGGCATTAATTACTTAATCCTAAATGAATTTATTTACCTTGTATGAAGTTAAAATTATTATATTTGGACAAATAATATAATTCTTTTTAATTTATTTTATATTTGGTTTGGAATAAAACACTTTTACGGTGTTTAATTTATTTTGGATTTGATTTGAAATTATTTATTTAAATTTTTATTACTTGATGATGTAATTAATTTTGTGAGAAATTGATTTTATTAGAATTTACAGTGATAAATTAATAAATTAAAATTAATTTACGGGTCATTTCGGGTCGACCCGCCAACCCAAAATTTTCGGATTCGTGTTAGATATACTGACCCGTCACGGGTTGACGGGTCGGGTTCGGGTCAACAGATTTTTTTGACGGGTCGGGTCAAGACCCAACCCGCCAACCTGATTGGACCCGAATTGCCACCCCTAGTCCTGGGGATCCTTGAGCAAAAATTATGTGAAAGTCTAAGCCTTATAAAAGGAAAGGGGATGGCTTGATTGTTTGGAATAGGTATCTCATGGTTACTTGGGTAATTTCGTGACTGGGTAAACTGTATGTTAGCTTTTTCCCTTTTTTTGTTGAACTTGGTCATTATAGTTTAAGTTCTAGAGGTAAAATCTGTAAGCTGATTGGAACTGGGGATATCAATAGCTATTCTCTTCTCCCACTGTTACTGTTGGGTCAATCTATGATATGGTGTAGGTTTCTGGATGTTTCTCTTTCTGATATGTTATCCTGCTTAGTCAAGAAACTGTCATGGGGATTCTTGAGTAAAAATTATGTTTTTCACATTTCTTTATTGCATAAACAGCATCCATTTTGTTGTTATTTCTTGTTTTTAAAGGAAAAGATGAACCATGAAGTCCTACCATTCTAGGTTCTACTGAAAGTCTATGCCTCATAAGAGTAAAGGGGAGGGCTTGAGAGTTTGGAATAGGTATCTCATTGTTACTTGGGTAATTTTCCGACTGGCTAAACTGTATGTTAGTTTTTTCCCCTTTTATAAATTGCCTTCGTGAAGTTTGTTAAAAAAGTCACCTGTTATACCAACGTTTGTTCTTTTTGTGAAATTAAGAGCACTTCTCGACGTTTATTAAAAGATCACCTGTTTTACTGATTATTTTATGTGAAATTAAGAGCATATACACATGCCAAGAAATTTTCTGTGTTTTGTGTCCTCAAATGCTACATAGATAAGAAGCTGTTCTTTGTTTATTGAGCATAAGTGCTACAGAGATTAAACGACAAAAAGATCTTATCAAATGGTGCTTAGAGTACTCATTTGTGTTTTCCTCTTACCCTATGTGTCATCTGTGTGTGGATTGGTTTAAAAAAGTCCATGATAATCCTATCCGTATGAATCTGATAGTGATTTTGCACGATGCAGATATAGTAGTAGAGATGTAGAAGCTGTAGATTACAGAACCCTCATCGCAAAGGATTTGGCCAAATCTGTGATGTCTGAAGGTGGCTGGTCAAGTTTACTGGTACTCTTCTGCACTGTACCTCTAGTTTACTGCCGTTTTTTTTCCTTATTTGTTTCCTCCTTTTGCTGCAACTCTTGCGGAGTTTTCACCCTATTTACATACATGTTATCAATTCTTCTAATGTTTCTTTTTCCATCAGTGCTCAGGAAAAGAAACTCCACAACCTTTGGATTTTGCTCTTCTTTTTGTTGGAAAAGAGGTAAAATTCCTTGTGTGATTAGAACGAACATAAGATTTGCTTATGTAGCTTTTGTGCTTTCAGTTTCCGTTTCTTGCAGAAACTCCAAAACCTTCATTTATACTCTGTATACAATTAGGATGAATATATTCACATATTAATTTCTGGAGGTTTCTCTTTAGAAATTACAATAGTTTTTCACCTGAGTAGTGTGAAAATGATATGTTCACAAGTAATATATGTTGCTTAATGGTCTTATAAGGGTGTGATGGATAGTGTGTCTGAGATGGGGGCAATATGAGATGATAATGGCAGATGAATATTGTTGGCATCAGTGTGACTTAAATTGATGCATTGAGAGTCACCAATGTTGTGTGAGCCTTTATTAGGGCAGTGTTGATCCTGCATCTCAAGCTCTTTAAGTTACTTTTCTTCCTCTAACTGGCACTTACGAACTCTTTCATGCGTAGTTACAATCCGTGGATATTTCTATGACCAAGAAAGCAGACCCTATGCTTGTGGACTTGCTCAAGGTACTTATAATAGCTGGAATAGGGAATTATTATTTGTATATGAAGTCAATCACATTAATATCTTGCTTGTAATTATTATTTGATTCTGACTACCAGGTCTCTTTTGGGAACTCCAACTTTTCCATGGCCTTCCCATATGTTGCTGCAACAGAGGAGAACAAAGCTCTGGAAAGCTCTTTGATTTCAGAGTTCGAAGGTACTTGTGGCAGTGGTTTAGGAATGCATGATATTGCTGTCCTCAATACGTGCTCTTTGGAGGGTGAAAGGTTTGAGAAACTTGCTGATATTCCTGCTGTTCGGGTAAATGAAATGGGCAATTCTTGTATCATTTGTTTAGGTGTTCATTTTTTCTGTGGGAAGTATGTAATGGTTTGTTTAATCCTGTGACATGAGTAGGATTACCTGGCTTTCAAGATGGAAAAGAGAACCATGGGACAGGCGAATCTGATCGTGGTTTGCCAGGGTGGATCCCAGACTGATCTAGAGTCTGAACATCCACTTTCTGAGGGTATAATTATAAACACCTTGGGCTATGCTTTCGGTTTATATAACTTCTGTTTAACAGAATAGTCACTTACCTTGAAAAGCTGGTGTAAACTGACTGAACCCTTCTGCAGCTCAACTTTTATCTCAGCTCATCAGCTCTGTGGAGCATTTAAATGCTAAGTATACAGTTCTCTATGTATCCGATCCTAATGGCTCCATCGAGAATCGTTCCCACCAGGATCTGAGAAGATTTCTAGCTGAAGGCAAAGGATCAACCAACTCAACATGTGATGGAGTTTGTCAAATAAAGTCATCACTTTTGGAGGGCCTCTTAGTGGTAAGTCAAAGTTTTCTGTCCATAGACTCTGGCATTTGATATGTAATCTAAAGATATGATTGCCTAACAGTTCAGGATTTATCAATTTCTTGAATTATCGTTGTGTATGTATTGGGTCCTCTCATTCTACTAACAAACTGTTAAACTCGTTTGATCTTCAACTAACCCATTTGCTCATTGTAATGTTTCAGGCAATAGTTTTGCTCATAATTCTGATATCAGGCCTTTGCTGCATGGCTGGAATTGATACCCCGACAAGATTCGAGACTCCACAAGACTCTTAATTGGGAGGCCTTTTGCTGTATAATTTTCCCATTTGTTTGTGGTGACATCGGTAATTGGCAAGATGGATGTATTTATTATAGCAATAGAACTTTCCTACATTTGTATGCTAGGACGGCCTTGTAATTTTTGATTACTTTGCTTAAACGGAAGGTGATACCACTTTACTAGTATTTGTTAGTGGAATTTGACGTTCAATAATACAAGGTGTCTTCATTTCGCTCTATTTGGTACTTTTTTCTGTCTGTTTAGGTTAGGATTAAGCTTTCCTATACTAGTAGTATAAAGGTTTCTTCTTACACAATTTTACTCACGAAAAAAAAAATTAATTTAGATAAAGGTTATGTAAGAATCTCTCCATAGGATTCGAACACTTAAATACGTTAATCCCCGAGCATTTTAGTACGAGCAGCACAAACTTAAAAAAAGCTTCCCATTTGGATTCTTTGGTAAGAATCTCCCCCAAGTATTGTCCTACAATTTTGGCAATTTGCAGACTCCGTGGGAGAAAAATGCAAAAGTTCGTTGGGTGAATTGCTTTATAGGGCTAAAATAGAATGTAATTAATGCATTGATAATTAGGAGGGGAAATTTCTATGGACATACCAAAGTAAGAAGTGTAATATAATAAAGGTTCAGTCGTTAGACATTAAAAAGGATTTTAGGTGTTAGTTTTTTTCAAAAAAGTATACTTAATTCGAAAAAGTGTCTAAATGCAGAGGGTAATATAGAGGGTGGATTATTGGTGACTATTTATATTTATACCTTTTTTGAGTTGGAGATATTGAATTGAGGACCTTCTACCAACAATTCTTCTCATTTTACTATCCAATTCAATCAGATTAATAGTGACTACGTGCATTAACATGATAAATTATATATAATTTAGGCATATCTATTGGGCACCAGTTAAAAAAAATTCATAAAATAAACGGAGTAAAGGGAGTACGAAGAAAAAATAGATTTTTTGACACAAAAAAAAAAAGATTGGAATTGCAAGTGGGATCAGGTCTCTGTGCTCTATTTTAACCTTAGGAACTTTGCTAAATCTGTTAGTGCTTAATCTTTGATGACATAATTTAGGACTTCATTGAGCCGATACATGATATGGGCCCAAAACCTCCCCAATGATAATTGGGTTCACAACCTCCCAAGAGAATATATATATATATATATATTTGTAATATATAATTTTCTCGGGTTTACAACGTCAAATATCACTTTTTCAAGTACAATATGCAATGGACAAATAAACGCATAGGATTTTTGGTTTATTATTATTATTATTATTTACTTCCAAGTTAACCTTCCATACAAGACTTTCCAAGCATTTAGTCATTTTATAACTTTGTATGATGAAGGGTTATTCAACTCTAAACCAAATACTATGAGTAATACAAATCAACTCCTAGTTTCTAGATGTGTCAAATAATTTTTCAGTGCTAAATTCTATGGAAGGAGTTTACTTAACTATTTTTTTGCCAAAATCTCTTAACTAGTTATCATTTGTCATTATCATTAACAAATTAATATCAAATAAAGCACAAAATTTAAAGCCTAAGATTATTCTAGTTAAGGATGAAATTGGGAAAGTAGGAAAAGTAATCACAGAAACATATTCACTTTATACTTAGTTTAGGAAACTTTTGGGACAAGTACATAATTTCAAAAAAATTGAGGGGCAACTTATTATTTTCTTTTCATTACTGCTTCCTCGACTTCATTTCTCATACTACTACTACTGATTCTACTTGTTTCCTCCATAAGCACCGGCACCACCGCAAACACCGGTGGCAACCACCACAAAGTAGTCTCAAAAAAGTAATATATAATAGAAAATTACCAAATATACCAAAAAAATCATTAAAAAAACTCATTTTTCTATGTGTTTTAATTTTTTGAGTTTGTTAAATTTTGTATATTACTCAGTTAATAGTTATTGGAACTTAAGGAAATAAAAAAAATTAAAATATGATATTTGTGAAGGAGAAATAACAATATAATAAACGTAAGACAAAGAGTGGAGCAGTAATTAGGGCAGAAGATCCGTTATGAAAGAAAATGCTAATCTAACAAATTTATTAACATATTAATTCCTATGTCAAGGGCAAGAACAATCATTGGTTGACATAAACAAAGTAGGATTTTTTAAGCAGAGTCCATGCCCTTGTTAATACATCTAAATCATGAGAAATTTTATGTTGATCCAAAGCAACTATTTGGCATGCCTAGTAGTTGCTCTCGAACCAATAGAAGAGTTCCATATGAATATAAGCGCTCCACTTGGTCCTGCATAATGTGTCAAGTAAACCCCACTTAGTATGTGACTTAGCAAATAGGATATTTATATAGCCACGTAGACCTTTCTCATTAGTTCTAAAGTCTTGTAGTTGCTCCGAACTGATATAAAATTTCTCTCTGAATCATATCTAAATTATCATGTAAATACACATTATATTTATTATACTCTCTGAATTGTGGCACTTTCTCAAATTAATTAGTCTCTGTTTGGACTAGGCATTTTTTGAAAAACTAATATAAAAAAATACAATGTTATAGTAACATATCCAAAAAAAAATTCAAAAACACCTCAAAAAACTCCAAACAAAATAAGAATAAAAAAAACTACACCTAATAAGAATAAAAAAAATTAAAAACAAAATAAAAAAAATTAAAAACAAAACAAGTCCTACCACCTTGTTTTCTTCCATATACCACTTCCGCCACCCCTCTCCACTCCTCTCTCCTCTTTTCCCACCACCGCCCCTTCCCCCTCCCCTCTCCTCTCTCCTCTCTCTTCCCTTTCCTCTCCTTCCTTTCTCCTTCGTGCTCCTCCCCCTTCCTCTTCCCTCTTGATTGTGAGGAAAGGAAGGGGGTGTAGGGAAAAGAAGAGAAGGGAAGGGAAGGGATGGAAAAAGGAGAAGAGATGGAAGAGAAAGAGGAAGGAGAAAGGAAGGGAGACAATATTGCTGGTGGAAGGGGGGTAGTAGGTGGATGGTTGTTGTAGGGGAGGACTAAAAGGCTTCGTATGGATTAGATATTTTTGGAGGATGGTTTTCAAATACTACACTACAGCATTGTCTATAAAAAAATTTTTACTATAATTATTTGTTGGGGTTTTTTTAAAATTTAAAATTTTATTGAAGTATTTTTTTAAAATTGAAAATAACACCACCCCACCTCCACTCCCTCCTCCCTCTTCTTTCCCTTCCCTTTGCCTCTCCCACACTTCCGCTCCCCCTTTTCTTCTCCCTTTTAGTCGTGAACAGAGGGCATGAGGTAGAAGTCCCAAGAAGGATAGAAATTTCAATTTCCTTAAGCACATTAAAATTAAAATGACCAGAAATCCTTAAACTATGCACTTTTAATGCGTTCAGGAGTCAGTCGAAGACAAAATTTAGATCAAGGGCCAAAACTTGATAATGGTGATAGTTTAAGGGCTCTCTAGGTCTTTTACTCTTTGAATTCATATAGAAAGGAAATTTTATTATAACTTGTAGAGTAGAAGGTGTTCTCTATAGTTAGCCTAAAAATAGAAAACATTACGGGTAAATTCTTAACCACTAAAAATGAAAGAAATCAAACACCCTAAAGTTTCTATGTAAAAGAAAAAAAAGAAAAATTCTATCCATTCTATTAAAACAATATGTTAATGTATAGAAAAGGTATGGGAACAATCCTATAAAAAGTGGACATATGATAAAAAATCAAAAAAATAAAAAATAATGAAAATAAAAGTTTTCTTTCTTTGAAAGTATATATCTAGATCCATTTGTTTACAAATTTCATTATTCTTTATTTTCAAAGAAATATGCTTTCCCAATAAGTTGAAAAGCCAAGTTCCATGTGCAAAGCAACCTACATATTCCAGGTTAGCATAAATAATCTCAAAATGATGTTATCAATTTGTAACATATCAAATTTTTACTATAAGCAATGGAAAATGTCATGTTACAATTCATACATTTTAGTTCAGTTTCAAGTGATTACCATTGTCTAATATAACCGAACAAAAATCCATGAAGTTTTTTCCTTTTTGCTTTTTAATGAAATATAACATTAATCTATAAACTTATCAAGTTTTATGACAAGAACCAATAGAAAATTAAAAAAAAAATTTCAAAGAGTTGAATGAGTGTAATGGTTGGGTTTTGAGGACAATACTAAGCAAAATTTTTCCGTATTCATTAATTAACTTTACTTCAAACTAGTTATATGTAAATCTTCATGAACTAAATGAAGCACAGGTTCATCGTATTTCTTTCTTACACAATCTAAAATATTATGGCTTCTAGCTGTAATGAGTGTTTGGTTCATCAAAGATATGTAAGCACTGACATAACAAAAATGTGATGCTATAGCTAGAATAATGAGTGACAAAAAATAACGAGTTTTTGGTTCTAAAATAATGAGTGTCTGTACATTTTACCTTTTTTTGTTATCATTTTCGTCTTTACTGAGATGTTATAAAAAATAAAAGGTAAAATCAATTTACAAGTATATATATAGTCGTAGGACCAGCAGTATGGAATAGTAGATATCTTTCATATTATTTAATGTCTCATTTTATGATGAAGGACAAAACTTTGTCGTCAAAAGAATAAGGCTATTGAGTGTCTGTACATATTATAAGAAAGCCATGCCTAAAAAATGAGGCTATTGAGGCTTATGGAACAAATACCAAAAAAAAAAACTGTAAAAATATTCATATCACGTTTCAAAAATCAATTATGAGGAGGTGATTTTTGGTGCGTGATCGAACCAGCCGAAATCAGCCCTCTTGTGGATGTGGTGAGGTGGACTCAATTATCTCACCTCGGGTGGAGTGAAGTGAGGTTGTACGTTCGAAGTGGATGGCGGGGCTTCTCCCCTGGTATCACTCCGACGATCAAGTTAGTATGAGAACGAGAAAAATAGTAGTATATGAGAATGAACAGTGTGCTTACTTGTTAGGAGTACATGAGGGGTATTTATAGAGTGAGAGTGGAGGGCAGGATGGAGGTCTTATGCCGGTGGGACCCATGCCCTGCCATTACGGCTCTGCTCCCTGTCAGGTGGCCTGACTCTGACACTGTAGCCTTCAGGGTAGGATGACGGAGAGTACTGTGCAGGTGCCATTAAGTGCCTCCAGTGCTTTTCAGATAAAGCACTGGTCCCGGGTGATGTCAGGTGGCTTGACATCATCAGTGTGCAGCTGAGGTGGAGGTGCCGAGATCACCTACACGGTAGATTAGGGATCCGACCGAGCTCAGAGGATATGCCCAAGATTCGGATGAGATCTGACGAGGGACGAGCTGGATTCACCTCGGACGTGCGGGGCGGCCGAGGTGAGCATCCTCAATAAGCCCCCCAAGCCTCGGGAGCTCCGGGCTAGGGAGGTACCGAGGCTTACTTCTGCCGAAGTCGTAAGAGTCGGGGGTCCAGAAATTGCTCCGGAAGATGCGGGGGCGAGACACGTGGGCGAGTCAGTTGAAGGGACGTGGTTACTGGCAACCGTCACGTCGTGAAGTAGTGGGACGTTTCGTGCAGAGGGTGTCAGTCGAAAGGACAGGGCATTAATGAGGAGAGAGGGAGGCACGACGTTCTGAATTCGAGGAGAGATGGAGAGGCACTACGTTTTGAATTCGAACGTGGCCGTCCTTTCGCATTCTTGCCGCCTCTTCGGATTCTCGCCGAATCCCTATAAATAAGGGGTCCTTTTCACCACATGGCCCCTCACTTTATCTCTCAGTTTTCGACTTGTAAAATTCACGAGTGTTGCCAAGATCAATCCTACCAGCCGAGATCCCAGCCGAAGTCATCCACTTCGTCAGATTCCATAGCCAACAGTAAGTACTTTTCTTTTCATCTCATCATTCACACATGGTCAAAACGGCTAAAACCCACAAAGAGACCGTGAAACCGAGCTATCAGGCCGAGGAGGTGCCCGAAACTTCGGAAGAAACGACTTCGTCCAGCTCTGGGGGATCAACGTCCGGTGCTGCGGAGGGTTCAGCCGAGGTGGAGATCGTCGAAGCCGCCTCGGTATCAGAGTCATCCGAGATGAGCGAAGCTGGTTCCGAAGTTGTCTTCAATAACGAGCTCGGACCTCAGATACCTCATGATGAAGGAGTACTGGAGCAAGCAGCTCCGAAAAACGTGGCCAAAATTGACTTCGGCAAGATGCCAAAGTTCAGAAGTCGAGTGGGGGAAGACAGGGCTCAGAAGGTGATAAGAAAGTACCCTTTTAGGCCGGGGTACATCATCACCTCGCCCGGACCAGACGACTCAGCCGAGAAGCCCCCCATGGGGACTGTGGCGGTCTACATCCAGCAGCTAGAGGCCGGGCTGAGGATGCCGACGTCGAGGTTCTTCAGGGACACACTTCGTCACTTCGGCATGAGAATTACTCAGCTCGTCCCAAACGCGGTCCGCATTCTCGTGGGCTTCGAGATGCTGTGCCGACATCAAGAAGTGACTCCGACTGTGGACCTATTCCGCCGATGCTATACCTTCAAGGCACATGGGACAGACAAGGGATGGTTCTACGTCTGCAACCGGAACAACACCATCCCCAATCTAGTCATCGGCGCCCCCACTTCAATAAAAAATTGGAAGCGTGACTTCATCTTCGTCTCGGCCGTAGACTTCCCACGGGGTTTTTGGTGGAGTTCTTTCAAGTCGAAGGCCGACGCCTCCGCAGGGGATCTCGAAGAGGAGTCCTTCCAGAAATTGATGTCGTCTGGATTTCGGATCTTCAGCTGGGACCACCCCGAGGCCGTGCTGGTCGATGGGGGAATTAGCCGAGCTCTACTTCCTCTCAACAAGACTCCCTTCTTTTCCATTAAGCTTAAGAAACCTTGTAATTTTTCTTTCATGGCTTTTTCCTTCACCTCGGCTATAGCAAATGATAATATTTGTTCTCTGTGCAGTGACCAAATTGTCCGATATCATCACGTCGAGCTCTGGTGCCGAGGTGGCAAAGAGGTCAAAAAGGAAGAGTTCGGACGAGACATCGGCGCCTCCGCCCAAGAAGAAATCGCAAGGACAGTCTTCTAAGACCTCGGTGGAGAAGACCACCCCCACCACGGTAGCCCAGAGCAGCTCGGCTGCTGCGGCCACAGGGTCCGCCTCTTCAGTGCCGCCTCTTCAGTGCCAGAAGGGGTGCCATTAGGGGTGACCACGGCACTTCCACCTCCACATGGCCGAGGCAAACAGTTGAAGTCTCCGGTCAACGCGGTGACGGTGTCTTCGCTCTGGAACCGTTACCAATGCCCCCCAGTGTTTTCTGGGGAAGACAAATCTCACCCCGGCGGGCATTGGTGTCCGGACTGGTCCCTCAAGGTCAACGACCGATGTAGCCATCCTCGGGTTGCACAAGACTTGGTGATGCAGTCCACTTTGCCGAGGGACATGGACTTCACAAGAAAGCTGACTCCGGCCGAGATGCTCCAGAGCGTTATGGTGACCACGGCCTCCAACACAGCCTTGTGGCCGAGATGACACATCGGTATTGTGAGTTGCTTGAGGAGCAGGACACCGGCAAGCTGCAAGATTAGATTGCGAAGTTGAAGAAAAAGCTGGTGGTGTCTGACTCCGAGAAGTCCGAGTTTCAAAGACGCCTCCAAGAAGCCGAGACTAAGGAGGAAGAGGCCGAGGCCACAGCCAACAGCCTGAGGTCGGCTCTGGAAGAAGAGCAGAAGAGGTCAGAGGAGGCGAAGAAGACCCACGAGCAGGCTCGAGAGTGCGAGGACCTCGGCTGTGGAAGACTTCCGGAGGTCTGAGACTTTCATAGGGGACCTCGGCCAACTGTCAAGGCCGAGCTTCATGCTTGGCTTCACGTCGGCTATTGATGAGGCCGCAGCTCATCTACCACCTGAGGCTTTGGAGTCCTTGCGGAACAATGCCAATTATAACGAGGACTCCAAGGAGTTGTGTGATCGGATGGCCGAGGGCATCCAAGCCGGGAGGAACCTGGCCGAAGTCCAAGATGAGTTCAACAAATGGCTAGCTGAGCTCGACGAGGTCTTTGAGGAGGAAGGAAGAGAGGAAGCTGGGGGCGACGTCGGCGATGTGGGTGCCGAAGAGCAAGGAGGAGGAGAAGATGCTCCCCCCGGCGGGGAAGAAACCGGGAAGGCAACTGGCCAAGAAGAAGCCGAGACAGAGACTTAGATCATAGGGCTTTATTTGTAAATTCGAGGTGGGAGGTTATTAGCAATACTCCTGATCTCGGTCTTTTGTACTACTTCTTGTAATGCCTTTTCTTATTTGAATGAAAGATTTACTTCTTCTCACTTCGGCTCCTTTGATTTCTTGCTTCGTCCCCTATTTGTCCCCCTTATTTTTGAATAACGAATGCGTAGCATCTTGGTAATGAAAAATAACTAAGCAGCTGAAGTGATAACTTAGTAAAATTTTCAAGCATGATACAGTCTGAGATTCTCGGCGTGCCAAGTTCTCGGCACTAGAGAGCCATCTCGGTAACTTAATTTACAATAGCCACTTAGGCTGGATTCCACAACTCGGTAAGGGCCCTCCCACTTCGGGCCTAATTTCCCTTGTGGTTCAGCTCGGCTGACCGAGTTTTTTCTAAGCACCAAGTCTCCTGGCAGGAATCGCCGATGCTTGACGCGGGCATTGTAGTAGTGGGCCAGAGTGTTCTTGTAGGAAGCGATTCGAGCTGAGGCGATGTCCCTTTTCTCGTCGACGAGGTCGAGATCCAACTGTCTCTCCTCTTCGTTCACCTCGGCTACATAGGCTGTCAGCCGAGGACTGGGTGTAAGGATCTCAGCAGGGATGACCGCCTCAGCTCTATAGGTTAAGGAGAAGAGGGTCTCTTGCGTAGATGACCTCGGCGTGGTCCGATATGACCACAGAACACTGGAGAGTTCCTCCACCCAAGATGATCCAGCTCGGTGTAGTCGGATCTTGAGGCCATGCAAGAGAGTGCGGTTGAAGTTTTCGACCTGACCATTGGCCTGAGGGTGGCCTACCGAAGTGAAATGCTGTCTGATGCTGAGGTTCTGGCACCAAGCCTTGAAGGGGTTCTCGGCAAACTGTCTTCCATTGTCCGAGACGATGATCTGAGGTATGCCGAAGCGGCAAACAATACATTTCCAAAAGAATTTCTGAATGGCCAGCCCTGTGATGGTCCGTAGAGGCTCGGCTTCAACCCACTTAGTGAAATAATCCACAGCGGTCACCAGAAAGGTATAGCCCCCGACCGCTTTAGGGAAAGGACCGATGATGTCTGTCCCCCATTACTCGAACGGCCAGGGTGAGGTGATTGGAACCATGAAGTTCGAGGGTTGGTGAAGCTCAGGGGCGTGGGCTTGGCAGGATGGGCAGTTGAGAACAAGATTTTGAGCATCTTGTCGAACAGAGGGCCAGAAATATCCAAGAAGCAAAGCCTTCTTGGCTAGCATTCTGTGGCCGACGTGAGCTCCACACAGGCCTTCGTGGATCTCGTGGAGGACATGGCGTCCTGTCTCGGGGGTGACACACCTCAGCCACGGGCCGAGGTAGGAACGCTTATACAGTTCCCCATCGCGGAGAGCATACCGAGCAGCCTTGCGTTGTATCTTCCTCGCCTCGGCTCGGTCTTCGGGAAGGGTTCCCTGACCCAAGAAGAGAATGAACGGGGTCATCCAAGTATCCTCAGAATGCACAGGGCAGGCCACCTCTTCCATGTATCCCGGTTCATTCAGGACTTCCACTAAGACTGTCTTGTTGAGGTCAGAAAATGAGGTGGAAGCCAACCGGGATATGGCGTCGGCCCGCCTATTCTGGGAGTGGGGAATTCTTTGGATTTCGAAAGATTCGAAGTACGCGATGAGTTGGTGGACTTTGGACAGATACCGTTGCATGGTTTCGTCCTTGGCCTCATACTCACCAATGACTTGGTAGACTACGAGTTGAGAGTCGCTGCGGACGTGTATCCGCTGTGCACCAAGCCTGCGGGCTAGTTGGAGTCCTGCGATCAAGGCCTCATACTCGACTTCATTGTTGGTGGCCGGGAAGTCAAAGCGGAGGGCATACGAGCACACTTCCCCCTGGGGGCCCTCCAGGAGCAGTCCTGCTCCACTGCCATATCCATTAGAGGATCCGTCCACATACAGTCCACAGTGGGGAGGTGGACACTTTGACGGAGGTGGATTCTCGACTGAAGGTGAGCTCAAGAAATCGGCTAAGGCTTGAGCTTTTATGGCGGTGCGCGGCTCATACGACAGGTCGTACTTCCCCAACTCAACGGCCCACTTAGTGAGGCGCCCGGAGGCCTCGGGCCGCAGCAGTATCTGTCGGAGGGGCTGGTCGGTCCTGACGGAGATGGGATGAGCTAAGAAATAGGGTTTCAGCCGTCGGGAGGCGTGAACTAGTCCTAGCACAAGTTTTTCCACTTGAGTGTATCGAGTCTCCGGCCCACGGAGAGCTCGGCTGACATAGTAGACTGGCACTTGAGTGCCCTCATCCCGGATGAGCACAGCGCTGACAGCCTCGTCCGCTGCGGAGAGGTAGAGGTACAGCTTCTCCTCGGGCCGAGATGAAGCGAGGGTGGGTAGGTGGTGCAGGTACTGCTTCAGCTTGTCGAAGGCAGCCTGGCACTCCTCAGTCCAGGCAAATTGATCGGCCTTCTTAAGCACCTTGAAAAAGGGCAAAGCTTTTTCTGCGGACTGGGATAGGAAGCGGTTCAGCGCAGCCAGGCGTCCGTTCAGTCGCTGGACTTCTCGAAGGTTCCGAGGTGGGCACATATCTTGAATGGCCTTGACCTTGTCGGGGTTGGCCTTGATTCCCCGGTGGGAAACCAAATACCCCAGGAACTTTCCTGAGGTGACGCCAAAGACGCATTTCTTGGGGTTTAACTTCATCCTCGAGTTGCGGAGGACGCCGAAGACCTCCCTCACATCCGACAGGAAGGCCGAAGTGGTTAAGCTTTTGACGAGAATGTCGTCCACATAGGCTTCCACATTTCGGCCGATCTGATCCTTGAAGAGGCGGTTGATCAACCTTTGATAGGTCGCCCCGGCGTTTTTTAGCCCGAACGGCATGGTGGTATAGCAGTAGACACCTTGGTCGGTGTAGAATGCCGTTTTCTCTTGGTCCTCCTCACTCATTCCTATTTGATGATACCCTTTGAAGGCATCCAGGAAGCAGAGGATCTCATGTCCCATCGCCGAATCGACTAGGGCGTCTATCCTTGGCAGAGGATAGCAATCTTTGGGGCAGGCCTTGTTGAGGTCTGTGAAGTCCACACACATCCTCCAACCACCGGTGTCCTTTTTGACCATGACTGGGTTGGACAGCCAGGTGGGGTATTGGACTTCATGAATCATTTTAGCGGGCAGGAGCTTGTCGACCTCATCCGATATGGCCTTGCTACGTTCGGGACCGAAGTGCCTTCGTTTCTGCCGCACAGGTCGGGCCTGTGGGTTAACGTTGAGTTGATGAATCATGAGCTCGGGTGGCACTCCGACCACTTCATCTGCGGACCACGCGAAGACGTCTCGGTGGTCCTTGATCAGGGAGATCATTTCTTCTTTCAGGGGCGAGGGGAGTCCGGCCCCTACTTGGACCACTTGGTCAGGTTTCGCTTCATCCAAGACCACGTGTTCCACCTCATCCCCGGGCTCAAGTCTGTTGGGCTCTCCTGCCTCCTGAGGGTCGATGCAGTCTATGGAGAGGATCGCGGGCCTCTTTTCTTCTGACCTCGGCGAGGGCCGGGGTGTGACTGCCGCTTGAATGGTGGCGAGGTAGCATTTCCGGGCGGCGCCCACGTCGCTGCTCACCTCGGCCACCCCCTCAGGTGTTGGGAACTTAAAGCTCAGGTGGTAGGTGGAGTATACGGCTCTCAAGGCGTTGAGCGTAGGCCGGCCTATCAGCATGTTGTAGGGAGAGTCTGCTTTGACCATCGCAAAACTGACAGGCACAGTTCGGCAGCGTGAATGACGCCCAATCGTTACCATCAGGGTCACCATGCCCTCCGAGTGGACGACGTGTCCCCCAAATCCAACGAGGGGAGTTCTGACTGGAGTGAGTTGCTCCCTGGTCAGTTTCAAACTCTCGAAGGTTCGGTAGTACAAGACGTCTACCGAGCTTCCGGGGTCAACATAGACCTTTTTGACTATGTAGTTGTTGGTGAGGACCTCGATCACGAGGGCTTCGTGGTTGCTGGAAGCGGCGGGGACGGGGTCAGTGGGACCATAGGTGATGACCTCGGACAACCGGGAGCTCGGCTCGGCCACCTCCATCCCGGCCTGGCGGTAGGTTCGCTTCCGAGAGTTCTGGATGTCTCCTCCCGTTGGTCCTCCCGCGATCGTGTTGATCACCCCAGCGATGTTGGGGCCGTAGCCCGGTGATCCGTCGCGTGGAGGCTGCTTGTCCTCCCTACGATCCTCGGGACCTCGGCAATGCATGTTCGTGTCCCGCCGGTCGTCCCGGCGGGGGCCCCGGTTCTCCCGGTGGGAGGCACTTCGGTTGATAGCTCCATCCTTGCGGACGAATTGCTTCAGGTATCCTTGCCGGATCAAATTCTCGATCTCTCGTTTCAGATCATTGCAATCTTCAGTCTCGTGCCCAACATCCCGGTGGTAGGCACAATAGAGGTTTGAGTTCCTCTTATCTCTCCTCCCCGGAATTTCAGGAGGGTTTCGACCGAGGTGATTCTGCCTCATCACAGCCAGGACATGGGTCCGGCTGGAATTGAGAGGCGTCAGCTCGGCGTCCGAGGTGGACGACCTGCCTTTTACAATCCGGTCGAAGACACTTCGGCGGTCTCGGAACTGACCCGACGATCCGCTGGGCCCTTGTTCGACCCGGCTGGCATCCTTTTTCCTCCGGGAATCTTGCTCGGTACGAGTGGCTTGAGCCTCTCGCTTCATGCGGTTTAGATCTTCACTCCGGATCCCCTGATCTACTCGATCCCAGAGTTCCCGAAGCGTGCGGGGGTAATCCCGGTGTATCTCAGTATTGAAGAGTCCCGCGATCAGCCCATTGGTGAAGGTAGCTATGGTTACCTGCTCATGCTGATCAGGTATCTGCACGTTCTTCTCATTGAACCTCTGCACGTAGGAGCGTAGTGACTCGCCGGGGGCTTGCTGCAGGTTCAAGAGGTAGACCGAAGTCTTCATAATCGGACGAGACGATACGAAGCGGTGAATGAACCGATCTATCAACTCATCTAGTGAGGAAATGCTCCTCGGTTCTAAGCTCCAAAAGCTCGGCAAATTACTGCGTCGGGGACGCAGTAGAGCCGAAATGCAGAGAGGAAGGCGCGAAGGTGATCCTCGGGGTCACCTCGGCCATCATAGGAACGTAGGGCGGGAAGTTTGAAATTAGGGGGGACCCTCTCCCCGTTGATGTCATCCGTGAAGGGCGGTGCCCTCAGATATTCGACTGCTAAGCCTCCGGGACGCCGAGGTGGGTCCTCAGCTCGTTTTCCCAGAAGTTCCCGGGAAAACGCCCGGAAAATGGAAGCGATTTTAGATGTCGCCTTAGAAGAGGCGCGCCTGGAAGTGCTCCGAGAGAGGTGCCCCTCATCGGAGTCTTCGCCGGAAGGCACTTCAGGGGATTTCGTCGGTCTCCTCTTGGAGGATTCAGCTTTTTCCTTCCCCTGCCTCTTGAAGTACCTCCCCAGTTCTTCAAAAATGTTAGGATTATCAGCCACGAACTCGGCCATCTTGGCGATGGCATCTTCGTTGTTGGGCTGGGTCCTTGGGGACCCTTGTTCTTCAGAGATATGATCTTGCTGGGCTCCCGATGTCTGCCCAACCCCAGTCGAGGGGACTCTTCCACTTCTGGAGCGCGTGGATCTCATTTTAGTGGTAATCTCTTTCCCACAGACGGCGCCAATTGAGGAGGTGATTTTTGGTGCGTGATCGAACTAGCCGAAATCAGCCCTCTTGTGGATGTGGTGAGGTGGACTCAATTATCTCACCTCGGGTGGAGTGAAGTGAGGTTGTACGTTCGAAGTGGATGGCGGGGCTTCTCCCCTGGTATCACTCCGACGATCAAGTTAGTATGAGAACGAGAAAAATAGTAGTATATGAGAATGAACAGTGTGCTTACTTGTTAGGAGTACATGAGGGGTATTTATAGAGTGAGAGTGGAGGGCAGGATGGAGGTCTTATGCCGGTGGGACCCATGCCCTGCCATTACGGCTCTGCTCCCTGTCAGGTGGCCTGACTCTAACACTGTAGCCTTCAGGGTAGGATGACGGAGAGTACTGTGCAGGTGCCATTAAGTGCCTCCAGTGCTTTTCAGATAAAGCACTGGTCCCGGGTGATGTCAGGTGGCTTGACATCATCAGTGTGCAGCTGAGGTGGAGGTGCCGAGATCACCTACACGGTAGATTAGGGATCCGACCGAGCTCAGAGGATATGCCCAAGATTCGGATGAGATCTGACGAGGGACGAGGTGGATTCACCTCGGGCGTGCGGGGCGGCCGAGGTGAGCATCCTCAAATTACCTTTTAGATTTTCTTAAAAAATGAAAAGAGAAAAAGAAAACATTTGAAGGGCTGGCACATTTAAGGGTTGCATTTGTTTAATGCGACAACGCTTTATATTGTCATTGTCACAGTTTTAAAATTAGTTGTATGTAATTTTAATGGTTTTCCACTCGTACTTGCCAATCATTTAGAGGCTATAACCACTCAATTTTGAATAGGGATAATTACAATTTATCCCCCGATTAGGGGGTAAATGCACTTAGTTAACCTAAACAAAAGGAATAAAAATTTTGCCCCACTAATGTAAAAGTTGTCCTACTTCTTAACACCATAAATTTCTTTTTTTTTTCACCATTTTTATCCTTACTAAGATGTTACAAAAATAAAAAGTAAAATCAATTTACAAGTATAATCTAATTGTAGTACCAGTAGTTCAAAATGGTAGATATCTTTCATATTTTCTAATTTCTCATTTTATGATGAAATACAAAACTTTGTCATTGAAATATGATGCTTTTGAACTTAGTTCCATAAAGGTGATATAGCCACAGATTATAAGAATGCCATACTTAAAAAAGAGGTTGTAGAGGCTTATGGATCAAATACCAAAAAAAAAAACTGTAAAAATATTCATATGGTGTTTCAGAAATCAACTAACTTTTAGATTTTCTAAAGAAAATGAAAAAAAAAATCTGACGGGCTAGCACATTTAACATGGTTGCATTTGTTTAATGCAACATCCTCTTGTATTGTCATTGCCATAGTTCTGAAATCAATGTATATAATTTTAATGGTGTTTTTACTCCTACTTGCCAATCATCTAGAGGCTATAACTGCTAAATTTTGAATAGGGTCAATTACACTTTACCCTCTCCCCTGAATTATGAGATAAATACACTTAGTTAATCTAAACTAAAAGAGTGAATTTTCCCCCACCAATGTAAAAGATGTTTTACTTCTTAATGTAAGACTTGTCTCTTTTTGAGGCAATTATGACCTACATGATTGATTCTAAAGTGATTGATATCATAATTAATTGATTGACATTTTTGTCAATAATTAATTAGCATATCCCATGATATAAGGATTGGTGATTGACATCTTGATTAATTGATTGACATTTTTGTCAATAATTAATTAGTGTCTTCCATTTGTTAATGATTGATTGATATCTATTGTTAATTGATGTCTTATTCAATCAGCTAATCAATCAAATCAATCAATTAGTCAGAAAATATTATTTCAGTTATGAATTTTGGCAAGATTTCCTTGATGGAAGCAAACTGTAGGGATTTTTGTATTTACCAGTAAGGGTCCCCAGCCTAACTTATAAATAACCTGTGGTATTCTATCAATTGTACACTTTTTTTTATTAGGCATAGGTTAGAAGATCCTTACTCTAAATTCTCCTTCTACTTTTTCTTCTTCTACATATTTTGTTTTGTTAGAATAGATAAGAAGGAGTCAAAGACACAAGAAGAGATCAACTTATACTTGACAATAATGGTTAGAGGTAAGTATATTTAGATTTCCGCTGCTAGTACATTCACATGTACATAGTTAGTTTTAATATGTGGTATCTGTAAGGCCGGGTGCAACCCAATGAGTACAAACAATTTCACAATGATGCACAAAAATATATCAAATTTAAGCACAATAAAGAAAACTTAATTAAAGAGAAAAGATAAGAAATGCAAACCAAATATCAATCCAATAGCCTCTTCAATAGATGGCGATGCTAACCAAGATGTACAAGTGAAGGCTCACTCCTTCCTCACCCCAAACACACTTTGGTTGAGCCAAGGAGTTTTACAACTATTCTAGTTAACCCTCAACAACCTACACTTGAAAGATCACTCACCCAATTAAGAACTATTTTAAACAAATGAGGCAACCTTCACCAAGGTTTTACCACTTCAAGTGATAGGTTCACCTTCACCAAGGTTTTACTCCACCTAGAGAGTAACCTTCACTTGAGCAACCTCAACAACCCAACTTATACAACCAACAAAGAATCTTTCTACTCAAAAATCTCACTTGTAAGCTTGTACAAAACTTGTGCAAACAAACGGAATCTTTCTGTCGAACGTCAAAAATCGTCCACACCACCTGTCGGACGTCCGAACCCTGCGTCCGAACGTCGTCCAGAGAGTTATCAAATCTTCGTGGAATTTTTAGGACGTCCGATGAAATCGATGTGCGTCCGAGGCGTGCGTCCGATCCTTCCGGACATCCGATGCTTCCTCACGAGCGTCCGACAGAGTTTCCTTCTTGATGTTCTTCATCCTTTCGGACGTCCGATAGCTTCCTTTCGGACGTCCCACATGAGTGCCCTGTTTTTGCTTCTTCTAACAAATTGCTCACATTAAAACATTAGCCCAAATCTACATTTAGGTTTGTTAATCATCAAAACAAGGATTGATCGACCAAGGTCAACAATCTCCCCCTTTTTGATGATGACAAACAAAATGAAGATTTCTTTTATCAAATAAGTTCAAATAAAGCTCCCCCTTAGAAAGTGCCAACATACAAAGAAATTTCAATAAATCCAAAACAAACTCCCCCTTTATTTTTCAAATCAAGACCATATTGAATATCAAAATTTTCAATTGTACTTACAACCATATAGCACTTCTTGGATCAAATCTTCATGATGTACCTAAATATGAGAAATTTCATTTGGTACCCTTTCTTTATAGGGTCCTTGGGAGTTAATACAACATGATCTAGCAATCCACATGGATTTCATACCTTTTCTCATATTTTTCTTTACATAGCAATCATTTTGCATATGTCCAAATTTGCAACAAAAGTGACACATGATAGAAGTATTTTGCACATAGGTGGATTTAATGCAACTAATTTTCTTACTTCTTATCATAGCAAACTTATTTGTGCCTTGAAAAGATTTGCTTTCTTTTGTTTGAGAAAACTTTTGTTTTTCATTTTGGAGAAACTCGTTCAAGTCATTAATTCTTTTCTTTAACAAATTCTGTTCCTCCAACATTTTTTCATAAAACTTTGTTTTCTCTTCCAACTTCCTTTTCAAAACATTTTTTTGATTTTTTAAATCATCATTTTCCATTCTCAAACATTTGTTTTCTTGAAAAAGTTTGGAGTTTTCTTCCAACAAATCATTTATTTTTGTTTTCAAATCTTTATTTTTAGCATAAGATTTTCTCAAATTTTTATGCATTTTAATCATAAGAATTTTCACATCATCATCTTCATTATCTTCATCACAAGAAGAGTGATAAGAATTTACCTCATCTTCTCCAAAGGCCATTAGTGCCATTTGTGCCAACTCTTCTTTTTCTCTTTTTGAATTGCATTCATCCCATGTAATTTTGCAATCTCCTCTTGAACATCTCTTGTTGAAGATCTTCTTGAAACTTTTGATGTGAGGAGTTATATCATTGTCCACTTCCATGATTTCATTACCCATGAAGGATGGGTTATCCCCCACTTGAGATGCTTTAAAAGCTATGCCTCTCTTATACATTCTTGCATTTTCTTCCTCTTGCACTTTGAATTTCAGCTTTAATTCATAAGAGGTTAGGGTATCCACAAGAGATTCAATGGACATAGAATTTAAATCCTTTGCCTCTTCTATAGCATTTATTTTGTTTTTCCATTCTTTTGGCAAGGCATTCAAAATCTTTCTATTTTTCTCACCCAAAGAATATTCTTTTCCAAGCAATTTAAGATCTTGAATAATGTCACAAAATCTACTACACATCTTATCAACATTTTCAAGAGGATGCATTTTGAAAAATTCATATTGAGAAACAAGCAAAGATTTCTTTTGTTCTTTAATATCTTGGTTACCTTCATGAAATAAACACAATTTATCCCAAATATCTTTAGCTGATTTACAACCTTTAATCCTACTAGATTCATTTACATCTAATGCATTGTACAATATACACATGGCCTTGGCATTCAAAGAAAGGTATCTCTTGTCTTTTTCATTCAATTCTTGTCTAGTCTTTAATCTACTCAAATTAGTGATAGAGTCAATTATTCTGGCTTCATAAGGACCATCTTCTACCACATACCATAATTCAATATAAACGGATTGTAAGAAAATCATCATTCTTTGTTTCCACATGCTAAAATAAGAACCATTAAACATAGGTGGTCTATCAATAGATTGCCCTTCTAAAAAAGAAACTTTTATGGTTGCCATGATCTTTACTCTAAGCGGTTAAGCTTGATCAAAAGAGACCAAGCTCTGATACCAATTGTAAGGCCGGGTGCAACCCAATGAGTACAAACAATTTCACAATGATGCACAAAGATATATCAAATTTAAGCACAATAAAGAAAACTTAATTAAAGAGAAAAGATAAGAAATGCAAACCAAATATCAATCCAATAGCCTCTTCAATAGATGGCGATGCTAACCAAGATGTACAAGTGAAGGCTCACTCCTTCCTCACCCCAAACACACTTTGGTTGAGCCAAGGAGTTTTACAACTATTCTAGTTAACCCTCAACAACCTACACTTGAAAGATCACTCACCTAATTAAGAACTATTTTAAACAAATGAGGCAACCTTCACCAAGGTTTTACCACTCCAAGTGATAGGTTCACCTTCACCAAGGTTTTACTCCACCTAGAGAGTAACCTTCACTTGAGCAACCTCACAACCCAACTTTCCCAACCCCTTATACAACCAACAAAGAATCTTTCTACTCAAAAATCTCACTTGTAAGCTTGTATTTTGTGTTGGCAAAAGTTCCTTGTCTTCTTGTGCTTTGGGGTATTTATAGAAGGTGAGAAATGGCTTCAAAAGGCTCTCTAACGGTCAAATATTAAATGCTGTCAAAACTAGCCGTTGGCCTGTCGGACGTCCGAACCACCTGTCGAACGTCCGAACCCTGCGTCCGAACGTCGTCCAGAGAGTTATCAAATCTTCGTGAAATTTTTAGGACGTCCGATGAAATCGATGTGCGTCCGAGGCGTGCGTCCGATCCTTCCGGACGTCCGATGCTTCCTCACGAGCGTCCGACAGAGTTTCCTTCTTGATGTTCTTCATCCTTTCGGACGTCCGATAGTTTCCTTTCGGACGTCCCACATGAGTGCCCTGTTTTTGCTTCTTCTAACAAATTGCTCACATAAAAACATTAGCCCAAATCTACATTTAGGTTTGTTAATCATCAAAACCAAGGATTGATCGACCAAGGTCAACAGTATCAGAGCCAACCTCTAACCATGTTGTTCTGCTTATAATTTCATGATTTATTGGCAATCTGATAAAAGTTTTAGAGATTCGTATCAAGTTTGAATGAATCGGATTTAATTTGTCATGGGATCTATGGTCCATTTTCTCAATAATTGAGATTTATTGACTAATCCTATGTATATGTATCATTCATATGATATCTTATTTGGTTATGCAATTCACCAAATTTTCTCCAATAATCTGGCATGATTGCAAATAATTTAAATGTTTCTTGGGCTTACATATTTATGATTGTAAGGGTTATATGTATTGATTGTTATTATCAATACAATATAACAATTCGAGAAACATATAAAGAGTTATTATATTAAACAATCAAAAGACTAATATCATATTAATCTATGCAAGATAATTGGTTGACTTTATATGAATGGATATGCAAGTTTATTGAATTTCTACTACCTTATTATGAGATAAAAATCTAAAGGCATGATTTCAATATGAATTTGCCTCCATATTCCTGTTGTTATTTGAAATTATGTAGTATTTTGTGCATTATGTTTATGTTCATTTATCTCATATTATAATGTCAATATTAGTATGGTTGATTATATTTAAATTTCAGAGAATTTCCTTTATAAAGTGTGTCTAGCATCTCAATTATTTGATGCATGAAATATTTTAATCACATAAAGGGTGGTGGTTAAAAAATAAATATAATAAAAGGAAATTATGAAATTCTTTTGTCAAAATATAGATTTCTGACTATTTTGATATCCTTATAAAGTCTAGCACACTTTATGTTTGAGAGTAACCATAGCATCTCAAACATTGGTGTACCACAATTTTGATCACATATAGTTTAGTGATTAAAATCAAGAATTTCTAGTCAACAAATTGACTACTTATTTTCTATGAATTTTCGTTAGAATTTTTCTTACATCGTATATTTGGGAGTAGTCACAACATCTCAAATATATGGTGTAAATAACTTTAATCACATAAGATTAGGTGATTATAAAAGAAAAGGAAAATTCAATGAAATTCAGTTAACATAAAGTTTTTTTTGACTGTTAAAAAATAACAAGATGTCATGCTAAGAATTTCACTTTTACATTATATATTTGGGAGTAGTCACAGCATCCCAAATATTTGATGAGAAAAGTTTTCATCACATACAGTTTGGTGATTGAAGTTATGAATTTTTAGTCAACATATTGACTACTTGATAATTTTTCTTATAACGCCATATACTTAGGAGTAGCCACAGCATTTTAAGTATATTAGTGTTTGGAGAAATTTTGTATTTCTTTTTCACATATTGCTGAGTGATTAAAGAAATTTAAAAATGACATCTATATGAAGTGGCAATTAATTCATTGAGATAGTTATCTGGCCTCATAGGGAGGTAGTTATTTTCATGAGATTAATTGATATAAGATGGTAAATTAGACAATCAATTAAGAGATATTTCTATGCCCATAGGTACGAATTGTTTCTTTAATTCATTGTTCTAGATTACTAGTCTTATGATTAAGTAAAGTAAATTCTATGCATGTTTGCAACCTTTGTCCACAGAAAGGTTTGAATTTACTATTTGAATTGATATAAGGTTGATTCAAAATCAAGGTACAAATTTCATAGTGTTTTTATGATATAGTTCTTAATTGTTAATTCGGTGCCAATGATTTTATGGTTCTTATTAGCTTGATTTTTAAATTCATTCTTTTTTGTTTTTGGTGCAAGTTTTAAATTAGCACTTTTATGAGAATGAACAAACCATTCTCATAATGTGGATATATTTACTAATATAGAGGTTGAGTATGAGAATTGGGAGCAATTTAATAGTTTGATTATTTTGTCTCATATTCATATAAATTAGGGTTCAAACCCTAATTATTTAACTAGCACCATTAGAAGGCTTTCTTTTGTGACACTTAAATATTGAAGTGTATTTTAGCTCATTTCTTAGATTTGAGAATTTTGCTATATCATCAATTAAAGTCCCATCAAATTGAGATTGAGTTATTTCTATAGCATTTCATTCTTGATTCTTTCATGCAGAATTTTTTAACCATTCAAACCTTTATAATACAGATAAAGATATATGATTAATTACTTGTTTTAACCATGTGTATTAAGAAAGGATAAAGAGCTTAAGAAATAAGAGAAACTTAACCTTCATGAAAGAAGAAATAGAAAGAAAGGTAATTTTGTTCTCATTAAATCAAACAACGATAAAGACCAACGTTGTTTGTAAGAGAATGATATTTGATACTCTACTTTGAAAGAAAGTAACTCAAAAGAAAATCTCAATTGTTGAGTGTTATAAATTGTGATATATTTGGTGAATTGGCTAAAGCTGTTAATTTACGCTATCAGTATAATAAGTTTCCGATTATATAAAAAGTGAACAAAAGTTTCTTTATAGAAACTAAAAAATGTTCACATAAAGATAAGTGATGTATTATTGCTCATTTTAAGAAAATTTGTTATTTTTTAAAACATTATTTTCTTGTTACTTTAGAATTTCTATTTTCAAATTAATTGCTATTGGGTATGATTAATAACCTCATTATTCAATAGTAGATTTTGAAAATAGTGAAGTTATTAATTCTAAAGTTTTCTGTACCATCCTTTGAATTGAGCAATATACTGCACTTGACCACAATAATTATATTGACAGCAGGTATGTTTATCACTGGGGAAACTCCTTAAATTTTGGCATAAGAGATTGAGATATGTCTCTATAAGGAAATAAAGAGTTGATAAATCATAAATCTTTAAAGATTTTAGATTTATTGACTATAATATTTCAGGTAGATTGCATAAGTAAAGTAGACTATTCAACCATTATGGATGTCAAAAGAGTTTCATTATAACACTAAAATTTTGTGAATTATTTATATTCTTTTTGATTGGTGAGAGCTATTTATCTCATTATTAGATAACCATTCATCAAATATAAAGTTCATTTCTTATTTGATAAATGATCAATATTTGATACCTTTGTAAGTGTTCAAATGAGAAATGAAATTTGAAATTTGAGGGATAGAAAATAAAATGAAGGCACACAAAATTAGGGGACTATCCTATATGTGCTCATTTTATAAATTCCTTAATTATGAAGCATTGCTAATGAGTAAAAGCAATGCTTGATTAGTTATATCCAAATGATGTACCTTAAGGAAATAATGAGATAGTTGTGGATATACACATGAAAATTCTTCTTCCATTTCCTCACAATGCTTCCTTCTTTTCAGCAAATCATGCAATATTTCAAGTGAAAATTCTCATTGAGCTTATGGTTTTACGCTTTACACTATTAGAGCCAATATCTCACATTATTTACCCATATACCACCAACTTTTTCTATCTAAAATTTTAGGTAGAATCATTTTGACTATTTAGATATGTGAGATTACTCTCCAGTTAATAATTCACTATTATTTGCTCAGGCGCACACGAGGACCTTCAAGAGGATCCCACGGTGAACGCTTGAACTTTCCTTGACCCTACTTGCACTTAATACTTGGTGAGTGTCAAGTGTATGAGTACTTAATACGTGCTTAACTGTTATGAATGATTACTGATTTTAGGAATAGAGACGAGTGTGTACTTTATCTCACTCGTTCTCATTTGAATAAATGATATTGAATGATATTGAATGAGATTGAATGCAATGGTTGCGTACGTCGTTGGAGTGAATCTCCTCGACACACAATTGTAAATGGGGGACGCCCAAACTCATAGGCTGACCTGGGACTCGAGCCGGCATGGGCTTGGTCGGGAACCAAGGCGTGCCATGAGACAAATAAGCTCGACCTATTGAGAGGTCTTGCTTGCCATACTCGTGGAGTATTGCCTCATACATATCTTGCGGGCCCGAGTGGGTGTTGGGTGGACGGAAAGAAGTAAGTGGTGATCTACGGATTGGAAATACCGACCGAATTGACGGAGTGTCATCGGGGGAAGGTATACGAGTGACATCGGCAAAGCGAGTGGAACTTAGCTCCTGAGAGTTACTATATCCTTGAATTGTTTCTGATAAATTTCCTTTGGTGAATTGTCAATTATTGAAATATATTATTGTTTAGCTCGTAATTGAGATTGTTATTTGAACTACGTGCTTGCATGTGTGTTCTTGGCCTCACGAGTGTTTTGCTCACCATATAGATTTATTTTCCTTAACAGGATTGAATCTCGGGGAAGTATGGAGAAACCCTCCTGATGTACTTTTGTTTTAGACTTTCTATTATATTTTGGTTATGCCCTTGATTTTGGATTGTACTTTTGGAATTGAAATGTAACTTTTGGGGCGTAATGTATATTTGGGATTCATGATGTATTTTGAATACCCGACGTGCGGGTTGGATAATGGATGACTATTAATAAGCTTGAACGCTTCCGCATTTACTGTACTTAAGTTACTTACTTTTGTTGTGTAGTTCGATAATAAGCTTGAATGATTTGACTTGAGTCCTGGCGAGAGTTAGGCAGGCGTCCCGCGGATACCCTTTGGTTCGCCTTAGGAAGAAGTGGGGCGTCACAGTTGGTATCAGAGCGCTAGGTTAGCGCTAGGTTAGAGATCTATATGGGAGACATATTAGATACTCTACCCTTAAGATCTGAAACCGGATAATTAAGTTATACCTTAAGAGGTATTTAGGGTATACTAGTGATTGGGTTAGGCATGCATAAACGACATCCGAATTAGATAGTGATTTAAATTTCTAACCCGAAAAGTGCTATTATTTTGCAGGGATGAAAAACGAAAATAGAGTTCCGGCAGCTGACGGGAATGGCCATGCGAATGGCCATATAGTGCCTCATAGGCCTATCTACTACCAGGCTCTAGTTGGGGGAGTTCGAGTACGCTATTCCCCATCTAACAGATATCCCCGATGTGCGTGTAGGGTTATTTTTGCTTACCCAAACCACGTTGTACTGGCTTTGGACGACGAGCGTCGTCAGTTGGTGAATGCCAACTTGGACTTACAGGCTGAGGTGGACGAGCCTCGACAGATGGTTGGCGCTCAGGGCGAGAGGGTCGCCGAGCTCGAGGAGGTGATTGAGGGCGAGGTGGCCACATCTGCTGTGGTTAATGAGGAGCTCCGGAGCACTAGGGCTCAGTTTACTAGGTTGAGAGAGGAGGTCCGTAGTCGGGCTTCCGATATCGTAGCTGATGCTACTAGGTTAATGGATGAGGCGATGGGTATAACTCACGACTCTGAGGAGGAGGATCCGGAGGAGAATCCTGAGGAGGAGGTTCCTTCTGATAGTCCTACTGTGGACTAGGTCTAGGCAATTTGATCACTCTTTTGACTCTTTTGACCAGTATAGCTAGAATTAGTTGGGGTGATGCTAAGTGCTTTGGCCATTGTATTTTGCATGACTGTGTGGCTTATTTTTGAAGCACTGCTCTTACTTTAGTTTTCTGTGACTAAAAGTACTTCTGTGGCACCTGTGTGCTATATTTTTGTAGCTACCCCATGACTTGCTAATTGTATGAACTTGATATGCTAATGAAAGTAAGTTATTGTTAATTCCAATGTTTTCTTGATTGGTTCATGCTCTCTACTTTGCATCGCATAATTTATTTATTTCTTGCACTAGAGCACGCCTAGGTTATGGAAGGGCTAAGAAGGGGTCGAGACCGTGGTCGAGACCGTAGGCGAGAGACTAGACCGGCCCAACCTCAGGAAAATGACCAGGGATTGGCAACTGGACCGACCCAGGGCCAGGAAAATATTGAGGGCAATCAAATGGCTACTGCCATTAACAGGATGACTGATATCCTAGAGCGCTTAGCTGATAGACAAGGATCTGAACCGTTCAACCAACCTGGGGGTCAAGAAAGAGGAGAGGATAAAGCCTTAAACAGGTTCTTAAAATTTAACCCGCCTAAATTTCTTGGCGAACCTGATCCTGAGGTAGCGGAGAATTGGTTAAAAAGGATGACCAACATATTCGCTGCTTTAGATTACATTGAGGATAGGTGAGTGAACTTCGCTGCTTTCCAATTTGAGGGAGTAGCCCGTGCTTGGTGGGATCTAATAAAAGGAAAATGGGAGAGGACTCAAACCCCTTGGACTTGGGAGAATTTCACAAGGAAATTTAATGAAAAATTTTTTTCGCCCTTAATCCAAGAGAAGAGGGAGGATGAATTTATTAAGTTGAAACAAGGAACCCTTACCGTAGCAGAATACGAGGGGAAATTCACTAACCTTTCCAAGTATGCTCCTGAGCTAGTGGTCAATGAACGAAAGAAAATTAGATGGTTTGTTCAGGGACTTAATGTAGAAATCCAGGAGGGCTTAATGGCGGCCCAAATCTCTACATTTACGGAGGCTTTAGAGAAAGCATAGAGGGTTGAGAGTGCAAGATCTCAAGTGAGAGACTTCCACAACAGAAAACCGAACTTTTCTAGCCGAACTTCTGGGCAGGCTAGTAAGAATGTACAACCTTCCAAAGCGGGAAGAGGAAATGGAGGAGCAAGGATTACTGGAGTTTTTAGGGGAGCTCTAACTGGAGGGGCCCGTAGTGGGACAACTCAAGTTAGGGAAGCACCTTCTACTGGATCGGCTGTGACTCCTCAAGTCACTTGTGGGCATTGTGGTAAATTTAACTACTCTGAGAACGATTGCTGGAGGAAATTGGGTAAATGTTTGTTTTGTGGTAGTGCTGAGTATCAAGTCACCAATTGTCCAAAATCACCAAAGACAGGAGGAAATGCTCAAAGGCCAGAAAAGTCAACTTCTAAGCAGACCAGTGCCGGAGGAAGCCGACCGAAAGTACCGGCTAGGGTTTATGCACTGGACCATCAACAGGTTCCTGAGGCAACTGAGGTGGTGGAAGGTACAATTCCAATCTTTCATCGACTAGTTAGGGTTTTATTTGATCCGGGTGCAACTCATTCCTTTGTAAACCCTAATTTGATGAATGGAATAGACTTGAAACTTATTAAGTTACCCTATGACTTGGAGGTTAAAACACCCAGTGGAGACAAAAGCTTAATTGCTAATCTGGAGTATAGGAATTGTGAAATCTATGTAGGGGAAAGAAAATTATGGGCCGATTTGATAGGTTTGACGATTAAGGGATACGATGTAATCTTGGGGATGGATTGGCTAGCCCGTTATAATGCTCAGTTAAACTGTAGGACGAAAATTGTAGAGTTGCGTATTCCAGGAGAAGCAACCCTGAAACTGGATGTAAGGGGTAAATTAGCTTCGTCTGCACTTATTTCAGGAATTCGGGTTAGACAATTATTAAGTACATGAGCTCAAGGGTATTTGGCTTTTCTTATTAACACCCCTATTGATAAGGTGAATTTGGAGGACATGTCTGTAGTGAAGGACTTTCCAGATGTTTTTCCCGAAGAGTTAGAGTCTTTACCTCCAGAACAGGAAATAACTTTTAAGATTGATGTGATTCCAGAAGTGACACCTATTTCTAGGACGCCATACCGAATGGCCCCAGCCGAATTGAAGGAGTTGAAATTGCAACTACAAGACTTGCTGGAATGGGGTTTTATACGAAAAAGTGATTCGCCGTGGGGAACCCCAGTTTTGTTTGTTAAGAAGAAGGACGGGAGTCTGAGACTGTGTATAGACTACCGAGGCTTGAATGATATTACAATTAAGAATAAGTACCCTCTGCCCCACATTGATGAATTATTTGATCAATTGCAAGGGGCTGTAGTATTCTCGAAGTTGGATTTAAGACAGGGTTATTATCAGTTAAAGATTTTGGAGAATGACATACCCAAAACTACTTTTAACTCGAGATATGGGCATTTTGAATTTGCCGTAATGCCGTTTGGGTTAACGAATACACCTGCTGCCTTCATGGATTTATTGCATAGGGTGTTTAAACCTTATCTGGATCAATTTGTAATAGTATTCATTGACGACATATTGGTGTATTCTAAGAATAAGGAGGATCATGAGAAGCATTTGAGGATTATTTTGCAAACTTTAAGGGAACATCAACTATATGCTAAATTTAGCAAGTGTGAATTCTGGTTAAAAGAAGTGACTTTTTTGAGACACATAATTTCTAAGGATGGGATTAAAGTGGATCCAGCTAAAGTGGAGGCTGTTTCGAAATGGAAACGATCGAAAAATCCTACCGAGATTCGAAGTTTTATTGGATTAGCAGGGTACTATCGGAGATTTATCAAAGATTTCTCTAGAATTGCTGGACCCATGACTGAATTGACCAAGAAAAATGAAAAGTTTCTATGGAGTCCTAAGTGTGAAGAAAGTTTTCAGGAGTTGAAAAGACGGTTGACAAGAGCGCCTGTGTTAGCTTTGCCAAACGGAAAGGATAGTTTTGTAGTTTACACAGATGCTTCTAAGGAAGGACTGGGGTGTGTTTTAATGTAAAATGACAAGGTGATAGCATATGCCTCTAGGAAATTGAAACCGCATGAAGGGAATTATCCGACTCATGATTTGGAATTAGCAGCTGTGGTCTTTGCTTTGAAGAAATGGAGGCATTATTTGTATGGAGTGACATTTGAGGTTTTTACAGACCACAAAAGCCTTAAGTACATATTTTCTCAAAAGGAACTGAATTTGAGACAACGTAGATGGATGAAATTTTCGGAAGACTATGACTGCACGATTAAGTACCATCCAGGGAAAGTTAATGTAGTGGCTGACGCTTTGAGTCGTCAAGTACAGATGGTTGGATTGATGATTAAGGAATTCCAATTATTGGAAGAAGTTAGTTATTGGAATTCTCGATTGGAATCGGGGAAAGTAATTTTGGGAACTATTGTATTGAATTCCACTTTGATAGAAAGTATCAAGGAATCTCAAGGAAAGGACACTGAAGTACAGAAATGGTCGGAAAAGGTTAAAAAGGGGGATAAATCGGATTTTAACTTGGGACCGAATGGTGTATTGAGATTTCGGAATCGGATAGTTGTGCCAAAGGATGAAAGGCTTAAAAAGAAAATTTTAGAAGAGGCACACCGATCAAAGTTTACGGTACATCCAAGAGGGAATAAAATGTACCAGGATTTGAAGAGTCTTTATTGGTGGGAGAACATGAAGAAGGAGATTGCTAAATTTGTCCAAACATGCTTAATTTGTCAGGTCAAAGCCGAACACCAGAAACCATCGGGACTTTTGCAACCTCTAGAAATACCTGAGTGAAAATGGGAGAATATCACCTTGGATTTTGTATCGGGATTACCAAGGATACAGAGAGGCCATGATGCGATTTGGATAATAGTGGATAGATTGACCAAATCGGCTCATTTTCTGCCGATTAATATAAAATACCCATTAGAGAATTGGTCAGGTTGTATTTGGATGAGATCATTAGGTTGCATGGAATACCTGTCAGTATCGTATCGGATAGAGATCCAAGATTTGTTTCGAGGTTCTGGCAAAAGATGTAAGAAGTGTTAGGGACTAAATTGAACTTTAGTACCACTTCTCATCCCCAGACTGATGGACAGTCGGAGAGGACAATTCAAACTCTTGAGGACATGCTACGGACTTGTGTTCTGGACTTTGGAGAGAATTGGGGTAAGTTTTTGACTTTAGTGGAATTTGCCTACAACAATAGTTTCCACTCTTCTATTCAGATGGCCCCGTATGAGGCACTTTATGATCAGAAATGTAGGTCTCCAATTTGTTGGGATGAAATAGGCGAACGAAAAATCTTAGACCCGACCACAATATCTTGGATTGAAGAAGCTAGTGAGAAAGTTAGGTTGGTACGCCAAAGAATTCAGACCGCCCAGAGCCGCCAAAAGAGTTATGCCGATAATCGAAGAAAAGATTTGGAGTTTACTGTTGGAGATTTGGTATTTCTCAAGATTACACCTTTGAAAACAAATTTGATATCTGGAAAAGGAAAGAAGTTACAGCCAAGGTTTGTAGGGCCTTACAAGATTATCCAACGTATGGGGAGTGTAGCCTATAAGTTGGAATTACCGCCGAGTTTATCTCGAATCTATAATGTGTTTCATGTATCTATGCTTAAGAAGTATCATCCGGACCCTTCTCACGTCTTACAACCGGAAAATGTTGAGATTGATGAGACTTTGACCTATGAGGAAAAATCGGTTAAACTTCTGGATAGGAAGGTGAAGGAATTGAGGAATAAACAGATACCATTAGTAAAAGTCCTTTGGAAGAACCATGGGTTGGAGGAAGCAACTTGGGAGGTCGAAAAAGCAATTCGAGAAAAGTATCCAGACCTGTTCGCCAATCAAGGTAAATTTCGAGAACGAAATTTTCTTAAGGGGGAGAGGATGTGAGGACTCGTAAAAGTATTATTTTCGACTCCTATCTTTGCTCATTTAAATATTTATTCAAATATTTGCTTCGATTATTATTTTCTAACCTTATTAGACTTAAATACATAGAGTTATGACTTCATTATATTTTAAAATGATTCGTTTCAAAAATTAATTTTTTGAAAGTTTGATTAATGAAATTAGTGAAAACGTGTCTGAAAACTTTAGTCATTTGGGAGTACAATAAGTTCAAAACTTGGAGACATGTACAATGGTCCTAAAATAGGTAATTCTAGGTTTAAGTACTCAAGTGATAGTTAGTAGTACGATCGTTACAAGAATTTCTCGAAGGTTTCACTCTATCGCGCCTAAATTGGAAATACGCGTTTTCACGCGCGCGATTAATTGAGGGACTTTAGACCCTTAATTTGGGATAACTAGGAGTGAATAATATTTATATGAATATAAGTGCATTAAAGGTTTAGTGCACTAGTGCAACAAACTTAAGAGGAATCGAGCCCAAAACGCGCGCGTACGCGCACTATTAGCGTTTGACTTTTTCGCACCTAAGCTCTTAGCCCTCAAGCTTCCTTAGCAAGCTAAAATCAGATCAAAACATCTCTCTTTTCCCTCTCATTCTGGCCGAGCAACAGCTGAAGTAAAACACCTTCAAGTTTTGCAAATTTCACCTCCAAATCTTGCTCAAACCTTCATAGATTTACACAAAACTTCACATACACTTAACTCTACACTTGGACACCATTTTGAGCTGCAAAAGGGAGCTAAAACTCACGGTTTTTCTGGAGCAAAAAGGACCGAAAATCACTGCCTTGGACATCAACTAGAGTAAGTAATGATCAAACTTTCAAATTTCGATTTTTGGAAGTTCTAGTATACCTTTAAACTCTTAGTTTCATATGGGTTGTTGTTGTTGTTGGAAAAATTGGAAGGTGGGCTCTATGAACTCCCACCTCTGTGTTGATGGCTGATTTTATGCTTGATGATGTTTATAATGTTGGATTAGTGCTTAAACTAGTGGATTATTGGTGGAAAATTGATGGAAACTCATGATGGGTGCAAAGGCCAAATCTGACCATTTTGCCCCTGCTTTGTTCGGCCACTTTAATGCAAAAATTTGAGGATTTAATGGCTTGATTGTGTTGTTTACATGTTGTAGTAGTTGTATAAAAGTTTCATTGGAAAATATTGAGTTTTGGTTGGTCAAATGAATTTATTTCCCAAAGCTAGTAATCTGGAAACTGTTCCCGTAATGCTCAGACCAGTGTTCGTATTTCGTCCATAACTCCGTGCTCCGATGTCTAAATCAAGTGCCGTTAGCGGCATTTGAAACTAGACATTCCCACCTTTCCAACAGTATAAAATGCATGTTCTGGTTCCATGTGTGTGAGCTGCACCACTCTTTTGAACTCAGCTATTCTGTTTCTCTGTTCTGCTGGAATGAAATACAGAAGCTGTGATTTGAAACTCGATTTCGAGCTAGTTGTGTACTGAATTTTAAAATGATTTCTTCTGAGAAATTATATCCCTATGAATGTATTTTCCAACACTATCAACCATGCTCAATTCTGAGTTAAATTGAGTGAGTCATGATCGAAATACGGTGACTGCCCTGTTCTTGAAAACCCTTGGATTTGGACAGATTTGATGTGAGATTTGTTGTGGTCTTACTAAATGAATTTCTTGGTACTAAACACCTACCAAATGTACCATGTATGTTCCTTAGACTTTTCTTGCACAAATAAACCATGTTTGGAGGTTTTCCTTAGCCGAATGTTTGGAAACGGAGAGAAATGGAGCTAAAGGTAGTTTTGCCTTAGTAATTTCAAAACTTTGGTTGATTGATTAACCACCTTCGCGAAGGTATTTTTCCACGAAATTTGACAGAGAGATACCCTTAATATAGGAGTACTATACTATAAAAGTTTGGCACCAATCCAAGTCCATTTCGACACTTAACTAAACGTCCAAAGTTGGAAACCCAAATCTGGAAATTGTTCAACAGTCTTGAATTTTCCCCAACTTTGAGCTACCATATCTTGGTGCTCGAAACTCCGATTCTCGATCCGCTTATTCTATCCTAAACCTTACTTGCACCTCTAATTGAGTTAAAAATTTCAAGGGCTAGTTTGTAACGAGTAAATTCTGCCGAATTTCCAAAGTTAGCGAAAAATCAACCCCAGCTCAATCCTGAACATTCTGGAACAGTGATTTCAACCTCATTTTTGAGTACTTTTCACTTAGATTCGTGGAAAAATGTCTTCTAAAAACTTTTAGTACTTTCCAAGAGGTTTCCAACGGTATAAAGTTTTCCAATTTTAGACTTGTATCGAGTGAGATACAATTTTTTAAAAATCCATATCAAAACTGAAATTTTTCAACTTTCAAGGAAATAGAGTTTTCCAAGAACTACTTATTCTTTCAACATTATGCAAACGTTTTAACCTCGATTTCCAAGAAAAAAACCCAAATGCTCCTGTACTTTATGAAACGCCACTCGAACCTCGATTTACAAGTAATTAAGGTTCCTTTTCACAAAATTCCCTAGATTATATTAGTGCACGAATTATTTCTCGATAATTGGGTTGGGTGAATAATAATTCACTATTATTTGCTCAGGCGCACACGAGGACCTTCAAGAGGATCCCACGGTGGACGTTTGAACTTTCCTTGACCCTACTTGCACTTAATACTTGGTGAGTGTCAAGTGTATAAGTACTTAATACGTGCTTAACTGTTATGAATGATTACTGATTTTAGGAATGGAGACGAGTGTGTACTTTATCTCACTCGTTCTCATTTGAATAAATGATATTGAATGATATTGAATGAGATTGAATGCAATGGTTGCGTACGTCGCTGGAGTGAATCTCCTCGACACACAATTGTAAATGGGGGACGCCCAAACTCATAGGCTGACCGGGGACTCGAGCCGGCATGGGTTTGGTCGGGAACCTAGGCGTGCCATGAGACAAATAAGCTCAACCTATTGAGAGGTCTTGCTTGGCATACTCGTGGAGTATTGTCTCATACATGTCTTGCGGGCCCGAGTGGGTGTTGAGTGGACGGAAAGAAGTAAGTGGTGATCTACGGATTGGAAATACCGACCCAGTTGACGGAGTGTCATCGGGGAAGGTATACGAGTGACATCGGCAAAGCGAGTGGAACTTAGCTCTTGAGGGCTACTATATCCTTGAATTGTTTCTGATAAATTTCCTTTGGTGAATTGTCATTTATTGAAATATATTATTGTTTAGCTCGTAATTGAGATTGTTATTTAAACTACGTGCTTGCATGTGTGTTCTTGGCCTCACGAGCGTTTTGCTCACCCTATAGATTTGTTTTTCTTAACAGGATTGAATCTCGGGGAAGTGTGGAGAAACCCTCCTGATGTACTTTTGTTTTAGACTTTCTATTATATTTTGGTTATGCCCTTGGTTTTGGATTGTACTTTTGGAATTGAAATATAACTTTTGGGCGTAATGTATATTTGGGATTCATGATGTATTTTGAATACCCGACGTACGGGTTGGATAATGGATGACTATTGATAAGTTTGAACGCTTCCGCATTTACTGTACTTAAGTTATTTACTTTTGTTGTGTAGTTCGATAATAAACTTGAATGATTTGGCTTGAGTCCTGACGAGAGCTAGGCAGGCGTCCCGCGGATACCCTTTAGTTCGCCATAGGGAGAAGTTGGGCGTCACAAAGAACATGCAAGTTTAGATCAACTTGATATAATAATATATCAGATAAATGTAAAGCAAATCATAACAATGGTTACATGTTTATCATAATCTGGCATTGCGGTTATCACCAAATAGTAACTTAAATACTATGTGTTAAAGAACCAACAAAAAGTATGATCAATATGTTTTACTAGATATTATAAACCATTGAGTCTAAAAAGATTTCATGCTTCTTTTAAAAGTTTTTAATTCTAATTTGATTATAGGCTCTGTTTTTCAAAAACTAGTTTTTCAAATATAATAAAAATTTATGAAAAAATACTCTAAAAGGTAATCCAAAAATTAGTTTAAAATTTTTTAAAATTTTGAAAAATATCTCAAAATATATTCTAGAAACTCTTCTACTCCTAAAGATTCTAAAATATTTTCTAAAAATATTCCAAAATATACTCTAAAAACTCTGCTACAGTAAAATTTTTCTAAAACACCCCCAAAAACAGCTAATCCAAACAGAGCCATTGGTAGTTCTCCTACGAAAATGGTCAACCATCTTCCTTTTAATTATTTGAAGGTGACTTACTAACTCCAGTAGCCAACATCACCAATCTAACATTTTAGTATCAACTCCAAAGCAAGATGACTAATTAGCATATTACCAATCTAATATATTAAAATTGGATATAATCGGTTTTGTTGAATTTGTTATCTACTAGCCCAAAATTAAACAAGATATAAAAGAAGAAAAACACTACAAAATAAAGATCCAACACATAATAACAATACAATTATAACATAAAAAATAATAATCTAAATTAAAATTTACTTAACTTTCCCAACATATGCAAATTCAATTGATTTTAAACAAAACCTATTTAACTACAACATATAGAAGGATATCGATGAAATTTTATCATAATTTAAAAATTAATTCATATTGATTAGGGATTGTTTATGGACTATTAAACCAAGGTAGTAACAATTAGATATAGACAACAATGGAATGGAAGTTTATGAAAAATTCTTAAAATATTTTGAAATGAAATAAAAATAACTAACCATACAAGTTAAAACTTAACTCAAAATGAATCTCTGAAAATTTGAGCAATTCAATTTTTCCTACGTATTTCATTTTTTAATAAAAGCCACTTGAAAAAGGTAAGGGATAAGACATATGCCCCAACCTATTTATTACCATATTTGCAAAGAGTACATCATAAATGCAAACATGCAACTATTTTGGTTAGATACAAACTTGACAAACTTTATTCTAGAAAATTCTTCAACTATTATAGTTTTTCATTGCAATTTCACCATTTGATAATTATATATGTTACTCATAGACATATTTTAATATGGCATCAAGAATAATGAAAAAATACCTATTTATAGTTTCAGTTGTCCTATATAAGTAACCCTTCATAACTCAAAACCTCAAATTATAACTCGTTATTTGTAGAAATATCAGCAATTGCCCTCTTGTTGAGATATAGATAGGTGATTACAACAATTATTTAATTGTGAGAATAATTAGTAATTGACAAAATATATCTTGGTCCATCCTAATTTGACCTATACAATGAGAATAACTTTCATATAATATGCTATCTGTATAATCTTGCCTAACTTTATCTCTTTTAATACAATGTAATTTTGATATGACAATCAGAATTTTAAAAGTTTCAAGACTTACATATTTTGCTACTAAAATCAAAGTGACGATACCAATTACCGTTATAATCTCATCATTACTACTTGTATCCATCTATAGAAATTTAATATAATTAATTACATAATTTCATATAATTAAATCAATCAAAACATATGCTACTATAAAAAAGTTATCAACCATAAATTATTAGTATTTTTCATTATATCCAAGGCCTTGGATCATACTATTTGAAAGAATATCAAAATTTTAAAAAATTTAATGTATTTATTATAAGAATTAAATGAAAATGATCCCAACAAAAGAAATTGATATGAAAGAATATCTTTGTTTAAGACAACGCATTAACACATTAACGTTACATTATGAAGTTGCACGAGACAAAACATTAATAATGTTGAATTTAGTAGTTACTGAGTCAAGACATTAATATTTAATAATATTGAATCCAAAAGTTACACAAGTCAAGACTTAATATTACAAAATTCTAATGAACACCCCATCCTACCAAAATCAACATCATACCCTAGCAAATCACTTAACATCCCCTGTATTTAGTAATTTTTTTAAAAAATGCAGAATAATTTTTCACATTTATCTTCAAAAGAGACTTCCGGTAAAATCTATAATCACCCAATTTGGGCAAGCCAAATACCAACAAAGTAAAATTGTTGATCAGTATTTATACCGAAATGAGTAGCATAAGCAATTGACTCTTGATTATGCTATTTAAGAAAAACAAAGGTGAAGTAAATCTTAATTATTATTTCAGCATACAAGATCTCCACCTCATCACATTTCTTATAACCTCTAAAAGTGTAATACTCCATATCATCATGTTTTATTTATTTTTTTTTTGTACGAGTACTTCTATGGTTTTCGAAAGGTCTATTACCGTCAATGAGTTTGTTGCATTTTTGCACATGTTACTCCTTATTATCGCCTCTCATCCACTTGTTTCAACTCCACCTAAGTTGAATCATAGTGATTTTTCAACTCTTTTGAATTAAAAAAAAGGAACTAAGAAGGGAGCAATTGATACAAATAAAATATTTGTATTTTTTTTTATTAAAGTCATGTGTAGTTATTAAAAAACTTCTAACAATATAATGTTTAGTAAAGCCAAACATATTAAAAGTAGCAGCAGAATTCTTTTTAATCCTAAATCCAATTAAATGGAATCTATTATAGCAAACCCTCTCTGTCAGGAGAGGGTCTGCTATTCCCGCATTTGGCCGTCTGCATATGGGGGGAAGGAGATTCTGCATCTGAAGGGCAGGGGAAGTAAAGACAGAGTAACGCTAAAGAAGAAGGCTGAAAATCCTTCCGCTCAAAGAAGAGAAAAAGAATCTAAAAATGAAAAAGGGGAGGAAGCTGGAGATAGGGTGTTTCGATGTTATCATTGCCGTTTTCAGTGTTCTCCTTCTCTGGAGAAACTGAGGCGGCATTATCACATTGATTACGGAACGGGGAAGAAGAGATCAAAGAAAAATTTGGAGAAATTGAATGAGTGCAGTCATTGTGGCAATCTATTTGACAAATCACGGCTGGATTCTCACGCCTGTAACCGTCAACTTAAGTTTGGAGGAGTTTCATCTGATCCCTCCTACTATGGACACAATGAAGATGAGACCTTAAAGGCTTCAAACCGAAACCCAAGGGATAAGCACAAGTCAAAGTCAAAGTCCAAGCCCAATCCTCCAAGCCACCAAGCCCAAAGCTAGAGCCACAGGAGGACTAACTAGGATTCTTACTGATAGACTCTAGAGATATTTTGTGTTGGCTGATAGGCTCTTATCTCTGGGGTAGATTAGGAGTGGCTGATATTTTGTGTGAACTGTTTATTACATGTAATCTGATTGCACTACGCTCCCAAATCTATGCAGAAGGAACGAAAGAAACATTACAAGTTTTTCACTTTTTACTGCTATTGCATGGGGTCATGCATACAAATGGCCAAACATCCCATGAGTAAATTATAAATCTTTGGAAGAATGGCAGAAAGGGAACAAAGGATAAAAAAAAAAAAAAGAGTTTTATTATCTAGAGTTTTTAACAACAATTCCAACAAAAATTTTCATCAGTATTGGCAAAAAGTATTTATAGGATTTCTCCAAAAGAACATTATTTAAAATAATATTAAAACTATATTTTATAAAATTTTGATTTTAAATAAGAACATGCAAGTTTAGATCAACTTGACATAATAATATATCAGACAAATGTAAAGCACAGTTATATCATAACAATGGTTACATGTTTATCATAATCTGGCATTGCGGTTATCACCAAATAGTAACTTAGATAGTATGTGTTAAAGAACCAACAAAAAGTATGATCAATATGTTTTACTAGATATTATAAACCATTGAGTCTAAAAAGATTTCATGCTTCTTTTAAAAGTTTTTAATTCTAATTTGATTATAGGCTCTGTTTTTCAAAAACTAGCTTTTCAAATACAATAAAAATTTATGAAAAAAATACTCTAAAAGGTAATCCAAAAATTAGTTTAAAATTTTTTAAAATTTTAAAAAATATCTCAAAATATATTCTAGAAACTCTTCTACTCCTAAAGATTCTAAAATATTTTCTAAAAATATTCCAAAATATATATTCTAAAAACTCTGCTACAGCAAAATTTTTCAAAAACACCCCCAAAAACAGCTAATCCAAACAGAGCCATAGGTAGTTCTCCTACGAAAATTGTCAACCATCTTCTTTTTAATTATTTGAAGGTGACTTACTAACTCCAGTAGCCAACATCACCAATCTAACATTTTAGTATCAACTCCAAAGCAAGATGACTAATTAGCATATTACCAATCTAATATATTAAAATTGGATATAATCGGTTTTGTTGAATTTGTTATCTACTAGCCCAAAATTAATCAAGATATAAAAGAAGAAAAACACTACAAAATAAAGATCCATCACATAATAAAAATACAATTATAACATAAAAAATAATAATCTAAATTAAAATTTACTTAACTTTCCCAACATATGCAAATTCAATTGACTTTAAACAAAACCAATTTAACTACAACATATAGAAGGATATCGATGAAATTTTACCATAATTTAAAAATTAATTCATATTGATTAGGAAATGTTTATGGACTATTAAACCAAAGTAGTAGCAATTAGATATAGACAAATTTAGTTTAATAGTCATAAATCCATAATATTTTCAAAAATTTTCACTTAAATATCAATATTGAGAGAAAATCATTTTTTGGCAAAGAAATCATTAAGATCATTTAACTATGGAAAGATAAATAATAAAGAATCATTGATATTATATAAAGAATCATTGTTCTATAACACTTTGCATCAAGAAAATCGATAAACTATAGTTCTGCAATATAATGTTTAAGGCAAAATTAAATGCTAAGAACAACAATGGAATGGAAGTTTATGAAAAATTCTTAAAATATTTTGAAATGAATTAAAAATAACTAACCATACAAGTTAAAACTTAACTCAAAATGAATCTCTGAAAATTTGAGCAATTCAATTTTTCCTACGTATTTCATTTTTTAACAAAAGCCACTTGAAAAAGGTAAGGGATAAGACATAGGCCCCAACCTATTTATTACCATATTTGCAAAGAGTACATCATAAATGCAAACATGCAACTATTTTGGTTAGATACAAACTTGACAAACTTTATTCTAGAAAAAAATTAAAAATTAAAATTTTTTTTACAAAACCTTAAATTCTCAAGCAAAATTAATTCAGCAATTGTATGAAAAATAAAACTTGATAGAATCCTAAATTAATACACCAAAATTTTACCTAACATTTTTCAATAAAAAAGACCTGAAAGACGTTGATGCCGATGATAAAAATAATACAACAGTCATGTCTACCTCATTGATTACTCTTGCTAGGGCAAAATAAAAGAAATGGTTGGGCAAGAATCTTGTCCTCCTGCGAGACAAATCCAAATTCACTGTACAATCCATACAAATCCTGTACATATTATTAGAGTACCAAAAAATCCTCAATATACCAAAATTCAAAAAATCACTTATACAACAACAAACTTTGAGAACCAAGAGACATGAAGATGGCCAATGAGGAGGTGCCGGCGGCTAACTTGCTGCTGCCTGATGAAGCATTCAAGGTAGAGAAACATCTTATCAAATGAGCAGGAAATTGCAATACACATTACTTTCACTTGAAGAAAAAGGAGAAGCAAGTTATTTCTAGGTGCCTATATAGCCTCGTAATCCTCTATGCCTTTATCAAAGTTTGGCTGGTCAAGACTAGACAAGAACACACGTGTTGGTAAGCAAAGTTTCATAGCATTCCACCTTAAGTGTCATTGAATCATGACTTTTACTGGCATTTTCTAAAAAGTTAAAAAAAATACAATTTGCTAATTGATGAGATTTGCTTGCCTAATTGATGAGTTTGCTTTCCTAATTTATTTCTTCTATTAACAAATAAGTATTAGAGTAAATCCCTCAAACATTGAAACTAACTAAAATTTTTTCAATCTAGCATTCTCTACAAATCTTTATCCATAAGCCCTATCATTTAGCATCTCAATTCTGTTGTCATCTACCATCATGAGGAATCATTAAAGGTACTTTTTTCCTCTCTAGATTCCATAGAACAAAACAATGGTTTATAAATTTTTGTTTGTTTTATCATTGCATATCACATGATTATGAGTGCAATCTTATGATAAAAAATATTGGTTGTTTCTAATTTTTTTTCTTTGAGCAATTGCATTAATTATTCTAGGGTAAAAATCTTCTTTCTTTCACAATTATTGTGCCATTGTACTTTCATAGTGTTAATAAGAAACTTTACTTTTTTTTTTTTGCCAAGCCAGGTTCAGAGATGCTTTTGGAAATTTGTTTCAAGAAAGGGCAAAATTTACATTATTTGACTGAAAGAGATAGTATGATATTCTTTGCATAAACGTTGCAATCAGTAGATGAGGAAAAGAAAATATTTACTCTATCATTTTAGAAACATAATTGAAAACTTTTTGGATATGTATCTTCTCTACTTATATCTGCATTTTTTGTATAACTTTTTGTGAAATTCATATAGTATGAAATGCCTTTATTTACCATATTTTGACAAAAATGTGTGCTAAATTGTAATGGTAGGTGTGGTTAGACAACTAAAATTCAATTAGAATTCATTTACATTAAGTCATTCTGCCTTGGTGTAATTAGGGGTGGGCACGGGTCGGGTACCTGCCCCGAACGGCAAATGGCTGACCTGATCCTAATATGTCGGATCACTATTTTTTTTACCCTAATCCGCTCCACTTGTCCTCGGGTAGCCGATCCTCGAATACCCCAAAATTAGGGGCGGGTCATAGGGTACCCGTGGGTTTTTTGTCCTTCAATACCGAAAGGCTCTAAACCATACACGTATTACCAAAAGTTTTTTAATCTATAATGTACCATATATTTTCTATAGAGGCTACATGCATCCTGCTGAAAGGTCTTAATAAATAATAAACAACGTTTATAGATCCTTGGCAAAGCGAGAGTTAACAAAATAATAATAATAATAATAATAATAATTGACAATATTTTATGACATCAACTCGGTGGCTGGACTGGTGGTGCTGCCTCTGTATCTCCCTCCAAAAGAAAAAACCAATTTAAAAAAAAAGAAAAAAACAAGATGAAGGTCGGCATTCTCTAAAAGCATCAAAACCAAAAGAACTCAAGCTATTGAAGGTCGGCGTTCTCGAAAAAAAAAACCTTTTAATTTATGGCAAAAATTACTATATGGCAAAATTACTGTATGGCACAAAAAAACTTTATGCAAAATGCTAACAAATACTTGTCCAAATTACCTTTATGTGAAGGTCGGCGTTATACTTGTACAGCTTCTGTTTGATAGTTTGACGCTTGAGAAATCGAAGGTCTCTATTGAATCTTCTGCTTGAGGCTTGAGGTTTGAGTTTTGAGAATCTTTTGCAACTTTCTTTTGAATTCAACTTGAAACAAAATTGAAGAGAAGGAGAAAGCCAGAAAGGCGTTGCCGTTGGGGTGAAAGTGTGAAATGAGAGTGTCGGCCGCTGAAGAGTTCCAATTGAATGATTGATGCCCGATGGATTTCAGGTTATGGTTAATAACTTAAAAATATTATAAATTGGCCCGTACATTTTTTAATATTTATATAATATACCCTGGGTCGGGTACCGGCGGGTTTTTATTTTTATGATCCGTATCTGTATCCCAATATTATGGGTACCCGACCCTATCTGCTCCACTGATAAAAATCAGATCGGATATCCTAATTTTCGGTATGGGTCGGATCGGTCTATCAGGTTTTCAGGTTTTCGGATTTTTTCGCCCACCCCTAGGTGTAATGCCTCACAAAAATAAAGGGTGCAATGCATGTGTCTTTAATTAATTATTATGTGGTAAAATATGCCAACTTTTGTAAGAGATGCTGGTTGTGTGACGTATGTCTTCTATGCAGACCAAATGTATGATTGTAAGTATAGCTATGGTCCAGCATTAGGAAATACTAGATAATTTTCCTTCCTAGTTGAGAAATATAGGAGAGTGTTGATGTATAATAGTTAAAACTATGCAAATGAAACCCAACTATGTGTTGCTTTTATTTAACTTCATTTATTTAACTTCTCAATATTGTTCTATAGATCCACTAATTTTTAGTAAGGAACAATTGCCTATCTTATGCCTTTTAAGAAGTCACTACAATTTCATTATAGATCGATGAACTCTTTTGCTATTACATTTATATTAGAAATATCAAAAATTCAAATAAGGCAATTATCCCTATAATGCTCAAATAATACCAAATTATCTTATTTTAAAATTGTTGCAGGTTCACTTTATATATATATATATATATATATATATAGTGTAAGCAGGAGGGATCGAACCCAACTTCTTACTTACATTCCCTCTCCCAATTTCAAGTTCACTTAAATAGATGCATTTAAGTTGGAACATGGCAAGAATCAAACATGAACTTGATTTTGCTAGACTTCTAACTAGCAAAATTTGTGACTGAATTGGATTATTGAACAGATATTTTTGTATTGTTGTATAGTGATTAATAAACCTATGTAAGATTTGCATTTTTCATATAGTCCACAAAAATATGAAAGTTGTTTTTTGATTTCAACATAAATTTTATCTAAAAAAAAAACATCTTCACATAATGCCAAATTTAATACTATCTCCTAATAAGTTTATTGTACTTTAGAAAATTATAATTTTTACCAACAGTGCATTCAATCTAGTAAATTGTGTTTTGCTTTCCATCTTTTACACTTATATGTGTAACGTAGGCTGACAAAGATATCTTGAAAATCAATCATTGTGGAGCCCGTTTATTTTATAGTTTCTACTATTTTTAGGCACCATATTGTAGGTATTTCCAATTTCTTTTGATTAATGTGTGAAACTTACATGACCCACATTTGAGAAGGCTAAATATTGAAATTGGATGAAAATATTTTCATTTTATTATATGACAATCAACCAAAAATGAATTGGTGCACATAACTTCAATGAAATGGAGGGAGTACTACTTTGAAATTAGCTAGAATTTGTGCACATAATTTTATGATATTAAAATGAATGATTTGATGAATATTTTTATTACAGTGGTGATTTTAATAGTTACGTAGTGTAAAAATTATAATCTTGTGTTGTATTATAAGAGATTTCAATATTTTGATTGAATTATTAAATTTTATCAAGAATAATGGTAATATTGAGATAGTATATCTTTTCTAAACATCATAAATCAAATTGCAATAGTAACCACTATCAAGTTAATATTATCTAACAATTGCTTATTTTGATGGAAGTTTAAAACTTATTGCTTATGCACGAAGCAGAATAAAGATAAATTGGTGGTAGGAAAAATTAAGAAAAAATAGAAGGGGAAGAATAATAAAGAGAACAAAAAAGAATTAAAGAAAATGGAGTGAGAATTACAAAGAAATTTATGATTTATCAAATGATATAGTGTTGCATACAACTAGAGCTATCAAAGTTGGAGATTTTAGCTTTTTTTCATAGTGTAAATTAAAAAGGTTCTGTAGAATATAAAGTTCATGGATGAAATTTACCGAAGGAATTACACCTATTTTCTCATCAAATTTAATTAGGTGGATATAGATATATGCATCTTTGTAGTTGAGGGTGAGAATATGTCGGTAAATTAGTAATTCGATAAGCTGAATTTTGATGTTTTTGGTGAATTTACTTAAGAAAGCTTTGACAGATTTTGATTTGTATTTTGTATTCAAAAATTATTGAATTTTGTTCCCTTTTAGATTCGATATTTTATATCAAATTTAGTTGGATGTAAATTAGGCAATTGATATTAAGCCATATTTTTATTATACTACAAACATTGAAAAACATACATGGTTCATTTATAGATGTACTGTCACAATTTTTAAAATTTTTATTACTACTATATTAGACATACTTATATTGGGTTGATATTCATTTAAATATATAAAGGCCATTAAGCCCAAAAAACATTACCTAATCCAAAAAATTTATTAACATATAAACGACGTTAGTCTTTGTTCCTTTTTTTTTTGGAATGTAAATTACATGATTAGTTCTACAGTATGGGATTCAAACATCCTATAAAAATATATAACATTAAAGGACAAAATTAGATATCAAGGCAAATTGAATCTTGTCTTTTCCATGATGTGTTTTTGAGTACAAATGTGTTGCATACTTCGAGTAGCGCAACACATACTCTGAATAGCGACACTTTTTATAGAGTGGTTCTTCTCCAGTGTTCTCATAAACTTTTTCAAAAGGTCCAATGATTGGACAAAGGTCTTGGGCCTACAAAAATGACATTGAAATTTTATTGTGATTTTTTCTAACAGTCACACAATGCTCGATACTCTTATAGCATCATTTGCTCATGATTTCTAGAGTATCAACAATATTTATCATCCAAACTCCATTTATTGGAGTAACATGTATCCACGGATCACTTTTTGATTTTTGAATCTAAATAGTTGACCATACCTTGAGAAAGGATAGTGATGGTTGATGAGTCAGAATGATGGCCTATGTCAGTAGCAAGCTCAGGTTGGAGACATTTTGGATAATAATTTAAATTGACTCCTTTTGTACACATAAGCATTGAGTGTTTTTTTTAACTCTTTCACATACAACCACTTCAGGAGAATTTTTAGTAGCTTTTTGGCAAGTATTTCACTCAATTTTATATATTCCAACATTTCTTTCTTACAAATTGGAAGCCAAAGCTCCTGGCCATCTTCATCGGAAACATACGCAAACATAAGTTTGTCATGCTACTTATCAATCTTTTCAAATTCTAGGAGAAAGCTTGTTGAAGAGAAACATTTTGCTTGAAGAATTGTTTTTGGTATATTTCAATCTTTAAATTGGTGGCAATTCAAAGAATTCACGAGCTACAATCCTTAAATTTGAAAGTATCATAGTAGAAATCCCATGATTAATAATTTGAATCAATCCCTGCTTCTCAACTACATCATACACCATGTTCTCAATGTTAGGGTCATTCAAATTTGATATATCAATCACGGGTATGTAATATTTTAAAATATTGTCAGTATTGAACCATTCTTCAGGTCGCCGAATGAATTCCTGTGGCAGAGTTTTAAGGTTGATCTCAGACAAACCTTTGACCCAATGACCTTTATCTATTATTAGTGCTTTGATATCATTTAAATTTGAAGATATTACAGTCTTTTTCAAATCGGCCATTGAATTTATGGAGCTAGAATGGCACTTGTCACTAGTTTATCTATACAATGGTAATTTAGTGTTCTATTGTTCGATTCTAATATTGTAATGCTAAATCCTCCAATCATCAATATCTGAAACTTTTACAAGCACCAATTGCGATATCTAATACTCTATTAAAACATCTTTTATTTTTTCCACTTGCAAGAGTTTACTTGAACCACCTTGAAACTATGAAAGAGAAATTGAGTTAATGACAGAAACTTTCGTATTTCATATTTAGATAAAAGATCAAAATCTTTTGGAACAAATTAACACCTTAACTAAAATTATATTTAACTTATCCCACATATTCAACATAAGTGGTCAGCACTATGTTTGCCATAGATCATGCAAAGTGACTCCACAATAGAAACGTCTTATAAGAAGTCATAAGAGCAAAAGGAAAGCATCTGCCATGAATCGTGTAAAGTTTATGAGTTTTTTAACAAAAATCATGATAGTTTCTCAAGTCAAACAGTTTAACTAGATTAAAAAGTCAACAATTTAGTTGAAACTAGGCTGAAAAAAATGCAATAATTTTCTCGAATATCACAGAAGATGAAGTATTATAGATATTCTTGTTATACTAAAATTAAGTCTTTAACAACAAAGTATGTCCTATAGTTACCTTGTATATCTAGTATAAAAAAATAGAGAGAGAGAGAGAGAGAGAGAGAGAGTAACATCCATACCATAAACAATTAATAGAAAAATATGCCAAAAAAAAGTTCTGTTGAAATTCAATACCAAAGTTTAGACGATATGCAAAAATTGATTTGAAAGAACAAAATAAAAAAAAATTGAAACTTATTTACCCAATTATTGATTGCTACCAATGATAATCCTTCTATTTTTTAGTCATAAACACCATTCCAGCCATTTTTTTTTATTGTTGCAGGTCATAAAATCCATTCTAGCGTTGTTGTCCCTTGCACATTGCGCAATTTCTTAAGCCTCAAAATCAATTTTAGTCTAGAGAAAAGTTAACTGTCATGTTTCCAGTGGTAACTTTTACTTTACTTGTGGTACATACAAGCCTACTATTTCCCTCCCATACCAATCACATTACCATTTGGAGAGAAAAGTAGTTGTCATGTTTCTATGGTAACTACTGCTACTTTACTTATGATACGTTTACCGCTCCAGCAATAGGCAACTTTCTTGCGGAGTAAATAGTAGTCAATATACTAGCAAGGGGAGATAACAGCAGAGTTGCACCAAGTCAAAATACAACATGTATATCGTGAAAGAAATTGGTGTGCAAACCTTTTGGCTAAGGAGGGCACTTTTTAGCAACAATTTTTATTTGTATAATATTTACTCTTAAATAATTAGTTCTATCTATTCTGAGGATTTGAAGGGACTTCTCAAATCTTTTATTGTTTAAACTATATTTTTTTTCTTATTAAAAAAAAGAAAAAGTAATAGCTACCTAGTTGTATTAAGGGATTTGGGTAAAAAACAAAAAACTTACACTTTTTTCCTCCTATTTTCATGGCAGATCTGATGAGAGTATTAACCTATAATCTTGGAGATGGAATAATGAATGAAGACATACAAGTAATATATACATTCTCTTGCCCATATTTACCTTTATTTAAAGAAGAACTAGAGTTTTTTTAATACTATTTGTAATATGGGATGTTATTACATGTTAACCCAAGAAAAAATTAAGTTTTATTAAGATCTTTTATTTTCGGTTGTTTATTATAGAAACTAGGAGTTCTCACTCTTGTTTTAGACAAAGAAATCAACAACAAAAATATTAATCACCGAAAAATAGCTAAGCATTTCTATTTAAGAATACTATCAAGAGAACTGAAAATGCTACTTGATTAGCCTTTATTTTATCCATTGAAGGGTCTGATTGAGAAATGCTTTTTTCAGGATTTCCATTTTGTCTTTTCTTGAATTCTTTTACCATGTAGCAGTTCCAGGGCTATCATTTTCAAAATAGGCGTTGACACTAAACATCAACCTAAATATGCATTAAGAAAAAAAAAACAAGGATTAAACACAAAAAGAATCCCACAATCAAATATACGATGAAATAAGTTTCACCCAAGGCTTTTCTTGTAGCAAACAAGTACTGGAAATTGATAGAAATGATATCTCTTCCTTTTAACTTCATCCAAATTTGTCCAATCATCAATGATTAGGTAAAATCCACGTTCTTTTAGCAAATAAAGGGGGCGATGTCTATCCCCTGGAGATGTTTAGGCAAACAAAACAGCTACATCAGCTCTCAAAAGAGCTTTGGACCCTAACTTTGCCACTTTAGATAGGTTTTCTACCTCCAACAATTTGACAACCTCACAATTTTCATTTAGAATCTCCACTTCGCATGCCTTATCGTCAAGATGTTTAAACAAAGCCATTTATAATCTAGAAAAATAGTAAATAAGGTGGGATTGTTAGGATAATATTGGTTGACAACATAGAACAAAAGAGAGAAATTAAGTCCAGTAGCAGACATCAAATCCTATCCAAATGAAGATGATTTTGAGGTTAAAATCCAAGGCAGCAAACAAATGGTAAAGTCAAAGAAAATGGGATTCGTAAAGTTTTATGTGCAAGGATCTATAAGGTTTTATGTGCAGTGAGGCATCATCACTAGTGCTACGGAGATAATGATTTTTTAGAGTTTTTAATTTTTAATATAATTAAAAAATATTGAACTAGTGACTCGACTAATTAAATCGGTAAAATTCAAAGATCAATGGGTTCAGATGGGTCGGTCATCCGTTCGAATTTAAAAACATTGATGACGAGTGATTGCCTAAATAGTAATACAATGTACACTAATTACATGAATAGTAATGTGATGAATAGTCTTGAGAAACAGAAGTGGATTTCATAATTAACTCTATTCTCTCTCCCATAATTGCTTGATCTGATACCATGATAATGTGTTTGGCCAAAAAAATATGATGACCTTTTTGTGTTGTGTGTGTGTGACAAATGATTATATATATAACAATACCCTTATTCTCTTAACAATGTTAACCAATTCTAGTATAACAATTTGAGCTGCAAATCCACATACTACCTAATCATCATCCTTTTATGAGTATAGTCCAAAGAAGAGGTGCAGAGAAATAAGTTTTACCTTGTTAAATGCTCAATTTCTCTTCTTTCTGGGATTAATTGGTCACTCTAGAATCATAAAGACCTTTTTAATTTATTGGTTTTTGGCCCTAATGGAATGACTGGCAAGAAAATTAGTGACAAAAACATTTTAGAATTGTTACTTTTCATACAAAAAAAGAATGTGGCATTGCAGGATCCTCCATTTTAGAATTGTTACCAGCAAGAAAATTTTTGACTAAAACATTTTAGAATTGTTACTTTTAATGCACAAAAGAATGTGGCAGAGAAGGATCCTCCACTCTTCCCACTGGCGATTGGTGGAGGATCCTTCTGTGCCACATTCTTTTTTGCTTGAAAAATAACAATTCTAGAATATTTTAGTCACTAATTTTCTTGTCAGTTATTCCATTAGGGCCAAAAATCAATGAATTACAAAGATTTTATGATTCTAGAGTCACAATTAATCCCAACAAGATGAGAAATTGAACATTTAATAAGGTAAAACTTATTTCTTTGCACCCCTTTTTTGGACTATACTCATAAAAGGATGATGATTAGGTAGTATGTGAATTTGCAGTTCAAATTGTTTCATTGAAATTGGTTAACATTATTAAGAGAATAAGGGTATTGCTATATATATATATATATAATCGTTTGACACACACACACAATACAAAAAGGTGATCCAATTTGTTTTGGCCAAACACATTATCATGGTATCAGATCAAGCAATTATGGGAAAGAGACAAGAATAGAGTTAATTTTGAAATCTACTTTTGTTCCTCGAGACTATTGATCACATTACTATTCACGTAATTAGTGTTCATTGTATTACTATTTAGTCAATCACTATTCATCAATGTTTTTAAATTCGAACGGATGACCGAACCATCTGAGTCATTGGTCTTTGATTTTACCGGTTTAACTAGTTGAGTCACTGGTTCAGTATTTTTTAATTATATCAAAAATTAAAAATTCTAGAAAATCATTATCTCCGTAACACTAGTGATGACTTCTTGTACATAAAATCTTACAGATCCTTGCACATAAAACTTTACAAATCCCAGATTCTCTGACTTTACCATTTGTTTGTTGCCTTTGATTTTAACTGCAAAATCATCTTCATTTGGATGGGGTTTGATATCTGCTTTTAGACTTAATTTCTCTCTTTTCATATGTGTTGTTAGCCAACATTATCCTAATAGTCCCACCTTATTTACTATTTTTCTAGGTTATGAGTGGCTTTGTTTAAATATCTTGACGATAAGACATGCGAAATAGTTTAGTTAGGTTTTAGGGCAAGTTTTTGATGTGTTTTAAGTTAACAAATAGTATTTCTTAACTATAAGTTACTTTTTATACAAATAGTATTTCTTAACGAAAACATGCAAAAGTGTGGGTTAATATGCAAATTTGTGTTGTTTTTGTAGGTTTTGGTATCTTATGAATTGATTCAAAACAAGAAGAGTTGGACAGTTTTGACACACCTTGGCATTTTGGCCATATCTTGAGTTACAAGTATTAGATTGAGATGATTCTTGAGTCATTTTAAAACTAAGACATAGCTCTACAATTATTATAGACATTGAAATCTAGGTCATTGATTTTCCTAGTCAAAAAGTCAAAATACTATTGATGAAATTTCTGTTGAAAGCTAAAATAGAGCATCAACTCGTTAGGGGTATTTTGATCATTTAATAGCATACAGAGATTCAAATGAGATGATTCTTTATGAATTTGAAAGCTAACTCAAAGAGTTACAACTTTCATGTTTTGTGTAAGAGCTAATTCGACTTTTATCATCAAGAAAATTATAGTTGAAATTGGTCCAAAAATAGAGCAAAGTTGAATTTTTAGCAAAAAGTGAAAAACTGAGTGAAAGAAAGAACCGCGAGGCAATCCGCGAGGTACACATCGCGGATCTACCCTCATGGATCCCTAAGAAGCTTCGACAACTTGATTATGCAACTTGCACTCATTTCATACTATTTTGTGGACCAATTTTTTCGATAAAATTCGAGTGGATCTAGCTAAACTTTAGTTGGAAAAGTGAAGAACAACTTTATGATCACATGATGAGCACATTTTCTCATCCAAAAAATATCTATAAATACCCCTTGTATCTCATTCATTTGAAGCATCTTGTAGTATCTTTTTACATCTTTAGCATCTTCTAGAGTAGAGTAGAATTAGTTTAGTTCTAACTTCATATTGAGAGTTTCTTTCTTAGTTTAAAAACTTTGAGACAAAGGTGAAAACACTCTTGTATCAAACTTATTTGAGAGATCAACTTGTGAAGGAATTCAAGGATTCAACCTTCAAGACATTGACTAAGAATTTTTCTTTCTAAACTTTGTCTTTTGTTCTTATTTGCCATGTTTTGTTACAAGTTTGTTTCATGTTTAGATGTTCTTAGTATGACATCTAACTAAACTCTTTCATATACTAGGGTGAAGATGAACTTGTTATAGTTTTGATTTGAAGTAGTTAGGGGATGATTATGCTTTTTCATGATTTATTAGTTTGAGAACTTGTATTTATGCTTTATAGTTGTTTAGTCATCCACTATGAATGATTTGATAATTGTTGAGTAATGAAAATTGCCTTCTAATAGATCTAAGTTCTTAAACATTAGCCTTAGTCTCACGAAAGTAGTGAATAATGGTTCGTTGGATTCATATAATAACTTCATTGAACTTATTCAACTTGTTTCTTACATTTTTTCGATGAATATAGGCGAACAATAAATCAAGAAGTTAAAGAAATTGGCAAAAACAATTTCTAGAGCAATTAGTTAAGGTGATTTCTCTTAAGAATGTCCATTAGCAAAAGTAAGGACATTCATTTGGAAGTTATTTCTTAACAATTTATGGAAGCATAAGAATAATCACCTTAACTAACTTCTAATCTTGACATAACAAGGGATTCTAATCCCTAGGATCCTCTCTCTCAATCTTTAAGCAATTCTAATCTAACTTGTCTTTACTTTTATTTATTTTCTTGCAACACATCGCCTACATGGTTGGTTTTACCACCTAATGGCTGGTTTTATATTTATTGTTTATGTCCTATGGCTAGTTGTATCACCTAAACTAACATTTTCTATGGCCGGTTGTACCACCTCATCTAACATCTTTCATGGTCGGTTTTAGCACCTAGTTAACTTTCTTTGCTTTTACTTCCTTAAACTTTGATTATTTAGATAATAAAGTAAGTAATTATACTCAAGTGATTTCCATATTCTAAGTCCTTGTGGGATCGACACCTATTATCCGTACACTCAATAAATGAACTATACACTTGCGAAAATAGGGTAATAAGATTTTAAAATTTGTAGTGTAGTAAAATACCTTATCACTACTAATGCATAAAATATGGAACAAAGAGGTAGAAGTGCAGAAGGAGAGACAAAACTTTGAACTTTTGTTGAAATTACAGATTTATTGAGGAGAATCATAATTACTTTTACTCAAAGTATTTGTGAAGTTTCTTCAGATTGTTACTATTGATATTGGATAAGAAGGGTTTCTTGTTGCTGTTTTTATGCTTTTTTTGAGATAAAATAGAAAAATATGCCAAAAAAGAATAAAAATTATTTATAACAATACATTGGCTAAGAAACAAAGTTAAGAGAAAGTTGAAATAATATTACACTAAGTCAAATAATTAAAATTGTTGATCCATGAATACACCAACATTAGGAGAAGAAGTGAAAACTTACATATTATTTTTCTTATAAGTTTTAGAAGTTGAACAAATGGACAAAAATATTAAGAGACAATCAGACATTCACTTAGGTGACAATATAATTAATAACTCCAACTACAATAATAATAATAATCAAAGTTGATCTTATAATTTAGAATATCAAGTACAAGCCATAACACTTTAACAGTCTACTCAAAGTTTTCATGGTACAGTCGAACACTAGGACATTAAAACTCATCACTGCAAAACATAGCAAATCAATAGAACAAATATGTAACACGCATTGAAAATGTACACTCTTTTCGCTATGATGAATAACCATATAAAATATAATTTAAAAGAACATGAGCAAAGTACATAAATGATAAAATAACAACTAATTGTAAGTGTAAACATAATAAAAGAATTACTTTAAGAATAGAAATAACATTGTAGTATCCTTTGTAAATCATTTAAGATTCATGTGTTTTACTCTAGAAATAAAAATTCAATAGCATATTCACTAAAGCATATACAATGTATGTGTTTGAAAAGAAGTCTAATAAATAGAATAAAATTCAATTTCAAGGAATTAATTTAATCCTAAATATAAAAATCAATTACACATAGCTTAATAATTGCAATATAAAATTAAAAATAATATATTCAATTAGCAAATAATGAAATTTCCATCTTAGCAGATATAAAAGTGGCATACATACAAATCAAAAAATCAATATTTCTTTGTATAAAACCACATCATTATTTTCTTATATTTTCCTTTATCTTGCACTTTGTAGAATACCAATCCACATATTTACAATATAGATTACTTGCTCACTATTTAAGTAATAAAATAAATTAATATAGGTTAATTTTTAAACACTTTCAAATATAAAGTAATCCAGACTACAACTTCAAGTAATTAGAAACAATTCAAAAATATTAACTTCCTATACAAAATGAAAGAGCTTGCCTAAAAGAAAATAATTAATGTATTTCCTATCAATTTTCCATATTAGCAATTTTTTAAAATAAGAAATCTATATGCCTAGTGCCTAACTACATACCTAGAATTAATACAATTTCATCTCCACTTGATTCAATTGGTAAGAGAACATATATAGCTAAGGCATTCGACCATTAGTTGAGTCATGAGAATGACCTCAATGCTGCAACCCCTTATGCACAATTTTCCTTCTCATCACTATTTGCAATTTGAATGCAATTTTGGATTAATTTCCTTGAACTCTACTTCTAACCTATTGAAGTAGTCAATAAATTTTCATCTCATTAACAAAAGTATCTCAACAGATGTGATTTTCATTACTTCATCTCCAATTGAAATTTGTAACCCACAGAGTCTACCTATGCATGAAAATCAGATTCTTTCATTTTTTGGGAGCATATGTAATAGCACTTAGAGAATAAATATAACTGGAGTCTAAAGTTTAGCCATCATAAAATGAAACATATACACCATTCGAAATTGTGAGAACATATTCATGGGATTACATCCAATTCGATATTTAGTCCACTCTTTCCCTTGACCTTTGAACTATCTATTTTAGATTCATTATAAGTATTTGACATACTTGTTGGCTTCCAATATTTTTTTCAAAAGCATTTTCCTAGACCTTGTTGAATAAAAATCCCCTTTACTCTTCTTTTACCAAAGAGTACAAATTGCATACACTTTAAATTTTGTTTATTGGATACTTCTACTAATCGATTTGATCTTAATAGTTTTTACCAGAATCCAACCAAACTTTGATACCAATTTTTAGGATCTTGATGCAGAAAATAACAAATGAAAAATAAAAAAACAACAATTTAATGAAAACAATCCAAAGCCACAAGCTCTCAATTAAATAAACTTATGTCCACGGAAAGAAACTCATTCTTTATTATGAAATAAAAAACCCATAAAAATATACTGTGAAAATGATTATTGGAACACTCTAGAATCCTTTTTGTGCCGTGAAATAGCAAAATGGATAGTCATTTTTCTCGAATTTTGCTACGAGTAAATGATATTTTGTTTCTCGATTTAGTAGTTTAGTTTCCTATACTCATAAGCTTCTATAAAAACAAGTTTATTGTTTATTGTGCTACAAGACAAGTTTCACATGAGAATTGATATACCTTAAATGAATCAATTTTTTAAGATGCCTTCTTTCATTTATGTTCTTCATACTGTGTGTCTACCTCTTTGGAAAAACATGATTGCAAATTTTGCACACAATTATGACATTTCAAAAGTTGAAACAGATACAATATCATATTTATTCAAATGGATCTACAGATCAGATCCATGGACTATGAGTTGCAAGTGTTCAAGTTGCACAACTTGCACAATTTGTTCAAACTTTCACACCTTATCATGACAAATTGAAGGGACGTTTTTAATTCCCAAGTCCAACTCTTGTATAATTTATCTTGCCTACCAATAACACTCTCTTGTGTTTCTCCTTGTGTGATCCACATATTTATGGTGTATGTTACGTGGCCACTATTCAAATAATAAAAAGATATAATTGAAATTAAAACATAAATCCATACAAATAGAAATAATCTTGGCTATTACTCCAAGTAAAAAGAAATAATTATGAAACTAGTTACTTCTTGCATAAAAGGAAAGAACCTTTCAAATAGAACTTTTCAACAAATATTCTAAGTAGCAAATGAATTTCAGCTGCAACAAAGCACAAATATAATGCATAAATGAGTAATTATCTCAATTACTACAAAAAACAATAACTTCACTTCAGCAACAGAGATTGCTAACTTGTATTCTTTGTTTTTTATATATTATCTAATAATGTTTGGAAAAAGAAAGTTCTAACTTAATGTTGAGAAAGAGAAAATGAAATATATCTAGCTCCCTTAAGTTCGAGTCAATATGCAAACAGCAAACATGATTTCATGAGTAAAGAATCCAATGGTATAAACAACATGGAAAAGATTTTCTACTCGATGCTTTAGCAAAAACTGTAAGTTCCATGATTAATTTAAATTCTATAAAATTATCAAATTACTCTAATATGAGCATTATTCATATTGAAATTAGTTAAAAGTAGCACTCGCATATATTGCTTATATAAAACACATTGGGGTTTTTATATAGTTATAATTTTTTCAGTTAGTTACTAGAGATTCAATCAATATAAACAAAATAAAAGTAAAAGTAAAAACTTAATTGTCACTACCCAAACTATGTTTAATTCTATACTACATAGAATCGATTGTTTAATATGATTTAAAAGCACTAATAAAATCATTGACAATATAAGCACTTATTCAGTAAAGGAGTATAACACATAGGACTGGGTATCAATATTGATGATATTAATTTTTAGTATTTAGGAGACCTCTATGATAATGATTCTATCAATTTCATTCATATACCTATGGATTTTGTGAACAATTACCAAATTGGGCATTTTCACAATGATTTTGCCTAAAAGTGATGAAGAAAAAAGCAAAACAAAAAAAAAGGTAGAGATCGATAGTTTTGTACACCCTCCTCCTCTTACTCCATCTTTCTTTTTATAGTCTTTCCTTGTCCTTTTTTCTGAGATCTTACAATTGTTCTCTTTCATAAAAATCTTCTTTTTTATCTCAAATATACGTCATGCTTCTTTTGATCGTATTTTTTTTTATGCTTGATGCTTACAATTGGAGTTGATCTTGATGTCAATTCTCTGTAGATTTTAGTTTGCAAGATGAGAAGACCACTGAGATTTGAAAATTTTGGAGTTTCATCTTTATTATAGTTGGAAAGTCTGGTGCCATTATAGTTGGTGGTCATGTTGGCCTTTCTTTATCAGATTTTATCAATTTTGACAAAACAATGAGATAAGCACTCGATTGGGATAGGATGATTGGTAGTTTGCCAAAATTACTCATCATTTAAGGTGATTCTAGTTAAGGCTGTCAATTGAGCCATGTGAGTAGGGCTTTTGTAAGCTGAAACTCAACTCACAAAAGAAATAAGATTTTCTTTTGAGTTTTAGACTTATTATATTAAGTTCATACTTGACTCATATATATATTTGAGATTTAGGACTAGTTTGGGCTCAATCCAATTTCATAATTAAAATATAATTATATATAATTTCTATTAATTTATATTAAATATTTATATTTTGTTGTATAATCATATATGAGTTATCAATTTTTTACATTTAATACATTAATTATATATTATGTACATTATTGTAGATATAGTATAAATGCCAATACATAAAATTAGTCAAGTTGTCTTTACTAGAGCCTAGCTTGATGAAATTTGAGCTCAACTCACGATTCAATTGGGTCTTATATTTAGGCTCAAACTCTATTTAGTGTAATTAAACCTAAGATTTGACCAGAAAATTTGTCAGTTAATCAAGCAATCTTGAATTGACTGAATCCTATTAACAGTCCTGGTTACGATGGTGTTGAAGGTGGCAAAAAATTAACATTAGTAGAGAAAGAAGAAGAAAAGGAAAGGAAAAGAAAAGAAAAGAAATGGAGGAAGAAAAAATTAGAAAAATGAAAAGCTTTAGTCATTCTTGAATTTCTATATATCAAAACCTCTGTGAGAACCAAAATCCATTATCATTAACTAGCTAATCATACTCACAATAATTGTGATTGAGAAACTTTAACCAAATGTCTACTAAGTTCGTAGAAGACTACATGATGTAGTTTATAAGCAATAATTTAGTTATTATTAATGGAGGTTAGTAGTCGTACAACCATTCATAAGATTGACTCATATAATTAATAGTGAAACTTTCAAAACCATTTTGACTCATATAATTAATAGTAAAACTTTCAAAACCATTTTTTTTTAATATGACTCAAAAGTCAAAAGTCTAAAAGATATAGTTTTAGTATAATTGCTCCTTAAGTTAAGGATATAAGTTCATTATTCACGTTGTATTGTGCTTTAAGTTATAAAAACAATTCCTATGTGGAAATATATATCATCCATGTAATATCTTACGATAGTTTCACGGTTACTTTAATGATTACTTTCAAATTTTCATTGCTTTTTTTATATGAAAGCTGAAAAATATAACAACCTTTATATATATCTATTGTTTAATTATACTAATGAATAATGAATAAAAAACTGATGTAGAAAAAGTTGTATTTGAAAATTTATATACTATAAATATATTTTTAAAAAACCTTTCCATCTCCAAGTGTCAAACACAATATTCGAACCCAAAACTTGGTTACTATGGGAGACTTTAAGAGCTCTGCCCTAACCACTAGATCGACAAAATATATTTATTACTTAAGTAAAGTTGATATTTATGCATACTATTTTCTAAAAGCAAAAGTTGTATGTTGGATCTGTTTGGCAACTCGAGTTTTTAATTAACAAAGTTTTTCTTCAACTTTGTCTATAGTACCTTCTAAAAATTTCACAAAATTTTTAAAATACACACTCCAAAACCCAAAAACACACACTTATCTCTCATTTCTACCATCACCCTTCCACCTCAACCCACCACTGCCGCCACTGTCTCACCGCTGCTACCACAACACTACTAGAGGTCGCAGGGGAGGGGAAGGGGCCTAGGGTGGGAGAAGAGGTGATGGGGAAAGGAGAAGGAGAAAGGGAGAGAAAAGGACAAAAGAGGAGGGGGAGGGAGGGAGGGAGGGAGGGAGGGAGAAGGGGAAAGTGGAAGGAGGAAAGAGAGGGAGAAAGAGAAAAAAAAATAAGGAAGGGGAAGGCATCGCTGGCATTGGCGAATGTGCCAGCCAGTGGTGTTAGAGTAGGGGCGGTGGGAGAGAGGAAGAACAAGAAAGGAAAGAAATAAAAAAACTAAAAGAAAGAAAAAGAAAAAGAAAAAAAGTTTTTCAATTTCTTCACAAAAGTTTTTCTAAAAATTTTACGGTAAGCAACAATAAAATTTTATGCAAATACTCAAAAAAAAAAAATCACCATCTAAATGGGCTCGTCATTTGGTTTAATCAATATGAGTTAGAATTTATAGTTTAACATAAGACTCCTTAAACTCAATACTTGTAAGTTGCACCTATTTACGTAAATTTTAGTTATACAAACTGTATATGTTTATTTGTAATATATAATTTGATATTATCTAAATTTTAGATAAATGATCAAAAAAAGAATATTTTGAATCCCTGAATTCAATTTGAATTCCATCTTTGATTTTGTTTTTACCAAAAATGATCATCTAAAATGCATATCTTATTAAATAGTTTCTCACATCATCTTATTAAATAGTTTCTCACGTCATCTTATTTGTTCTTTCTAGTAAAAAGTGAGAATATTAGGAGTTTTGGTTGAAACTTTCTAGATTCTGAATTGTAGAATTAAGTTCAAGAAAAAAGCAATCACAACAACAAATTTTCTCTTACTTTATTAACTAACTTTTCTTTTAGAAAATTGACTAAAATTCCATAGGTAGTGATTCTTGTTTATCTTATGTGATTACTAAATTGTAGATTTATGAAAATTCTTATTTTATGAATAATGATTATTGCAGCATGTAAGTTGTTTTTACATGAGGTGTAAATGGATGTCTTTTAATAAATACTAGATTTAAACTCAAGCATTAATTTAGGAGATTATATTTGCTTAACAAATAGATGTAGCAATGCCTTACATATTTTTGTTTACATCCTTGAATAAAATTATATAGTATAAGTTAATTTAAAAAACATGCCAGATTTGTATAATTTATTCATTCATTTTGAAGAGACATAACCTTAAAAATTGGAGAAACATTCTCGCAAAATTAGATAAAGAAATAAATTTATTCAATATTAATTATCCAACCTTGTAGAGAATTATTATGTGTCAAAAACATCAATTGGAATCTTTACTAAGTCTTTTTTATAAACAAAATAATTTCATTGCTGAAACTTATGGCAAAAATACATAAAACATGCAACATATACAATCAGATTTGGAAAACAACATACAACAAATATGAAAAATAAACAAAAACAGCATTGTCAATGTCTAAAAAATTTTTCAACATTAAATGAATCACTGCACTTAAATCTTTGCATGTTTTCAGTAGCCAAATCTAATATGAATCCATTTTAGGCCCAATGAGAAAAGTTTAGATATGACAAAATAGGTTTAAGAATTTTCAGATTTGAGAAAACAAATCTACAAAATATCAAATCTAACAAAAAAAAAACTTTCACAAGAAAAACTAAGGAGCGAAGAAAACTGTCACTAGTTGAATCTAACAGAGAAAAAACTCTAACTCAAGAATCTTAAGAGAGAGGAAACTATCATTACGCAAATTTAAGAGTGGCATTTATTTAAACAAACAAGAACCTTATATTAGTCCTCCTCCTATGGAGGAAGAAGAAATAGCTCTATAAAGAAGAAATTATAGAGAAGGCAAAGGATATAAATTGAGAGTGAAAACGTGTGTTTCTTTATTTTTGCAATATTTACTAAGCTTAGTTACCTTATATGATTAAAAATCAGTAATTCAAATGAAAGAAAAAAGTTGTTGCTTTAGGATTTATGGGTTATGCATTTTTTGTATCTAACTCTCATCAAATTATTTTTTTTTATAATTTCTATCTCTTCTAACAAACTTTATCTATTTTAATATATTTGAAGATTTTTTTTTATCCATGTGGGGTAACTTTGTTTAGTGTCAGTTTGATTGTTGCATCAGTAAATTCATTAATTTTGCTACAATTAATGAGTATTCATTCATTAAAAACTAAATTGCTGCATCTTTGTTTTTAATTGAAATAAGTATGTGAAGTTGTTTAGTTTTAGGTGTATAAACGTTGTAAAAATCTAATTATTGTCACTTGTTACATGTTTTTTGAGTGTGAATTGCACTATATCATGAATATTATCACTTTGTAGTAATATTGATGTATTAAAATTTTTTCAAACTTGACATAGTAGTAGAACATTTAAAATAAACCACTTTTTATGGAATAAATATGAATAAATACTGAAGAATATTATTGATATTAATATCCATATTATTCATATCTTTCACAAGTTCAATACTAACCAAAAAGACCCAAAAAAAAAAAAAATCTCGCGCTAATGCACAGTTTAAATGGAAGCCTTTCGATAAACTCTATCTAGTCTTTTGGACAAATATGAGTCTTCTGATGGGTCAAAGTGAAAACCCCATATTTCTATACTCATAACTTGAGGGGCCTAAACATAATTAGTCCATTTCAACAATCAACTAAACCTTCCAGTCTTCAACCAAAACCCTCTGCCCTCTTCCAATTTCTAAAACTTCTGAACCCCAGTAGCCATTTGAAAGTGGCTAGCTCTCCTCGCCAATTGCGGCCCTCTTCCTTTTGTGTTCTTCTCCAGGTGTTTCACTACTAACTTTCTTGTTTATTTCTCCTCTTGCTATCGTTTATTTATATTGTATTTCATCTAGTAAATTTAGTGACTTGATTCTGGGAATTTTTATCAAGAACATCCTTAAAAATTGATTCTTGTCAGTGTTGAATTTTTTACTTTAATCTCCTAAGTTGCATCTTACGCAGAGAATTAGAGATGGGTTTTTGAGGGTGTTAAGGATAAAGCACCGTTAAACTGTATAGAGGTTTTTGACATCAGGGTTTTAGGGAAAAAAAAATGTCAGAAACAGCTGAATCTTCAGCTCCACTATTGAAAATGGTAGAGCTAGAAGGGAAAGGGAGGGCTCTTGTGGCTTCTGTGCCATTAAGGGCTGGTCAAGTTGTCCTCAGGGATTCCCCTATTTTACTCTACTCTGCTCTTCCTTTGCTAGTAGCACCTCACGACGCTCAGCAAAATCATAACTTTGAGTATTGTTCCCAGTGTTTCAGATTAGTTGCCAAAGAACAGCCTTCTTCGTCTTGTCGTTGTCCTAGTTGTTCTTTGTCAATCTTCTGTAGTCAAAACTGCCAATCACTTGCTTTGTCATCTTCCCATACCCCTTGGGTCTGCCAAGCCCTCAAACAATTTGGAGAGGGCTCTTCGCCACTTCTCCGGTGCCAGCCTGACATCCAGGTTCAGGCCCATTTTCTTGTTGCGGCCTACAACTTAGCAATGTTCTGCCCTTCGAGTTTTCAGACCCTTTTATCCCTCCAAGGTGATCCATCTACATTTATGAGCTCACCTGAGGCTAAGGACTCTGTGTTCTTTCTCCATTCCCTTGTTTTGTCTCTCCCTTCAGGACCGGTTAATCTAAGTACTTTTGGTTTGTCATTCTCTGTGGAACTGACAGCTGCTCTGCTGGCCAAGGACAAGCTTAATGCATTTGGTTTGATGGAACCCTTTGCCCCTGATAAAGAAAGGTCTGTTAGGGCCTATGGTATCTACCCGAGAGCATCTTTCTTTAATCATGATTGCCTCCCAAATGCCTGCAGGTTCGATTATGTCGATGCTGCCACTGCTGATGGCAGAAACCTTGACATGACTGTTAGAGTTATTCATGATGTTCCATGTGGCCGGGAGATTTCCTTGAGTTACTTCCCTGTGAACTTGAAATACTCTGAAAGGCAAAAGAGGCTCAAGGAAGACTACGGTTTCACTTGTGATTGTGATCGGTGCAGGGTTGAGGCTAATTGGTCTGACCAAGAAGATGAGGAGTTGGATGAAGACAACCTCGGTGATAATGAGGGGGCTGCCATGGATGAGGACGACGACGACGACGACGAAGAAATGGTGGCTGAGGATGGTGGCAGTGTGGCTCAAGACGAGAGCTATTTTCCTCACGCATATTTCTTTCTGCAATATATGTGTAATAAAGACAACTGCTGGGGCACATTGGCTCCCCTGCCCCCTTCTGACTCTAGTACATCTACTGTAATGGAATGCAATGTTTGCGGAAGCTTGCATCAATCTAAAGAAGTTTTAGATGGCAATGTGGCTGAACAATGATTCTGAGTGCTGCTTTGCCATCATTCCATCTTTAGCCACTTATTGATCTTCATTCAATTCTCATGCTGCTCTTCTCTGCTATTGTATTAGACACCACACCAAGTGGAAGTTGATGTTTGCTTGAGTGATTAGTGCTTCTTTGTCTATGCCATGAGTTGTGATGTCTATTAAATATTCAATATTGTGATGGTTTCAGAATTCTGGAGTCATGGTTTGCCTTACAAATGATTTTCCCTTTGATATTTTCTTTTCATTGGTCATTTCTCAATGATGTTGTGTGTGCTTTAACATCCTCTATGAGGAAAGCTTCTTTCTTTGTCAAGTTTGAACACAGATTTGGATTCATCACTTGGAAACTTATGAGACCTTTGTGTTAGAATTTCTTTTCTCAGCAAAGATAGGATCATTTGTATGAAAGTTTTTAAAGTTAATTTTCCAATCAACAAATGTTCATATGCATCCCGCTGGCTCTGTAAAAGCTTTAGTTGGTGCAATTTTTTTGAATTTCCTTCTGTATAAGTGGTTGGAAACAAATTTGACGTTTCAAGGCTGTAACAGAGAATTTGTATTCAGGCAACTTATGTTCTATAATATCCTGGAGAATTTGTGTGTGTGTGTGTGTGTGTTGGGGGGGGGGGGGGTAGGCGGTGTAACTCATTAGGCAAATAGTTGTTCAAAATCATTCTAATTCTTTCCTTTGTGTTTTCTCTTCTTGTTTTTGGAGAAAAATGGTTGCTTCTTTAATAAGCTCTATTCATTTAGTTTCATACTAACATATTGGGATTACACTAGTTGAGATGTCAGAAAGATGGTATAGTTTGTTAATTAAACTATTTCCTTTTGCTGCAATTTCTCTAAAAGGTTTCATCTAATCATTTCTTTCCGCTTTTAATAGGATAGGGCTTGATTGTAAAATATAGCCTCTCGAGCTGCCGCAGTAAAGAAAATACAGTTTTCTCTAGACCTAGTGGTTACTTCATGCAGTCCGTTTGCTGTCTAGATATCTGGTTTGGTTTGTAAATAGTCTTTTCTAAAGTCAGATTCCATGAGGTTCATTTGCTTGGGAAAAAGTGAGAGATGAAAGACATGTTAAAGTTTTCTAATACGTTTCCGTTTCTTCAAGGAACTTGATGCCTTACAATGTTAAACATAACCAGTTTGATTTTGTTGTTTGTTCTTTTGAGAAACTGTTTTAATTGTCACGAATTTGGTTTGTCCACTTCTCGGTGTCTGTGTTTCGCCTATCCACTATACATTTGTTCTTTGTTTAATCAAGACTTAACCAATCGCAATTTCAGCTTCTTGATAATCTGCAAAGGGGTTAAGGTTTGCTACCTGGTGGTATTCTTCATGTGTCACTTGGTTCTATGCTCTTTCTGATTAAAGGACTGGAAAGCATGAAGCTTCTCCACTCTAATAAAGTTTAAAGTAGCCGTGTTACGTTCTTGATGTCTTGACTATTGTGCTTGGGATAATCTTTTTGTAGTGGCTGCCAAGTGTTTAATCACCTGAGAGAAGATTGGAGTTGCAAAGGAAAGAAATCTGAACTGCAAGAAGATCATCCGAAATTATTCTTGTCCCAAAGAGAAGGAAGAACAAATGCAAGAGGGACCTTCAAAGCGATTACCCTACAATTCTCTGTAGATTACAAGCAGCTAAGCCTTACTTGGAGATTGTGAATGGCTGTTTTGATATGCACTGCATGTGTGCGCATGAACTGGAATATTATTATTATTGTTATTCAATTTTCAATTGTGTAGCCTGCATGATTTCCTATGGTGGTCTCCATATGTTGTTTGATTAAACGACAGTGTGGCAAATTTGTGGTATATAGATGATGACAGACAGTAGATGTAAATAGAGGGCTATATAGAAGAAGGGATGACAATGGTGATAGTATTCACTCATCGAACACAACCATGGGTAGTTCGGACAAAGCAAAAAATAAACTAATATAAAATTTTATCCAATTATTCGCAACAAATAATTTTTTTTTTTTTTTTTAGTTAGCATCCCACCTCCTCACCCAATGAAAAAAAAATTGCAGAAAGCTGTTATGTTGAATCAGCGCTGGCACAAAATGCTGGATAAATTGATTCTGCTCTAATTTTGTTTGCTAGTTTTTGGCCTCAAAGGAGGACTAATGGAGAGAAATATGCATCTTAATGCAGGAAGAGCTTGCAGACATAAAGAAATCACCTAGAGAATGGTTCACGAATGCAGTCGTCGCATCGAGAGAAGTTGGTAGACTTTGCATACGCTGCTGCTAATGTGTAACAAAGTCCGTGGACTATAGATAGGGAAAATGTGCCAGAAGAAGATCGAACAAGAAGGATTTCTGAAGTCATGAGCCGATTAAAATGTGCATGATATTGTTCCTGATGATAAGAATGCTGATATAACTGGCAGGAAGAGATCAAGCAACGAAGGTGAAGTTGCTGATCATCTTGGAGAGTCAAACGAGACCGTGATCAAGGTTGGTAAGGCAATTGAGAAAGACTTGACCCTATAATGTCCTGTGATAAGCAGCATGGTCGAACAACAGGCGGGGAGAAATTGGAAAAAGAAGACGAGGAAGGTAAACATCTTAATAGCAGTGTTGGTTCAAACAAGAATGTGATCAGCTGCAGGTATAAAATGTGGTACAAATCAGTGCAATTTCCACACAGCAATGTGGTATTTTAGCTACGGATAATATAATTGCGGATTTTATACTTTGAGAGGCAAGTGTTCGAAAGCGATGTTTAAGGAGTAAAGTAGGATGGATTTCTTATTTTAGAAGGTAAAATGTCCAAAAATGAAGTATAAAGATTAAAGTGAAAGTGCATCTAATGTTTAAGGGTCTAAACTCCAAAGTGCAATTTACCCTTTCTTATAGTGTATGACAATATCAATTTCTTATAGTGGAATTTGCCTAGATCGAGCTGACCTTATTTGACTTGATTCGCGTCCAATGCAGTCTACAATTACACCTATCACTATAGTGGCCTGAATCCAGTCGTAATGTTGTCCGATCAGGAACCCTATAATGTTTGTGGATTGATGAAAGCTTTACTTTGTTGTTGTGTGTGTGTCTATATATATATATATATATATATATATATATATATATATTGTATTTGCACTCTATCCAAAGTGGAGTTACTACAACTGATTTAATAATACTTTCACTGTTCAAAATTGCACAACGAAGTATACATTTTTACTCCATTCTACACAAACTCTTTCTAGTCTCTTGCCTATTCGTATTCTATCCCATGTAATGATATCATACGCATATAAACCTCTCTGGTCTCCACTTCATTTATTTAGGTATGTTAGGATCTGATTTATAATTGTCTGAAAGTATATGAATGGCAATCAAAAACCAAATCTACTCTAGATTAGTCCATTCAAGAATAGGATTGAAAGACAAACCAAACTTTTGAATACTGGAATCAAGTTCGACTTGATAAGAACTCATTCGAATTTGGTTCGGCAGATATTCGAACGAAGCTTGAACAACAATTTGTATTTGATTAACGTTCAAGTTTCGCTCGAACTCGACTCGATTAGTATATAAATGAAATTTACAAATAAAAAAATTCAAACTAGTTGAGCTCAACTCGAGTTCGACTCGATAAGAACTCATTTAAGGTTGACTCATTGCTTGGCTCGAGAAACAAAGAAGTAAAGTTTGAACAAAATTGCAAACTCGTCAAAATAATTAAACAAGTTTGAATGCCAATGTGTTCGGCATGTTTAGACTTATTTACACTCCTATCCAAGAACTCGAGTACTAGCAGACATATAGTTATTAAAGTCAACTCAACCCGATGGTTCAACCAATCAACTTAGTGAACCCACCGATTTTGTAAGGAACCTGAGTCTAGCATGTTATTGGGGGAAAAATTTTGAGGAGATGCTAGGATGGTGAATCAAACACCGGGCCTCATGTGTGCAAGCCAAGTGCAATCACTGCTGGACCACCAACCCATGTGTTGGTTGTTAGTCCTTCTTATATTATATATTAGACTATTTATTGTTATTTTATTTCTCCAAAAAAAAATTTATTTGAAATTTTTTAATAAAATTTTATTATTCCCCAAACTTTATAAGTTATGAAATGGATTTAAAAAATAACATATTGAACAATTCATTTTAAAGGCAAATATCGTTCCTATTAACCTTTTGCACTTAAAATTCGTAAATAGGGTTGCAAACAAACTGAATTGAGTCAAGTTTTCACATGTCCGAATCAAGTCTCGACTTAATTTTATCGAACTCAAGTTTGATGAGCTCTCAATGTAAAGTTCGAGTTCGATCTCAAATTCAAACTGAGCCAAACTCGAGCTCAAGTTTAAAAAATAAAAATAATTATTTTATTTTTAAAAAATGAATCAAATAGTAATTTTTCTTAAAAATAGTAAAATATTAGAGATATATATGTAATTTCACTATTAAAATAATATATATATATGTATATATATATAATTAAGTTGGTTCGCGAGCTTATTTGAGTTTGACTTCAAACTTGACTTGGTCATCTAGATCTCGACTCGAATTGCTTACGAGTTGCTCAACTCATATGTAGCCCTATTCATAAATAAACTAAATAATTACACTAAATATAGATAAAATTTTATACTTGAAGTTTGGTGGATTACTAATTAAATTTAGGTTTTCTTGATTCTTATAAAAATTAATGATTCTATAATGAATTAGATTAAATGAGCACTTACTATGGTATAGTTTATCATAGTGTCAACCATATTAAAAATTATGAGACATACTTTTTAAATATATTTAATGGGCCATCGATTCAACCAGAGCGGTTCAACAACTCACCCACTGAATAAATCGATAACTCGTTAATTCACCTCTTTCGCCGGTTCCTCCTCGGGCTTGATTTAATAACTATGCTAGCAGGCCAAATCCAGTCACCTCGTTTAGGCCCATAATCCGTATGGCGAACCCTGTTAACTATAAATTAACCAACATTTCAAAATTTTAACAAACCTCTCTTTTGGAAGCAAAGGTTAAAACTTAAAACCTAGGTAATTCTCTCTTTCTTGTAATTCTGTGTCTTAATTTATATGAAATGCTCCTAATTTTGAAGAATTTCCTCTGTTTTTCCTCTTCCTCTGTACGAATTTCCGTTCTTTATTTACCCCGAGCTTCCTTTTGATTATATGTATACTTTTTTTTTTTAATAACTTCAGTTGTTTTGAATCTATTGCAATTTTTTTTTATTCTAGCACGAAAAGAAATTGAAATTCCCAATTTGAATTCTACTTCAGATTTTGTTAACGATCATTATTAATTTCAGGTTCAGTATTTAAGATCGGAAAGTTTTATGGGTTCAGAAGCATATCACTGTCTGTAGTTCTTTAAATTGCTTAAAATGGAAAAGTGCATGATAAAGTTTTCAAGAAATTCTACATATATGTTCCTTTATGGTTTTGTATGATATAAATGTCCAAAGTTGCTTTCGATAAGTTTCGTATTGAGAGCTGGGGATAGGAGGAAGGATTGGTATAGATAGATTTTGAGCAATAAGCAAGCTTCAATTTTAAGTACAAAAAAAATAAGCAGGCAGTATTGATCTGAAGGTGTTATATTGTTGTTAGTTGTAAAAAGGACTATTTTGTATCCAAGATTTTGTATTGTTCCTAACTGGACAAAAGGTTTGATTTTGATGACATGCTGAAAGGATGATCAATTTATGTAGTCATTGCGGATAAGCAATATTATGGATATTTTCTAGGAAAATTAGGGAACTTTATAGATGGGCTTCAGCAGGAAAGAGAGTCTTTCTAGTCATATAGACATTGGCAATATTGTAGGAACCATGTCATCATGTGATGTAAACTGATATGGATTTTACTTTCGGAACATTTGTTATGAAAGCCAGCTGATGAAAGATTTTTTTTTTTTTTGCCTTAGGCCCTTATTTATGTGTCCAGACTCCAGACTGTGGTAGCATGATGAAGCATGGAATTTTATTCATAACTCTGGCAATAGCTAGCTACTTAATCCTTATTTTTTTCCCTCTTGGAGCTATGGCATAAATGTTTATATTGAGAAGATTTGAATATAAAATCTACATCCAATGAAATGGGCATGGGTCAATAGTTTGTCTTGACGAGTTATTCATGTTATTCCTGTCAACCACTTGGCTCTTATCTGTCTTAATGAATAGTTTACTAAATGGGTCATGTTGGATATGACATCGAGAAACCTCTAGTATCTAAATACACTTATTTTTAGCTCAAACAGAATTTGGGTTCTGATTTTCATGGAGTCAACGTGGATCACTTCAAATAAATTGCATACTATGATAGTAGGTTAATTGAAATCCACTTTTGACTTGGACCCAGTTAAAGCTTAGAATTCTTCATTTTCTGCATGCTAAACAAGTATTCTTGAAGGTGGCTTATATTTTTTGAGATATGTATCCTCTCATGCATAAGTGCATTGCATATACTTTCAATTTCTTTGTGTGATATTACCCAGCTTACCGTGTCAATAAATATAGTTGCACCAAGGTTACTTTATTTTGCATAAGGAGCAAAACTGCCATTCCATAGTGCTGAAGTTTCTTAACGTTTCTATTTTTTTAATGTTTAATTTTCAAAGAACTCTAGCTCACCTTCTAAAATTTGAATAAGCTGTTTAATTGGTCTGCTATCTTGTTGGGTGATTTATTGAACACCCCTATTATGGCTGAAGCTTGACTGACTGCTCTAACAGCAACCTGATACTCCTCTGCCCAATTTCTCCTATGTTTACTTTTAGAGAACACAATGATGAAACTCTAATCTGATGGAAATCTTGTTGTTATGTTTCAATCATCTAGGAAATCTAAGCACTCTTGTGGTTATAAATCTTTATTCTTGAATTTTTATTTATGATCCAAGTTTTGAAACCAAGGGTGCATCTAATTGGGCAGTAGGAAGTGTAAAGATAGTGAGACTTCTTGCCATCCATGAAAGATGGAGACTAGGGATAAAAAGATAATTCTGCTTTCATTTAATTGCTCCATGCATTTCTAGTCTTTCGACCTTTTCTGGTCAAGTTTAGCTTAGTCACTAGCTTCTGTTATTTGTTCCTATGACTAGATTAGTAGAAGTATTTGGTGAACTATGGAGATAATTTAGGTTCAACAAAGGGTATGGGTGACTGGACTTCCTTTTTTTTTTTCTTTAACCTTGAAAGCATATATTTTCTGGACATTCTGTGTTACTAGTGACAGTTAGCAGTAAATGTTATATTAAAGTGCATCTTTGTCTGCTTAACATTTGTTGGTTAATGACTTCTTGTTCTTTAAATATGTGTTTTCCTAGTTTTGTTGAATAATGTTCTTTCTACTGGAAGTTTTACACTGTAATTTGTTTGAAGGAGCTTTGTTTTCGCTTTCAACACAATTTTTAGCACCAGCAAGATGGCTTATGAAATCAGTGAGCAAAAGAGTAAGTTTTGATTGTTGAATACGTTTAAATTTCATCTATTCTACATCTGGCTGCTTTTCTCATTTTGAACATTTGGCAGTCTAAACTTGGTATAAGCTTTGTGATTCCAGATAAAAGCATCTCTTAGTCTGTCTATTTTCTATGGTATTTTCCTTTTTTGTACTCCTAATTTTGTTGCAAACTACATCCTTCTCTGCCTTCACAATATCAATAGACGTTTGAGTCTTCATGTTTTGTGACTAGAAGTAGAAGACTAATTCCTAACTGAAGAGTCTTTATCAAGCTTTTTGATTCCAGATAAAAACATTGCTTAGCCTGTCTATTTTCTATGGTATTTTCTTTTTAGTACTTACAATTTTGTTGCAAAGTACATCCTTCTCTGCATTCACAATATCAATAGATGGACAAGTCTTCATGTTTTGTAACTAGAAGTAGAAGACTAATTCCTAACTGGAGAGTAGCATCTTTTTTGATCCACAATTAGATGCTGGTTTACTACACTGGAATTTTATCTTTCCTTTGAGCAAATCATGTGCGGATATTTGCTAAGTCAAGTTTTCAACTTTGGGTTTATGTGTAGTGTAGTTTTATAGGATTAGGGTGTACAATTATGGCCATAAAGTGGGTATGTTTTGGACTAACTAGCTAGCAGGTTTTGAAAAATTTGATGATACTCTGCAGTCCATTTAGGTAATGTACATAATCTTTCAAACAGTTACTAAACTGGTTTGGAGTCTATTCTGTCAATTAGAATGAGGCTTTGAACAGGGGTATAGTTGAGGTGACTTGTTTCACAAAGAAAACGATGTAATAGTATTTTCTTTTCTTCTTCCTTCTTTAATTTTCTGGGGGTTTTTGAGAGGGGGGGGGGATGTATTCATTACCATGACCTTTGCCCAAAACATATGGTGGTGGTACTAGCAACATGCACAAAGTTCGCATGTGTTTATTCATTTTATCAAAGAAAAACTTTTATTTATCCCAAAATTTGACAGTGTCCATTAATTTTCTCATATACAAAAGAGAAGAGACCGTCTTTATATGGTTTTAGTTTTTTTTTTGTAGCTCATAAATTTGGGGTGGGATGGGTGCAGGGGCATTTCATTGGTCAGTTTCATTTGAGACACATAGAGAGAGGAGAGAGAGGACTGCTGTAAGTTATTTGATTCTTTTGATTAGAAAACCTGGTTGGTGGTGAAAGATAGTAGAACCAAGTACATCTACAAGAAACAGAAATTTCTGTAAATAGTGCATCTACTTGATTTGAAGGTGACTATTTGCACGCACAAGCTCCTTGAATTTAAGATAAACTGAACTCCCTTTAACGTATTTGAAGTGACTTTTAAGTGGTGAAGAGAGCTGTTAAATGTTCTCACTTAATGAAAGAGCTTGGATGTGTTTTTAGTAACCTAATAAATCTTGTCGAAGCATGGGTAGATATGGACATCAAATATTTTCATGGACAAAAGCTCCTGAAAAGTTCATATTGGTACAGTAGTTGGCAGAAATATTGTGATAGTTTTAACTTTTGACATAAACGATCTCATTGAAACTTCAAGGCATTTTGAGTGTGAAATTGAATTTCCGTTAGGTTCACAATACCCTTTGGTAAAGCTTAAGTTTGACTGCAACTCTGTTAAAGTTCATTTTGCCTTATTGGTAGATGTTAAAGAGTTGAACTGTCAATAGTTGCATGTTCAAAATGGTAGTTCTATTTTTCTTTTGCAGTTTATATGTATCTGTGGATAATTGCTTGTCATAAATAATAATTCTAGTTTTTTCTCCTTTTCCTGCCATGTCTTACATTTTGCTCAATTCAAGTGGGCTTCTAACATCTCCATCATGGGATTTTCTTTGTGCAGAGGTTGGCATAGGTCTTGTTGGTTTTGGGATCCTCTTCTCATTTCTTGGCATCATTCTATTTTTTGACAGGGGTTTGCTTGCTCTGGGAAATGTAAGAGAATAGTTTGTAATTAAGATTTGCTTATTAGATGATATCCAAGTATAGAATAAAAAATTACTTGAGTCTATAAAAAATTACTTGTGTCCATCTCATGCCTTTGTTAGTAGATATTATGGTTGGCAGGTGTTGCCCTTTTACTGGGTTGGCGGTCAACACTGCAACTTTTTACAGACAGAAGGAACTATAAGGTATTCATGAGGCACAACAGCCTTTGTCTTGATGAGAACGATGCAAAGATCTTACTTGAGTTTGCTTGATTACCTTCTCTGCATATTCTTTATTGGCATTATAACTATCTTGCATTTGTTTCAGTATGTAGATCTGTTTGGTGTTTCTTCTGACAATTAAATGAAATACTTTGCGCATGCTAGTCAGAAGCACGATAAAACTTACTAGAACGATTTCCTTGATTCTTCAAGATAGTAGCATACAAATAAAGAAGAGAATTGGATGTTATTACTTGTTTTCTCTTCATCTTTTGTTTCAGGGATCTGTTTCATTTCTTCTTGGGATGTTCCTCATATTTGTTCGTTGGCCAATAGCTGGTATAATCACAGAATTGTATGGCTGCGTTTTTCTCTTTGGGTCAGTTCGTAATGATAATACCTTGATTAAATTGTCGTACTTTGTTTTATTTTCTGAGTCCTATTCTAAGAACTAGTACTAATACATTTATGTGTTGATATTTATCCTCTCAGTGGATTTTGGCCATCTATTAAGGTATTTCTCTATCAGATTCCGCTACTTGGATGGCTGCTGCAGTATATCCGACACTGGTGAGTGTATTTTGGCCTTCTTTCTCAACTGGCTATCCCTTGCTTGGGTGTTGTAATGCTATGGAAGCATCTCCAATAGTTATTTCATTTAATGGAAGGAATTATTGGGCATCATGTGGAGGTAGAGTATTCTGGGATAGAAGCCTCATTCATGGTTGCCTGCCATGCTAAAAAACATCCTCAGGCACTATTTCACAACATATGTTGAGGAATGCCATTTCTAGTAAAGATTTGTAATACTGACCACCTAGGATTTTTTTTGGCAAGCCGGCAATGTTTTGGAGATTGACCACCTAGCTCATGTTGGATATTCTTGAACTATCGTGGTTATAAAAATATGCCAAAATGAGAGTTATTGTTTACTAATACAGAAAGGACTGCTTGTTCAAAATCACATCTACTTATTTAGCAACGTATATATTACTGCCTGATTGCTGCAAATTTGGTCTCTCTCTCTCTCTCTCTCTCTCACTCACTCTCTCTCACACACATTCGCATGCAGGTACCCATTTTTTATGTGGTCACCTAACCAATAGCTAACTAATGGTTTGCAATCTCAGATTCTTGATCGTCTATGATAGCTTCCTGTTTGATCTTCTGCTTACGTTGCTCAGTTCAAAACTGCCTCCTGGTTGAAGGACTGAAAAGCATGAATTTTTTCCAGTTGAAGGACAGAAAGACTTCATCAAATTTGCAGAAGCAATCAAAGGACCTACTAACAAAGTGTTAAAGCAGATGATTTACAATTTTTATCTTCAGGTAATATTTGGGATTATGTATTCTAATGGCTGTCAAATGTAATTATATTGTCTTCATCCTACTTCTTGTCGTAGTTCCTTTTTCATACGAAGTTTATTGTTTCCCTATGAGTGGCAAAAAGTAGATATTCAGAGAACATTGACAGTGAATTGACCACAAAAGAGTTACACCTCCTGCACCAGCCACTTTTTGGCTGCAGACTTGTGCTTCGCTTGTTTTCTACAGCCACATTGTCGAGGCTTTTATATGCAGTCAATTTGTAATTTACAACTGAAAAGGGGCTTGCGTGACTAATGATTACCCGCTCAAATATAGGAACATGAAAATTTGCCTATAGCATTGTGCTTTTTAATTTCAAAAAAATGTTTTGGTACAACAGTTTTATAAGCATTTTCAGATGAAGCTCAAATCTGAGAGAATACCAAATGGATTAATGAACTTCCAGATTAAATTTCAAGATCCCTTGATTGGCATACACATAATTATGCTCTAAAAGAACAACAGCAAACTTGTATAATCTGCGACAAGTTGATAAAAAGAGAACTTGTAATGGTGTGTTAGCTTTTAATCAGCTAGTACAATTGGGACCCCAAAATTTATTTTGAAAAAAAAAAAGATGCATTCAGATAAAGTACTTTACCATCTGAACCTCTTTTTGTTTATACCCACACTTCTCATAAAAAGGTTTGTTCTCCAAGCTGCAGTCGAGGATCACTTTATAGCAACCCATTGAACAAGCATGGTCAGTGAGGAACCCAACAATTTTCTTTCCTAATTGCATTCCTCTGATTGAGGAATCAACAACAACATCCTCAATGTGGCCAACTTTGCCACAGTTTCTTATAAACTTCTTTTCAATAAAAACACTTCCACTAGCAACAATCTTCCCACCATGTCGATCTTCAATTACACATATAACATGCTCATCACCATGTTTAGCAAGCTCTTGATATCGTTCTTCAAAGTCCTTGTCAGATACAGATTCACAGACAGTCAGTTGTTGTAATAATTCGATAAAACCCTTCTTCTTGTCGGAGATCTCAAGCCTTCGAAGTTGAAATCTCTCCTGTTCAATACTAACATTCCCTGGTTTATCTTCCATCGAGACTTTCTAGCTTCGTTCTGGATCTCCTAATAAACGAGCTATCAATAAAGACAAAAAATTCATCATTTAATCCAACACCTGCCCTGAATGAAAGATATGAATTTGCAATACATGTTCTAAATGACAATGACATAAGCTATACGATGGAGGATGAAAGTGGAGATACTACTCTTACCATTTGATACAGTTTTCTGATCCTAGCTAAAACAAGAAAAATGATCTAGATCTCTTCCCATTGGCATTGATAATTCAAACAAACAGGATAGAGACACGACTCAAGATCAAATAAGAATTCGACACCAAAAAAAACATGGAGACTCAGAGAAGATATATTTCTCTACCTTACCGAGATATTTCTATAGCCAGCAGTTTTCATCTGAATGCGGAGTGGGAGGAAAGGAGGGGAAGAGAAGGAAGAGGAAAGATGCACATTTGACGCTTTGGGCGGTGGTGAGTGAGAAGAGAGGAGAGAGAAAAGAAGAGAGAGAAGAGAGGAAAGTCATACCCAATGACATCACCTTAGCCAATGAAAAAATCAGATGGTCACAACAAGAGAGATGCAGCATTGAGGACTGTATCTTTGCCACGCGCCAGCAAGAAAAGTGTGAAAAGACCAAGAATGTGCACAAGAAAAGACAGAAAAGCCCACCAGTGCACCCAATATAACCTTGAAACTGGATGAAGATCACTGTTCCTTACAGTTTTGCTGCTTTTATTTACTCACGCATTGCATGAGTTGCCCTATGTGGTTGTTATAATAGGGAAACCTGTAATGGGATATTGGGATTGTTGCATGAACAAAAGATAAGGTCCGCAATATTAACAGCATATTTGTATGTAATATGGTAATCACAAGGTCATCTTACTGCATTGCAAGTAGCATATAGATTGTACTATATACATGAATGCATAGATAGGTTGTCAGCAATATTTCTAGGTAGATACTTACATATAGCTAAGCAGATATAATAGTAGTAACTCAATAAGTAGAAATCATAGGATTGGACCAGTTTTTGTAATTACAGTATTGACATAAGGACTGAGATTGAGCCTGAAAAGGATCGCGGCTTGTGCTTTGGATAGTGGCAATTGCAGCGGGCAGTGGTAGGAAAATGTAGACTATGTGAAATTGTACAAGTATGCTTTGTAAAGCATGAATCAAAAGCAAAGAGTCGCAAAATTCAGTGATGGATGGAGATATCAGGTGCTAAGAAACTTTGAAGAACATCAGACACATTTAAACAATTTAATCAAGTAAACAATGAAAAATGAGAATTGAGAACCAACAGATGCACCTCTTTTACTCCACTAAACTGTTGCAGAAGCTTTTCAAAGTTTTACTCCAGAAGATTTACCAATCCATGAGAATTAATTCCACATAATCTCACAGGTAGAACTGAACGAAAGATTTAGATCAGCGCTAACTTTCGCATCAGAGGAGCAGTGAATGACATAGGAAGGAATTATTTTCTCTATTAGACACTTAAGTATCTTTTGACTTGAATTAATCAGTTACTTAATTAATTAAAAGGAAATTTATTTAACCTGAAAGGACCATCTTCTCTAGATTCCTTTATGATGGTGCTTCTATTGATACCTTATTGGCAAAAAACATTAATTTGATTGGGAACAAAAAACCACCATGGTTTAGGGATGTAGTACATGTCAAGGTCTAAACTATCTTCAAAGAATAATATTTAAGAACAAATTGCTGTCCAAGAATTTTGTCCATACTATTTAGATATTGAATGTTGTATTAAGAAGTGCAACTGAAATACAACTATAATTTTTCACTTACACTAAAATTACAGCTCCTCTGTTTAGAATCTAGAGGAGCATAAATGGATCATTACTAATCTGAAATGCTTATGCAGCCATTTAATTCTGAAGACCAAAGAACAAAAAGTTCAGTATATGTTTGATATCAGAAACAAACACAACAATATCCAGCATATGAAACGGTGTACTTTGGAGCATGCAATTACTTTTTCGTCACAGATATTAATTCACTGAATTTTTTATTAGGTTGCACTTGATTGCCCCTCTATGTATATCTGACTTTTCAGTTACCAGCCCATCTCCTGACCGAAATATACTATTTGGAGTTATTTCAGCCTTGTACATATATCCATGGCTATCTAAAAGGATTGAACAACTCAGAAATTTATGCACTAGTACATGAAGCAAAAAAAATAACAATAATAATTCAGAAGCAAGCCTATATGAAAAGCAAAACTCTCCTCATATGTCCAAGCATTTTTGAGAACTAACAGGAGAGAGGAAGAATTCCCAAACACTAACCAAAAATACCAAGAACATTTAAAATCCAGAAATAACAAAAGGTAAAATCAATGGAAAACATAAAAGAGAAACATCAGCAAAATGAAGGAAAAAACAAAGCCATGGTTGTTGGAACCTGCTTACAAACGATATCATAGGACATGGAAAGAATTCTTGTTCCATTAGGCACTTGTATTTAGATTTTCATTAAGGCTTTTCACAAACATCTTATATGCACGAAAACAACTATCCTTTATTTGATTAATTTCAAATTAAAGCTAAACCAAAAATTGTCACCAATGCATTTACAATACTAATAAAGACTAACAGGAAAAAGGGAAAAAAAAATCAGCAGTGAAATTAAAATACACAGAAAGGTTAAAAAAGTGAAAGCAAAAGCTGCCTGAATAAGAATATTCCACAAGTAAATGAGGGGAAAGAACGAAGAAAAAATAGGGAAAATTGGCAGTGAAATGCCTCTGAGCCTTTTCTTGTTAGAAGAAGCAGAGAATTAACGGAAAATCTGAGAAAGGGCGGCAAGAGATAAGAAACAATATCCCACTACACCACAGCCCACAGGCATAATGATGTAAGAAAGACTATAATGTATCCTCGCGCAATAGAATTCGACAGGAAAATCAGTGTTTTCTACAGAAATGCTCTTCTAACTTGCTACTAGACCAGAAATTCAGTTCATTTGCGAGACCCAACCCATCCCCTCCAACCCACACAATCATGCGCAAGCTGCTGCAACTTCAACGATCAGTAAGCAAGAAATATTAGCATTACAACCAAAAGACCTACAACTCCTAGTCTTCACAGCAGCTAGCCACAGGCAAATGAAATGCAATAACCCCAATAATTCAAGTTAATTAGCCTGCACAAAAGCTTTGATTTAACGAATATTGATTGGAAACTCAAAAACCTAGAACCAGAAACAGACACAGACCCGTTCCCTCCTAATTATCAAACAATTTAAGCGCACAAGGAAAACAAAGACGAAGATATCAGCAAGAAAAAGATGAAGATTTACCTCCGATCACTTGCCGGCTAAATTCATCCTCGCTCGATCTGGGATTCTGGGTTGGGTAAATTTTTAGGAGGATTTAGACAGAGAGAATGGGTTTAGTTGACTAGAACTGACGGGAATGGGAGCGACGGCGGTGCTGCGAAGGAGGGAACGAAATCGGTGAAAACGAGGGAGCAAATTGCACTAATGGGTTGTGGACCTGTGGTAAATTTCCAAGTTCCTCGCAAAATCCATCTTGGTTGAGACAAACAAAAAGTAGTCGTTATAGCACCAATGTTTTTAAACTCGGACCGGCCAGCGAACCGGAGAGGGGCCGGTTCGCTGTCCGACCGGTCCAACCAGCCGGTTGACTTGTTTTCTGCTTTTTTTTTTTTTTATAACTTTAGTGTTAAGTATTTCACAGGTCTTTATTCTACACTTGAACTTGACGGCTAATGTATAATTTAACATGGTTATTGATAACGTAAGTTTCTAAAATGCATTCACCAACATAACTAAATTTAAGTTGAGATAATAACAAATTTCCTAAAAGTTATACATAAAACCTGGAATGATAAACATAATTAAAATATCATAATTCATAGGGATGGCAACGGGGCGGGGTTGGGACGGGGGACCCCTCCCCCGTCCCCCGCCCCGTTGCCTATTAGTTCCCCCCGTCCCCCGCCCCGTCCCCCGCCTCCTGCTCCCCCCGCCCCGCCCCGCCTTGCCCCGCTTCCCCCGCGGGTGCCCCCGCGGGGTTAATAAAATTTTATTATATAATTTTATTATAATTAAATTTTAATAAATAATCAAGTACTAAAATATCAACACATCACCAAATTATTATTCATTGTAATTTTACAATTGAAACTCATAAAAACAATCAAACATAAGTTATTTGAATACAATCCAATATGATGAAATAAATATAACTAAAATAGTCAAGTTTTCACTTTTAGTACAAATGCAATCACTAATTCATTATTGTGTTTGTGCTTTTTTTTGAGAAAAAAGTGTTATTCTATTAAGTGTAATTAGAAATTTAGTATAAATGTATTAGTAAATTTAGTATAACTAATTAATAAATTCTATTAGTAGACATGTAGAATTATTCATATAATTGATAATATCAATTATATTACATAAACTAATATACATTATATAATACATCTAACTAATAATATCATTATCATAAGTTTACAATTAATTAATTATATATAATTATATATATATATATATATTTTTTTTTTTTTTGCGGGGGCGGCGGGGGATGGGGCGGGGGTATACTCCCCCGCCCCCCGCCCCGTTTCTAAGCGGGGGGAAAAAATTCCCCCCCGCCCCGAGCGGGCACCCGCCCCCATTGCCATCCCTAATAATTCACTACAAGTTTTCATAAATTCATTATAAACATAAATAGATACAATCCAAATGTTCACCAATTATCACAAATAAAAACACAAAAATAAATAAAATAAATATTGAAATTCTTTTACAATCCTTAAAAAAGTCTATAAAAGAGTCCAACTCATATTCAAGACAAACCATTTGAATAACAAACTTCCATCAGTGGCATGACAAGCAACAATACCACCTTCACAATTTCATCAACTTAACCTGAAAAAGTTAAAATTTTATTATGAAAATATAACTCTAATTGCTCAAACTCAAAAAAAACCAAAATTTTGAAAAACAAAGATACAACTAAATACATTAAAAAAGCTGTGAGCTAAAAAAGAAAAAAAATCTAATATACAGAATAAATGAAACTTTCGAGTAAGAATAACTAACTAGCTTTAAATGAAACAAACATCAATTGAGATACAATCAGTTTTGTGCCAATAAATTTAATGGTTCTAATGACCCTAGCGGCAAGTGTAAGTAAATGGTCAATTGATGGGATCCTGAGGTTACCATTTATGGATTTACCAAGACATACAAACATGTGGTCCGATTTGGCACTTTTTTTTAAGCTTTTGTTTGACAACTTTAACATGTCTTTAATTTTGTTGCTTTAGTGAAACCTTTAAAATTCAAGATGAATGAGCATTCGGTAGACTAATTACTTCAGCATAGAAAAAGCAATAAAAACACAATATACAGCATAGAAAAAACAGAACAATCATTGATACAAAATTTATTAATTTGATACTTCATCCATGTCTAATTTTATTAATTTGATACTTCATCCAAAAAATAGCTTCTCCAAATATGATTGCAAAATAATTAATGATTCATAATTTCATCCTTAATTAATCAAATAAAAATAAAACAAAAACTAGGGGAAATGGATGAAAATTAGGGGAAAAAAAGAAGAAAATGCAAAAAAATTGGCTAAAGATAATAACATAGAAAACAAAAACCTTGAAAAGGGAAAAATTAAACTTACCAAGATGATGGAAAACAGGAAAAGCTCTTGAGTCTCAAATATCTTGTGAAAGTTGAAATTTCCAACTTGTCTACAATCTGCTAAAGATGATAGCTTGATAATAATGGTGAAGGCTTGAGAAAATCTTGTTGTGGATATTTGGGTTTGAAAGGGTTAAGAAGAAAAAATTGAAAAAAAAAATTCAAGAGGAGAACTGGAGGAGCTGTTGGCCTAGAAGTAGAAGCCTGAATTCAAGAAAGTGATGGATTGAAAGAAAAGTGCGTCAGCTGTTTCTTTTCTTAATGTTAGGTTTTCATTTTTTTAATCTATTTTTTAGTTAAGTTAAGTAGAATTCTCAGGACAAACTGAACTTCTTCTATGACTGTGGTCTAGTGGTAAGATTGTCTAATGTGAATATGGAGACTCGGTTTGAATTTGAGCAGCTTCATTCTTGACAATTTTTTTGAAAATTTAAAAACTGCCGGGTTACGGTTTTTAGCAGTTCATACGGTTCGACCGATTTCTATCAATTTATCATTAACTTTCGGGTTTGATACTAGACCGGACCGGTGGTATGTCTGGTTCGCAGTCCAACCAGTCGAACCAGCCGGTTCGGTTTGATTCTGAAAACATTGTATAGCACTCTTGCAAAAATGGTACTTATCCATTTCTATCCACCTAATTAAATGGGTACAATTGAGTTGACTCACTTATACATATTATTTATTTTAATCCACTCAAATCTGTTCAAATCACCCATTTTGATACCTCTAAATATGGCAAACCAAATATCATATGCGTGCCCTGCATATGATAGTAAATTATTAATTATTTAAACTTAAGGGAATTTCGTCAAATTAATCATGAACATTTACACTAAAATCAATTTAGTTCTTATGAATTTTTTTAAATCAATGTAGTCCTTGAACTATTTTTTGTTTTTCAATGTATGACTTTTGTGGCGGTGCCACAAAATTTTACATCTCTTGCGCGACTAGTCACGAGTATTTTTGTGTTGTTGGATCACATATTTCAATTAAGGGATTAGAACTAACACAACACGTGATTAAACTCAAAACATTTGGAGGAAATGGTCTCAGCCATCTCTAGGGGTTTAGTAGAAAATTTTAATGGCAGCCAAAATTCATATGAATCTGATCGATAGATCAGGATCTTCGATGATGGAGAATGTTGACAGGGATAAGGATGGCAATGATCAGACGAGCTCATCACCAACGTCAAGTAAGCTTCATTGAGACCTGCTATGCTTTATGTTATCTTTTAGCTATTTGATGTTGGTATTAAGTGTGTTGAATGGTTTAAAAAATTGCAGGATTTGGTGGGGTGACTGATTTTTATGTAAAATATTAATCTCATGAGACATCAATAGATTTGAGGATGGTGAATTTTTTTTTACTTTTGATTTTGACCACTTATGTCGTATTATGTGGTCCCTTTCTTTTAAATTGTAATGTCTTATTGCTTTCTTGCTCCTCAAAAGTGAGACATATTAGAAGCCAAAGTTTTGGATATAATTAATTAAACCAAGTCTGTATTTTTTTTTTCAAAAAAAAAAGGACAAGAAGGGAAATTTTTTAGCCTAAAAGTCTTTTATGGTGGTTTATATATCAGAGATCTACAAGAGAAATATGTGGAGGGTAGTATGGAAACATTCAAAGAAATTATTGCCATGAGGGTGAACAAATCAATTTTGCCTGATTTCTGCAGTCTTGTTGGATGATGTACTGAATTCCACATGAAGATAATAAACTTAGGGTGCGTTTGATAACATAAAAAAGTGCTGAATCAGAATTTTTTCAGACATTCAGATGTTTTGAGTGTTTGATAAATAAAAATTTATTTGCTGAACTTGTTAAGCAGTGCTGAACCTGTGTGTATTTTTTTCAGTACAAGAATCTTAACTGAATGCTTAATTCTGATAAGAATCAATAGAATTATTTCAACTACCTTATCTTATCTACCAAATCTACCCTTGTTTGTTAATTATGTTCAAAATTCTTATCCAATTAAACAACCTAATATTCTCTATCTAACGATTTTTAGTTTCTCTTTTCTCCTTTTTTAATGACTTTCACATCTTCTCCATACTTCTCATATAATATATTTCATCTTTTATATTAGTTGGATTTAAAAATAAATATTGTCATTTTCATACCTAACAATTTTAAACTAATTAAATCATAGATTCTATTTTTTTTTTAATGAAAGGATATAAGGGCAAAATTGTCAAATTAAATTTATTAAGCGTTCAGTTATAAATATTTATCAAATAGTATAACTAGATTTAACATTAAAATTCAGACATTCATATATTTTTTTCAGTACTTAAAATTCAGCAAATTAATTGTTTCAGTATTCAGATTTCAGAATTCAGATTCAGTTTTATCAAACGGAACTTTAGGCCTTGTTTGATGATCTAATTCATCACTTAAATTTAATGAATTCAGATCTTAATATATTCAGATCGTTTGATAATAAAAAATTGAACATCTGAATTAATTAAGTTGCATTGAATTTTCTAGGCAAAATTTGCTCCCAAAATTAAGTGATAAGCTATTCACTTATCACTCAATGTGATATGTATTCAAATGTATTGGATTTAATACTTAACAATTCAATAACTTAATGGATTCAGACTTCAGACTTCAGATTCAAGATTTCAAACTTCAATTTTCAAACTTCAGTTTTATCAAATGCATCCTTAGTCTCCGGCAAATTGATACTGATGATGCAATTGATATGGTTACTATTGGTAAACAGAATGGTGAAGTTGAATTGTATGTGGTTGATGACATCCATGTAGATTTATAGATCATAAATATGAGAGTTCAAGTGTAACAAATTGTGACACTAATGTTGCAGAAGAAGATGATTTCTTTGTCAATATAACCTTTGAAGATATTGAACTTGCATTCGTGTAGAGAAAATCATAGAGCATTTGAAGAAGAAAAGGGAAAATCAGAAGCTGTTTTACATGAAGAAAATGACCCTAATGAAGTTACACATTCAGATTCGTCTAAAGGTGATAGCTTCCATGACAGTGACTATGATTTTAGTAAAGATGATGATGATGAGATATTCCAAACTTGTGTTGTGGGTCCTAAGAAAGAGCTGGATGCGCATTGGTAATTTGCAAGCTGGCAATGGAGGTAGCACTTTAAAAGGGTAGAGCCAAGGCGACTGCTATGAATGAGCTACACCTTGATGATAGAGACTAGATTCTAGTCTAAGAAGAATCTGATTCAATGGTCTCAGATGAGTTGAAAAGTGTGTATTCTTTCTTTGATGAAGATAGCACAAGGAGGAGGCCTAAATTTGCGAGATTCAAACCTAAAATTGACATGGAATATCCAAAATTCCATGTTAACAGTTGTTCAAGACAGTAGTTGACAACTATGTAGTCAAATGGGCAAGGACATTTAAGTGCGTGGAGCAAGATGCTGCAAGAATGAGAGTCAAATACAAGGCTGAAAACTGTATATGGATGTTGTTTGCTTCTGAAGTTGAAGAGGGTGATGAAGACAATAGGTCTAGAACACAAATGTGGTAGGACCTTTTACCATAAGAGAGCAACCTCGAGAATCTTGGCAAGAAAGTATGTAGACTATTTAAGATTGAACAAGAGAGTGACTCTAGTTTAAAAGACATTCATGAAGGGAAAAGTGTTACTCCATGGAAGCTATAAAAAGACCAATATGAAAGGTTATGAGATTATTGTAAAGAGTTGCTGAAAGGGAAATTTGGATTCTACAGTCTACATGGAGACAACATTAGATGAAGGCCTTAGGAAAGAAATATTTCAGATGCCATATATTTGTTTTGATGCACTAAAGAGAGGATTTAAAACTGGATGCAAGCGTTTACTTGGTGTAGATGGCTACTGCCACTTGAGAAGTTCACATCTAGGGGTGCTCTTAACTGTCATGGGGAAAGATCCCAATGGCTGCATTTACCCAGTTGCTTATGCAATAGTGAAGACTCAGAATAAGAGGCCGTGGAAGTGGTTTCTTGAATTCCTAAAACACGATTTGGGAATCCGTGATCAAAGAAGCTGGACATTCATCAGTGATAGATATATAAAAGGTTAATCATTTTTAATATGAATTAATTTTTTGTCACATTCTATTACACGGTTGCCTATTGATAAATTTGTGTTTGTACTTGACTTGTAAAAGACCTAGGATCTACTCAAGAAGTAATTTCGGGTGTTGAGCACAGGCATTATGTTAGACATCTTCATAATAATAAAAGTTAAATCCTAGTGAAGCATTAAAAGAGAGTTTCTGGACATGTGCAAGGTCAACTTACATGACAATGTTCCAAAATCAAATAGACTCTTTAAGGGAGTATGATGGAGCTGCCTAGAAGTGATTGATGGACAACACATCACCTCACCATTGGTCATGGTCACACTTCCATACCACTCCCAAGTGTGATTTTCTACTCAACAACCTTTGTTAGACTTTAATTCAGGGATAACAAATGTAAGTGAGATGCCAATTCTTGGCATGTTTGAGGCAATTAGAATTTATCTAATGAAAAGACTGTGAACCAAAAGGGAATGATGAAGAAGAAAATTGACAAAATCTGCCCCAAAAATACAAAAAAAAAAAAAGTACTGCCAACATTGCAAATGATCAAAGGAGGAGTTGTTTGACGTTAAACACACGTATGAGGGCACATACGTCATTGACATTCCAAACAAAACTTGCACTTGTAGAAGATGGGAGCTAACTAGTGTGTCATAACTCTGTTTGGATTAGTTGTTTTTTAATATGTTTTTGAAATATTTTACTATAGCAGTGTATATGAAAAATTTTTATTGTAAATTTTTTGTGATGTTTTTGAAATATATTTTGGGGTACCTTTTAAATTTAAAATATTTTTAGACTATTTTTAAAAAATTAATACGATCACCTACACCCACAACCCCCCACCCCCACCCCCACCCACCACTGCTACCACCCCCTCCCTTCTCCTTTCTCCTTTCCTCCCCTTTCCTACCACCCCCCAGCCCTTTCTCCGCCCCTCGATCTATTCTCGATTGTGGTTATGAGTGAGGGAAGGGGGGTGTAGGAGGAAGAGAGAGATGGAGAAGGACCAAGAGGGCGGGGGAGGAGAAAGAAGGAGAGAGGAGGTGGTAGCGGTGGTGGGTGGGGGTGGGGGAGGGGGTGATGGTGGATGGTGGTGATAGGTAGAAAATGTTATAAAATTTAATTTTTTTTATTTTTTTTTTGTGTATATTTGTGAGTTGTTTTGAATATATTATATGAATGATATGTTTTTTAAATTATTTTTATTTATATATTACTATAGCATTGTATTTAAAAATTTATTTTTTAAAAATAGGTCGATCCAAACGGTTCTTTGATGGGTGTGTCTACAGAGAGTTTAGTTCATCCATACTACTCAAAAGAGAGCTACTTGAAAGGAATATGAACCAATTATAGGTCCAATGAGCGGGCCTAATGCTTGGGTCAAATTAAAGAGGCAACCAATCTTGCCACCTAAGAAGTTGATGCTGCCGGGTAAGCCGAAGACATCAAGGAAAAGGGAGCCAGATGAACCAAGGACAAATTCAAGTGATGGTATCACATTTCCAAGAAGTGGACTTGTCAAAATGACATGCTCAAAACGCCATCAAATAGGCCACATAGTGAGGAAATGCCCAGTGATTGTACAACCTGATGTAATTGCTGGATCTTGTAATAGAAGGCCTTCTCTATCTAACAGCAACAAGTGTGCCTAGTGCAAAAAATGAAGGGTCATAACAAAAGAACCTGTCCAAACAAAATTGATGTGAAAGGAAGACCTCATTTAGATATAAGAGCTGGTAAAGTCCAAGTTTGAACAATTCTTGGCTTTTTATTACATGATTATAAACTTAAGACTAAGGGTGCATTTAATAAAACGGAAATCTGAAAACTGAAATTTAAAATTTAAAATTTAAAATCTGAAGTTTGAATCCATTAAGTTATTGAATTGTTACGTACTAAATCTAATACATTTGAGTAGACATCACATTAAGTGATAAGTAAATAGGTCATCACTTATTTTTTATAGCAAATTTTGCATAAGAATTCAATGCTACTTAATTAATTCAGATGTTCAATTTTTTATTATCAAACGCGTCTGAACATGTTAAAATCTGAATCTATTAAGTTTAAGTGTTGAATTGAATTATTAAACATGGCCTAATTCTTTTTTTCCTAGACGAAGTATGCGACAATGAGAGAAATCAAAGACCCCCACAAGGCAATTCTTATCATTTATAATGGCTAGTTAGATTTTTACTCAAGATCTACTTTACACTTCAGCTAAATTTAATATTATGCTGATTGATTAAGAGATTACTTTTCATGCTATCGGGTGAAGATGTACATGCTGCGAGTGAGGAGCCTGAAGTCATTGATGTCCAGCTTTCAGCTTCGAACCAAATTCCTCAAAGACCAAACTAAGATCAGTGAGTGTTCTATATGCCACGGCATAGGTAACGGAACAACATGTTCAAGTTGCCAGGCTCAAGAATGGCGAAAGAGAAGAGGTGATATGAGGATTTATGGTCCATTTCCTGAATCAACGGAAAAGAAAACTAGGGAAAAAGAAACAGTGAGTTTACTTCTGTCATTTTTTTTTTTTTTAAAAAAAGTCCGATTGTAAATATAGTTTGCTGAAGTATTCATCTGTTCAATGCAGGCACATAGGCTGTTAGATGAAGAACATACCCGCAAGTTCATAACTCAGGCTGGCATTTGTTTGAAGATCAAAATTAGAACCAGACTTGCTGGTGCAGATGTTTAGGGACTATATATTATCCTTTGCTCAGTATATATCTACAAAGATTGTGTGCTGATTGTCCTCTTTTTGGTTCGGAACTTAATGTAAACTTTTTGGTTAAGCAATGGAAGTGGCTTTGTTACCAACATCATGTCTTGTGATTGTCATTCCATTGTTTTGTGATTCTTGGTACAGGTCCAAATTAGCGGATATCAAAATTTAAGGCAAAATTCTGCCAAATTTTTTTCAACCCCAAATGCCACAACCAAGTTTAGCAACTATGTCAACATTTTTGAAATTCAACTTCCCATTGCATATATTACATACACAGATATTACATTCATGGATTTAAATTTTCTTACAACAAAATCGAAAATACAAACACAACCATGCCTTGGGTCCATCTTTATACCAGCTCTATTGCAACATTTTTGGCTTCAAATCCATGACACTTTGTCTTTCCTGGCCACTGCCAAGAACTACAGCAAACCAAAAAAAAACAAGAGCAAATCACTATAACCGCTAACAATTTCGTTGTTGCTTTCAACTTCTCAATTTCGATCTTCATCATCTTGTTCTCTTTTTGAAGCTTTCCAATTTCAATCTTCATCAATGTGTTCTCCACCTCGGCCGTCCTCAGATTCTTCAAAATTTTGGCCACCATATTCTTTGTCATCAGTGGCATAGGTGGATCATACCACAAAAAGTAGTTGCAAGCATTTGGTGCCTAAAATAAAAATTACTACCATCATTATTCTAAATTAATTAATAACTACATCATATTTTATTGGCAAAAATTAATTTAAAAAATTACCCCATAATTTGAGCAGCCATGAAATCTTTTGCCTAGGTTCAACAATATCCACGAAATCACTATTCGACATGCTTCACGTCAGTGATAGAAACCAACCTCATCCCTATTGTAAAACTTTACCTTTCCTCTATCTATTCGCCCGTGATGGAAACCAACCTCATTCCCATTATAGAACTCTACCTTTCCTCTATTCACCCTTGATGATTGCCCACTTTCTTTCCTATCATGGCTTGATTGTTGACTGCTTTTTGAACTTGATGGACCATGGTCGAAGTTTCCTCCTCTAATATATTTCTTTGGAGAGAATTTGCACAAGGAGGTGCGAATTTGGCGACTTACCCTCAGGCCAAAGTGAGTAGATGTTCTCCATTTCCCCCTAAATGTTTCAAATTTAATCGTGTGTTGTGTTTGTTCTAACCACTTTATTGAAAAATGTGATCCACATGATAAAAATACCCCTAAGTAGTCGCACAAGAGATGTAAAATTTGGTGGTGACGCCATAGAAGTCCTGCTTTAAAAAACAAAAAGTAGTTCCAAGACTACATTGGTTAAAAAAATTCATAAAGGATTAAATTGGTTTTAGTGTAAATGTTCAGGGACCAATTTAGCTAATTAATAGTAAATTATTAATTAAAAGAGTTATTCACCATTGCATTTGCATGACACTTTTTATTATTAAGAACTTTTTCTTTTTGTTTTCTTTTTGAACAATTATTGATATAAAATAACTTGAATACCAAGGTTTGTATAATTTAAGATACTAAATGCAAGAGAAAATTTGAAATTAAATAGAATACAAATAATAAATTCATCAATAGCTTAATTATTAGTTTCAACTAAATTTTACCCTATGATTCATTTTTGTATTACTCAAACTAATATTAATAAGTTAATATATGAAAGAAAGAGATATATTAGGAAATGTGAAATGTCATCACTTTTTTCGAATGTATTAATACAAAATCTTTACATGTAAGAAAATAATAATAGAACATAAATGCACTTAAAATTTGATTCTTGGATGATTAAAAACTCTAAAGGATAGAGAAATGTTTTATATATACATGCACACAACCAATTATATATATATATTTATATATGTATGTATGTATTGCATATAATTTTAGAGGCCAAATTTTTTTTGTTAAGATGCAAAAGTTTGGTGAAAGAATTGAGAAAAAACTAATAATATGCTCGGACAGCTGTTGACAAATGAGTTTCTTCTAACTATCTGTTACTATTCATTTCACCATTTATTGATATTTGTAATATTGTTGAATTGTAATTTATTTGCACTAATCCTATTACCATAAGTTTTTCATAATCTTATACAATATATAAAGACCAACTATATTTTTATTCATTTTACATTTTGTAATATTTTTGTACTGTAATTTGTTGCATTTTTTAAAATCTTTTTTAAGTAGAGAATGGGTGGGATTTAAGAAGCAGGGAGGGGAGGGCAAGGGAAAAGAGGATCTAAGAATGGAACACTAATTTAAGATTTAAAAAGTTAAAAATAGGTAATGTAACAGCTAAAAGAGATATTTATCTAACAATTCAATCTTCAAATTCAACATATGGAAGTTCAAAGGTTAAGGCCTCATTTCATTGGGACTAGCAATTGGATTAAAAAAAAGTAAATTTAAGATACTTATATTCCTATGTTTTCCTTTTGGTTAAGGAAGACAATTACAATGCAAAATTTTTTTATAAGAAAAATTTTGAAAAGGTACCCTATGCATGGCTTTACATGTTAAAGTGGTGAAATTATTCTTGGAAGCTTCACTATGCAACCACTGGGATTGGCTCAGTGACCTGACATGACAATTGAGAGTGGGAAGATTTTTTTTTTTTTAAAAAAAAAACAACTGAAATTCCTCTCAAGACAAAAATAAAATAAAATTACTAAAAAGCGGCTTCACTCAAGAAGAAGCTTCCTTAGTTCATGCATTTCATAAAGCCGGCACAGGTAACAACCCAGAAAAAAATTTTTAAAAGAGACCAGCGAAATTATTTTTCGAATATTCCTAAACTGTACATTAATGATTCCTGATTTCGCCACAGCTCAGAACCCAAAATCATGATTTCTTAGTGAGATATGTATTTTGACCAAACAATATCTGAACTAATCAATAAAACACAAGTAGATTAACATTAACCCAATTAAGGTCACCCCTAATTATACCCTCATCATCAATAAAATCCAAAAGGTGCCCTCATTGTTTTTTTGGTTGCCTGCCACGGTATCCAGGGCTTTGCCCTGACTAATCCGTTGGTCGACCCGGGTCGCACACCTGGCTGTGGTGGGTGAGTCTCCCAACAAGGGTAGCTGCATACGCCAGGTTTCGAACCCGAGACCTGCTTAAGCGGAACCAAACTGCTTACCACTTGGCTCAACCCCAGTTGGTTAGGTGCCCTCATTGTTGATAACTTGAAATAAATTAAAACAAGATGTCCAATCATCTTTACCTAATCTAGTAATATGACATAATTCAAGCAACTATAAACAATTTGAATCTTGTTGTAAAAGAACTATAAATAAACTTTTGAGTACACTATCTAGCCTAGATGAGTACTAATTAATATAACCTTAACTAATACCATCAAACCATCAATAATTTTAAGGAAAACTCCCATAAGGGTTTTGTCCAAAAGTGCCCCTTGATGATGTTGGGGGGATTGTTGAGGTAGGGCCTCCAATTTGTTAAGGAATTTGTTTGTATTGGGGTGAAGGAATATTGGATTAGTGGGAGGGGAGGGGGGTCCCAAAGTGCTTGTTAAGAGTTGTAATCACAGTGACAATAATTGGCAAAGCAAATTAGAAATCCCAACATGGAACTATTAATTAGGAAAAGAATACATGGGACACGTAGCTAAAGGTTATAGAGGCTTTAGCAGCCATGTGGAGACAACTAATAGTTAGAACAACTAGAGACCTACCAATCTACCATACACTATCTTGAGATTTTCATACATCACAATATATCCTCTTTTTGGTCACTTATTTCAAAAGCAATATTCTCTCTTCCAAAGTCCCAACAAAATCATTAGGTATTGTTGGTTACAACAATTGTGCTTTTTACAATATACAAAAAAATAATGCAAAACTTGTAATTGAAGGGATTCTTGAGTATAGATTCCACCTCATGTAAGTGTCTATAAAAATACCATATAAATACATAAATAGATACATATTTTCATTTACGCACACCACATGCATGCTAATGATGTATCTAAATTGAAAATTTCTGATGTAGTTCAAACCAATTTAGAACATTAAACATCCAATTTAATCCACTAATCCAAATTCTTCCCCTTTCATGCAGTTAATATTGTTGTTTTCCAAAGTCCCAACAAAATAATCAGGTATTGTTGGCTATAATAATGTGCATTTCATTATATACAAAAGAATGATGAAAAATTAAACTCGTAAATAAAGGTCCAATGTATAAATTAATATACCACACTCATGCATGCATCTACACATATACCAGTTGTAAGAAATATATGAACCCACAACATGCAAATGATGTTTCTCAACTGATTACTTTCTTCTTAATTCAAATTACTTTAGAACATTAAGGGCAAATTCCAGTTACCCCCTGTGGTTTACCATTTTTTTACTTAACTCCCCTATGGTTTCCAAAGCTATATATAACCCTCTCATGATTTGAATTAAAGTGTCAAAGTGACGGAAATGATCATTCTTAATGGAGTCACATAAAATATTAAAAATACCCTTATGTAAAGTTGAAAATTATTTATTAACCAAGAGGGGTTATGTGTATATTTTGAAAATCATAAAGGGGTTATATGGTAATGTATTAAACCATAAGGGGGTTATATGGTAAAATATAAAAATCATATGGGGTTAATGTATCATGTGTTTATAAAAGTAATTTCGATATTTTTAGAAATTCCGTTATGAATAACTATTTCCGTTACTTTGACACTTTAATCCAAACCATGAGAGGGTTATGTATAACTTTTGAAACCATAAGAGGGTTCTGTAAAAAAAGGCTAAACCACAGGGGGATAAAATGTAATTTGCCCGAACATTAATCATCCAGTTTAATTCACTACATCCAAATTCTACCCCTTCCATGCCGTGAATATTAGTTTCTTGTGCAATGCAATTTGATAAGAACTACATCATCACATTGGCTAAATTCAAAAAACATTAATCAATTTGTTAGCTAGCTTAAATCAAAATAACATCTTTAATTTCATTAATTTTGAATCACTAGTTTTCCATCATGTTGATACTGACCTCTGATTATTGGTGTCTAGTCTTATTCTGCATATATAGACAAATATGTCAATCGGAAGGGAAATACAATTTGAAAGAATTGAAGTTACTATAGATAAATGACATTGGATCAACAGGATCAATGTGATAGACATTAAAATGTCAATTCCACTTGAGTCTTTATAGATGGTATGGGGATTATTTGTCAAAGAAGACAGACATGGTCCAACATACACTAAATGTTGTAAGCATGATATTTGTAGATCGGTTCGAAAGAGACAGTCTAACTACTAGGGATCCAATGTTTTATGTCAAAATTATAGCCTATAGTTTTTCACATGCTTCTGCCTTGTCGGTAACAAATTAAGCCACTTGGAAACATATTCTGAAATGCTTGTGAAGCAGTACAGGAAGATCCTAGGGTTCGCTTAAGTCATAGAAATTCATAAGTGCTATTTTAAGATTAATGACAAGTTAGAGGTATTTTAACTTTTTGAATCATGACACATTGATGTACTCCAAATAATTATCAAAGACTCTAAATTTAGACACTAAAATGGTAAAATAAATATCCAAGTGCTTCCAAGTAATATGCATGGCATCTAAGTTATGAAAAAAAATATGTATTGCGAGTTTATCCAATAAAAAAAAAATGCGTATTCACGTTAAATTTCACATAAAGTACATAATCTTAAGACCATTAGTTTAAATTCCACATGACTTAAGTCAAAAGAACTCATGTAATGAAACGGAAGACTAGATTGAACTAGTTGAATTAAATAGAGTAACTCAAGAAAAGCTCTGGTGGTCAATGACAATTAACAAGCCATATTAATAATCAAACACTTGGTGCCATGAAAACCCTAATGCATAGCCTATTCTAAAAGCAAGGTCAGTTAGAGAATGAATTATTTGGGAACATTGTGGAAAGAACCATTTGTGATTGCACAGTTGAAATTGAAGTGTCACCGACTCAATGGCACAATATATTAGTTAAAAGGTGGATGATAGGTACATGTTCGAAACACAACAACTACTTGGAATAAAAAAAAAATGAACAACTATTTGGACCATGATGGAGAAAACAAGCATTATTGAACAAGTGAGATTGCAGGATACAAGTTGACTATAGGCAGTTATTTACGAAGAATAACAAGCCATGTGGCCGAGATTTGAAGATGCTCTTTCTAATCATATCTAACTTAATCTTTGGCAATAGTGGCATGTATATGAATAAATTGGACAACTTACATTAACCGCCTCTCTTATAGTCAATGCTGCATTTGTAACTTCTCCTTCTGATCATTCAAACTAGGGTATTCTTTTATGAGTTTATTTGCAAGAATACTAGAAATTTTTTTATACAACCAAAAAAAAAAAAAAAGATAGAGCAAAAGAAAAAAATTGGATTTAATTGCAAACTTAGTCATCTTACAGACAATATGCATATTTTAGACCACAATACTTATGTAGACCTGATAATAAGTTCAGCTGTGAATCACAAAATTCACATTAGATAATATCACTTACGTTTTGCTTAATGGAGAAATGCCCAAATGACAAAACTAATGGTCATGTACGTGTTTAGTGTCAAAATGAGTTGTTATCTTTTGACGTGGGATTTCATGAACCCTAAATTTCGTTATTGTAGTTAAAAAGGCTAAAAGGCTCCGCTCCCTTGAAACAATAGAGGGTTTTTTCCCATCTTGCTTGTCGTCCTAGCAATGGCCAAATTATAAAGAGTCCTTGTAAATTAGACTGGGCAGTATTGGATTTGGGTTGAAGATCCAATGTGTAAAGCTAGAATGAAATTCAAAGTTGACACCACCTTAAATTGGAGGCTTAAATCTAATGAATTAACCTTTTGGCAACTCAACTGACAAATTGGCATTTGAACAGCCAAATTAGAACAAAAAAAAAAGGGAACCTAAAATGAAACCAAGAATCTTAAATACAAAGCCCAACGCATGGCTAAAAGAGGAAAGACAAGAAATGTTGTACGCCTAGCGAACCACAGGCGGCCAAGGGTGGCGAAACTAAAGAAAGGGTTCCAAGATCAATAATTTGGAAATCAACAAAGTGAGATTGACGCCTTAACTATCTGATTTCTTTTCTAGGATACGGTTGATAAAATTAAAATTTAAAATTTGAATTCATTAAGTTTTGTTTTGGTAAGTGAGAAAACTTGAATTCAAAACATTTTAAATCCAACCCTCCACCACCCAACCCAACCCTCTCCCTTAAATCCATTAAGTTATTGAATTATTAAGCATTGAAATCCCATCATTTGAGCGTAGTTTGTATTAAGTGATAAGTGAACAGTTTATCATTTATTTTTTGAAATAAATTTTACCTAGATAATTCAAAACCACTTAATTAATTAAAATGTTCTATTTTTTACTATCAAATATATATTAATATATTAAAATCTGAATCCGATAACTCTAAAGTGTTAAATTGAATTATCAAATAGAGCCTTAATATTTGAATTTGTTTTATTCCTTTAAAACTTGCTTTTCGTATCATCCCTCTGATCTTTTAACTTACGCCAAATTGCGTCCCATCACTTTTTTTTCCCCTTTCAATATATCATTAAGAAAGTGACCTAGTATTCCTTTTTCGAAGTATTAACACCATCAATAACAGAATTAGTTTTATCAGCGGTAGTAGAGTTGACCAAGTTGATCAAAGATCTATGAGTACACTTTACGAACTCCTCATCTCACCCTATTCTCTTTTACCTTAATATAATGTAAAGGATAATTAGCTTCTCGGCCTTTCTAATGTATGTTCACTGGGCACATGTTTATATCAACGACGTATATTAGCATTTGAGAAAGTAATTACTAGATATTTAGACAAAAATATATGATGTTTAAGGGATGGGATTGATAAAAATATTCAAGTATTGCATATACATTTAAATTATTGTGCCACTTTATGACAAAAGAAACAAATATTACTAAGGTTAAGCTGTAAATTAAGTGAAAACAATAAGGATAAATCAGTTTCCATTAAATACTTTGCACAGTGCAAATATTTATGTGTTAAGGCATATCATTTTTTTTCCTGAATGATTTTTTAGCATGATCCACATGCAAAATAATGATAAAAGAAAATAGTTATAGATCTTGGAATGTATCTTGATGATATGGCATGAGAAGAGTGCTAGTTAGAATAACCTAAAAGATTAGGATCGACAAAAAATAGTAGGCATACTATAGGTGGTACAAAATAGGTATTCTCAAAGAATTGAGATGCAGTCTGATTGCAAAGCTGCCGTTGAAAGAATCCAAAAGGGATGCAAGGAGGAATCACCAATAGCAACCACAATAGAAGAATTAGGACAACTGGGTGGCATGTTCCGATAGTATGCTTTTTCTTTTGTATATACAACTAGAAATAGGTGTGCACATAAAATGGCACAATTTCCAACTGAACTTGTTTCCAATATTACATGGAAACAAAGTTTTCCCCGTGGCTTAAAGAAAGTATACAGGAGTATAATAGGACAACTGTCTCTTTTGTAACTGGCATGCTGTATTTTCAAGTTCAATATATAAATAGGGATAATTTCAGATACCCCCTCAAGGTTTCTAACAATTATAATTAAATAATCTCTAAAATTAAAAATTACACTTACCTCCTTTCTGTGATGGATGTGACAACATGTCAGCACCAAAAGCCTCCTAATGACTAACTTGCTGTCAAAATGTTGTGGCTAGTATTATTGTAAAAATGTGAGAAAAAAATTGCCTACAACAATAATATTTTTTTATTTACTTCTTGGTGCAAGCATCTACAAAAGAAAATTTGATTTTGTCATTTCTCAACTGTTATCCTGAAAAGCAAAATTGATTTTATTATTCCTCAAATGCCATAGAGAGAAAGAATGCCAAGAGTTGAAAATAGCATTCAATTTTCACATTTTATCCAACTTATACGGTGCCAAGATATAGCTGTTGCAATCTGTCCAACTCTTCTTGCTTCTAACGATCACAAGTGCAAAATTGTAAATGTATTCGTTGTTGTACTGAGAGGATCCCTGCTACTTTTGTATCTTTTTTCTCTTTTTTAATTAATTTTTATAAACAAAGTGGCAAATGTTTTGTTCAGAATATAAAGAGAGTAAAGTTAGCAAAAAATTGTATGTCAGTATCTTTTCCCACTTTTTTAACTTTCTTTTAGTGACAGGGGCTGCAATATTTATCAAATGTGTCCACCAAAGGGAACCAAGTGTAATTTTTAATTTTAGAGGATATTTAAGTACAATTATCAGAAACATCAAGGGAGGTATCTGAAATTATCCCATGTAAATATGTTATCGTTTGATTTTAAAAAAAAAAAGAAAAGAAAGGTGACTCGGCTATTTCTTTATCTCTTTCGATAGAAAAGGGTCAACGACTTTAAATATAACTTTTTTGAAGGGCATACAAAGTGGTGAAAATTGCCTAAGTTCATCTACCATGTTGATTGGAGTAATGGTAAGCGAGCACACTCAATCGTCATCCTCACTCCACCTCGGCGTTGCATCCCCTTTATCTCCTTGTTGGGTGCATGATCATTTAGATATTTAGGTTAAATAATCAAATAGAATAGAATTTTGGAAACTAACACTTAAACTTCAATATGATATTGAAAACTACTAAAACTTTTATATACCAACAGTGTATATACTAGCAAGTTTAAGGCCTCGTTTGGAATTGCAGCGCTTTTAGTAAAAAAGCACTATTGAGTGCTTTTTGAAACGTTTGATGAACACCATCTCATAAAATTAGGAACAGATTTTTTTTGTATTAAAAGCACTTTTAACAAAACTCAAATTTGATACTTTTAAAATAGATTTTATATTTAAAAATAAAGTATTAAATTTAATCATTTTATCCTATATTACGAACTAAATAAAGAGATAATACATTAAAATTTTTCAAATTATACATTTTCCAATACAATAAGTATTTATTGAACTATATATCCAAACAATATACTTAAAAAGACTTAAGCACTTAATAAGTGCTTTTATTAAAAGTTTTATTATTAAAGTACTTTTTAATAAACTATTGCAATGCCAAGTGGGCCCTAAATGCATATCATATATGTAAAGTTTGGTGTTCAAATTTAAATTGAGATGACATAGCATACATCCAAACTTTTCAATGTATATATTGATAATGTAAGAAAGATTAATTCAAATAATATTACTAAGTATAAACAACAATACAAGAAAACTCTGTTAAAAGTTCAAACTACTTTAAAAAAATAGTGATGAAACTTTAGTAAGTTAATAAAGTTTGGAAAAGACACTTTACATATTTGTGTAACAAAGTAAATAAGAACATTTCACTCATCTACATACATAAATACACGTAACGTCAGTGGCGAAGTTAGGACCTATGGATTAGGGGGGGACAATCGTCAATATATAAATTTGTAGTAGGACAAAATCTTCAATATGAACGACTATATACCCTTATATTCACTTTGTTGCTTGAGATTTATAAGTAACATCATAACTGTGTTTAAACTTTAAAAAAAAAGTTAATTTTTTCTCAAAAAAAAAGTCAAATTAAGTAAACCTATGCATCATTTTTACATAGAGAGAGAATTTTAGAAATTTGAATGAGACATAAATAAACGTTCAAGCTTTGTAAAGGGTCTAATATAAAGAACTTTACAAAATTACAGGGATGAAGGGGACAAATTGGTGTTTTTAGAAAATTGAGGGAGGTCCAAATAACGTGCAAAAGCGAAAACACTACTATAAACTGTCAAGCCTATTTTATAATTTCATAAAACTTAAAGGGGACAAACAGGTATTCTTAGAGAATTGAGGGGGTGCAAATTAGGTGCAAAATTTTACAATTTCACAAAACTTGAGGTGAGCACCCTCGCTCTCCTCAAAAGCACGTGGCTTTGCTACTGCGTAACATGAGCATTAATATATAAGAGTAAATACATATTGCATGAAAATATATATCAAATTTTATGCAGGGCACTGAGCAGGGGTGGATGGGCTTCCACCATCCCTCGCCCCATTTAAAGCGAGAGGAGATTTTGTGTCACATGGCCGGCATCTCTGATTGCGTCGCTCGTGCCCCTGCGCGCCACTGCCCCGGTTGCCATCTATCCTGGTTGGCTCCTAGATGATGGAATACCAAAACAAAAGTTTAAAAATTAGAGAATACGTATAAAGAACAATCACAATATGATAGAAAATTCCAAGAATGAAAGCGCTGACCAATTAAGATCTGTCGTTTCAATTTAAGACTTAGTCGGTGTTAGATCATGTTATGCTTTATGGTGGCCATGATCTGGCTTGAGATTGGTATACCGATTTCAGGGCACTATTGAAGTCGACAGTTAAGTGCTGGCCATAAAATTGATGAGTTTTCTGATCTGTGGAGAAGGTGACAGATTGTTTTGAGGCCTTTTTTTTAATTGCATGTTGTGAAAATGGAGTCCAAAATTGGGTCATTTAAGTGATCTAGCAATCAACAAACTCCCTCTAGAGGAGTTGACCACCATATTAATTGTGAGATGGGAGATTAAGAATTCAAATCTTGTCTCCCATTAATATGCCTCTATATGATATTTGTTCTAAATTCATATAACTGCACCACACACCCGTCTGATCTGATGGTGGTTCAGTCTCCATCAAGTTCCCCCGGCTCAGTTGAGCCACTCTTTAGAGTAGGCTCCCCTCCCCCCAATATATGTACCGTTACATAAAATAAAACAAAATAAAAAGTCATCTGGCAATCTCAATTGAGTTGTTAAAATACATTGATATGTGATATATATATATATATATATAGACACACACACAGAGGATTAAAGCCAAACCAATTGTATTATATATACACACAAATCATCATTATACGATTGCAAATATGGTTTTCATTTCAAACCTTATCTTCCAAATCCATGAAGTTGCATAATGTGTAGATTTTTAGACTAATTTCTATTCTGGACTCCTGAATTATAGAATTTAGCCAAAATTTAAGGATAAAGTATCCAAATTTAAAGTTTAAGGATAAAAGTGAAAGTGCGTCCATAGTTTAAAGGTCGAGTTTGTATCCTCTGCAGGTACTTTGACCAAAAAAAAAATTGGTATATGACAATTGGTTTGAACGTAGAAACCAAATCGATTTGCCAAATCAACCACGCTTGCTATGACCATTGTAGTTTGTGAGTTTATCTAACATGCTAGTGGATATCCCACTTTACATTAGAGGGTTGTTTGTAGCCTTATCAGTTAATAATCTAAAAATTACTTAATTAGCATTTATCCCGGTATGATTAGCAAGGGGTGAAAATGTTTACATACTGTGAAGTATTAGACTGTATGATATGCCTTTTCCTTTTTCTTTTTTCTTTTTTTTTTTTGGTGTCAATTTCAGGGAGTAAGAAGCTAAGTGCACAAATTAAGCATTAAAATGGAGGGAGAAAACTGATCATAATTTATGTGAAGAGAAAAAACTACTTATATATTATTAAGCAACATCTGTAGCTAGTCAAACAAATATACAGCGGAGGACATTCTAGAGTGCTACGAGTGAGCCTGAAACAGTGAAGCAAAAACAACTTGGGAGGGATCTTAACCATTAGACTAAGACTTCCTTGACAAATAATAAATTAAGCTTAGATTTTGCGTAGATGTAGAGATATTCACATGGACTTTGCAGGGACACGAATTTTGAAACAATTTCCAGTCTCTATCTCTCTCCCCCATGACTATTGTATGCAATCAAAATTGAAGTACACATGATTCATGCTATTTAAAAAGAAAAAAGATTGACACTAATTTCAATATCTGCCTTTGATTTCTCCATTAAGCATGTTATCAGCTTTGTTAGTCTATGCTTTGTATTATTGTGAGACAATTGCGGTGATCTGATTGATGCTACAATTAATTTATCTTAATTTTTATTTGTTCTTCAAATTTGTAGTATCTATTCTCTTCAGATTTATTTTTTGATATCTGTGTATGGTTGATGATGTAACTTCTGCCATTAAAGCGAATTTTAATAAAATCATGATATTTTTTCAAAAAAAAAAAAAAAGAAGAAGAAAGTCACTCCACGCAATTGAATTTATTCAATGGCTCTAAACGTGCATTTTGGTCTTATGAATGATGCCTTCATAAAAAACTACAAACTAATTACTTTGAAAAACAAAATTGACAAATGGCTATATAATACAGGATATGTCTAGAGGATGTTTAATGGGCATTGGTTAAAAAGATCCCCAAATGCGAGTACTTGGAAGAAGTGAAAATTAAATTAAAAATTATCTAAACACAATGGAAGCAATAATTGGATATATTGACCAACGCTTAGAAAAATTTTGTAATGAACTAAAGTATTTGTGTGATGGGTGCTTAATGTGCAATAGTTAAACACGTTAATAGGGATCTCAAGTGTTAATTATTTTTTTTTTTTTTTTTTTGTAAAAGTAACGTTGTAATAAAAAATATCTCGAGAAGGTAGAAGATCTACACGCGTCTCCGTTTAAATGGTAATTAGATTAAATACTATAAATTAGTTGTTAGAGTGCCCGTTAAGTGATTAACGAATCTTACAAAAATCCCTAATCAAAATTAGTAATTTAACTACGACTCCAAATTATTGCATCACTAGCTCCACAAGAGTCAAATCTTGTCTTTCTTTGTCTTTTTCTCCAGATTTCTAATTGGGAACAGAAGAAGTCATTTAATCTTCAGGCAGATGTGATGCGGGGAAGTTATCTCATAGACAGGGGCCGACCAAAAATAAAAGCTTATGTCTACCTTCCCAGGATAAAGAAGGAAACGTGGCAAATGCATGTCGCTAATAAATCAAGCAGAAAGGAGCAAAGACCATGATTTTCATGGCCTTCTAAGATGATCCAGGCTCTTTGCAGTGATTGTATAGTATAGTTAAGGTGGACCAATGAGGTTGGGTAACCTAGAAAGACTAGTTTAAAAAAGTTGGGATCCGATGTCTTTGTATTTGGGGTTCTGTTCACGTCTGTCTAGTTGTGTAAATTGACACAATTTTAGTGTAAATTAATAATATTTTTGGTGTAATTGGGAGTTCTATGTCAATTCAATTATAATTCATGTTTATAAAGTTTACACAACTAAGTAGAATTGGAAATAGTGAGGCTCCATTTCTATATATGTTTGGGTTCGAGCTGTCGGTAGTCTTCTTCTTCTTTTTAACTCTCCCACCCCTCCCCCGTGCTCTTCCTACTCCCAAAAGGGCCTTGTTCGGCAGACAAGTTTTTTATCAAATTTGTCTGCTACAAGTTTTTTAAAAACTTTAACTACAGTGACCTCAAAAAAATTTTCAAACTATACACTTCAAAATATTAAAAAAAAAACACATTTCAAAATTTTTTAAAAAACTTCTACGGTAAGTTACAGTAAAATTTTAGACAAACATCCAAAAAATTCACTTACCAAACAAGGCCCAAGTATAGAATTTGAATCCTGAACCTGATTGCGACGAGAACTTTAAAAGTCCTCCCCTCCCCTGATCATTGGCTGCCGACAGTCTTTGTTGATAAGTGATCTAGAAAAATTACTATAAATCTCTACAAAATGTTGTGATTGGTTGCCATAGCCTTGGGATAAGATAACTTTCCCTCCTCCTCAAATTTTTCCTTACCAAAGTAAAAGCAAAAAGAAAGAAAAAAGTAAAGGTTGGAGATGGTTAATTTGAAATTGAATAAACTGGATTCTGTGTGGAGCATAAATTTTAATAAGTGACAAAATTTGTTGTATTTTTACATATTGTGCTTTTTACAGTTTATATTTGTTGTCTGCAGTGTCATACTGCATACGTCGTTCTGCGAAATTGTGACTGAATTTTGTCAAACTTAGATGGGGGAGTGTTGGAAAAAATGTTCAACACAATATGATTGTACATCAAGAATTATGCCTAGTAGATCTAAAATTTTAGGAGTGGAATGGAAAGTATGAACCTAAACAATTAGGTGAATTCAGCAAGAGACAAGTTTCACGTTAAAGTCTTGCCAGTACGAAAAGGATGTCAAGTTTATCAGCAAAGGATGACTATTAATTATACATAGTGCCACCGACTCTTGAATTCTTATACAAAGGCCATGGTAAATATGTCACATAATGGTGAAGCATATTGGTAAATAGATTGATTGACAACATTGCATATTGGAACGTTGAGGTGTGGACTTGAATGTATCCAATGTTGAAACAGCCAAGAAATTAAATACTCAAATAAAATTTACAAATCTAAAAGGGGGACATTCAATCATTTTAAAACTGTTTTTCTTGATGCTAAAAATAGTTTTTTTTTTTTTTTTGCTTTCTTGTAAATCAATTTGGATCTATGCAGAAAAACAGTAGTGACACAATTTTAAAGTTTTATTTCAGACATCCAGCTTAAAAACACAATTATGATTAAGAACTCGCACTTGATTTTTTTTTTTTCTTCCTTTCTGCACCTTTATCAAAAAAATTAATCATTCAAAAGAAAATGGAATTTCTGCTTCATACAACATGGTGCAATAATTGAAGTAAATGGTTTCCGACAAAAATATGATACTAATATGGGCATAATTAAATTACACTCCAAGTATTGTTAAGGGAACTCAATAATCTCTTTTACAATTTCTAAAAAAGCACATAAAAAAAAAGAAGTAGAATGTCATTAACAAAAAATACACAAGGACGAAATATAAGGAAGAATTCCTAGTTTTCAAGAACTATGATTGAGATTTTTACTTCTCCAGCGCCGTAAACTATGCTTGTCTTTTACCACTGGTTTGAATTTTCTCCAACCTCATATTCCACCATATTTGAAACATTTTAACGCGTTAGCATGCATGCCAGTGCAATTCCAGCAAGACTTTCCAAGTAATTATTGAGTTTGTAAAACGACTGATCTTTAAAGCGATTAGTTTAAATTATTTGGATGCAAACTGACTACCTATTGTATCATATTGTCTTGTACGCGACAGTAGCATTGACAACTACATTGAAGTGACATATTTTGGGAAGCCATAAAACCATACTCTCAAATTAGGCCTTAGTTCAATTAGCAAGGGAACCTTATAGGTTATAACTTGAAGAAAAATAAGAGAAAAAAAGTCCTAGTTCTCTCTACACGTTTGAGTGAGGTGACAAATATTTGACTCTTTCTTAGAATCTAAGAGCGTTACTTTGTTTGGATAATGAAATTATCCCAAATAATATTTCGCTTACATCATAAACATATTTTCCAATCCACCTTTTTATATTTTCAATCATATTTTTATCTCACATACATCACATCACAAAAAATGCTACAGTAATTATTTCAAATAATATTTTAAATAATACTCTATCCAAACAAACCTTAAACGAAGATACGTGCTTGTACTATAGAGTATATTTTTTACACGTTGATAGTATAAAAGTTCTTTTTTCTTTTTACACGAAGAGATATGACACGCGTGCAATAATGAAATTTTAAATTTGAACGAAGATTGTTTGTGTATATCTCAACCTATTGGTGTAAAGAATTCCTTACATCGTCATAGTCAAAAAATGAATTCCTATGGCATTTGCTTTCTTAATAATTCATATTTAAAGTTACCTTGTGGGTTCTACATAGATAATGTAACTTAAATAAATAATGAATGTACAAAACAAGAAAAGCGTTAAGTGATCGTAGTTGTAAAACTCTAGGATCCTAGGATGAGAGCTGGCCTTAATGTTTGTGCTTTTTGGGCAATAATTCTTTCCAAGAATTTATTTATTTTTTTTTTTAAAAAGGACATGAGCAGAGCGACTAGTCTTTATCCTGCCTGGTATTATTTAGTGATAATATATGGGTTGCTTCTAGCGTGGAAAGTAGACCGAACTCCACGGTGGGCAGATGAAGTATTAACAAGACAACTCAGCGTGGACATCTTTCACATGTCAATTGGGGCCCAATTGAAATAAGGCAACCGGCTGTAGGGTTGGCATAACAAACCTGGCCTTGATGATGGATGGAACCCGGAAATCCTGGGTGAATTAATGACTTTCTTACATCAAAATCTGAGTTTTGTTATTAGTTATTACTCACAAGGTGTTTAACAATTAACATACCAGTCCGGTTTTCAAAATTACGATCCCGAGCTTAACATGCCATGTTGGTACCAACTGGGTTATGGTTATGAAATTGGTTTCTTGTTAATTATTATTACAAAAAATATTTATAATTGAAAAAGATTCAATTCTTGCATACTGAATAATAAATATTTTTAGGAAAAATCGTTTAAAATGTCTTTCACATTTCGTTAAATGGATTTTTTCATCTTTTACTTTTAAAATATTAACTTTATATCTCTTACAAATTCAAATTCACAATTTTTTGTCGCAACCTAAATTTCAACCACTTTTTAGTCTAAAATTATCACATGACTCATATGTAATAATTTTATATACAAAAATGTCAAATTTTACTTTTTTAGAGACAAAAATAAATATAAATTGACAAAAATGAATATGGTATCAAGTTAAATCTTGCTTGTTTAAGTGCAAAAATGAATATGAATTTGATCATTTGTTTAATTATAAATGGGATTTAACTTTTTTGCCTACAAAAAAATGAACTTTTCTTTTTGCCATGATAAAAACTACTTTTACTTTAACTATCTATAACTACCCATGACTATTTTACTTTTAACTATTTAAGTATATGTTTTCAACATAACTACCCATAAATATTATAACTACTAATATAAAATTATTTTATGAAAAATATTTAAAAGATTAAAATTTGTTTTGATAATAAAAAAAATTATTTGAAATATATGATCATAAATATTATATATTTTTTGATTGCACACACATTGGATGTGCATGAGCACTAGTTATAATTGAATTCCAAATCTCACTCCTAGTGATAATGCAATTGTTTCAAATAGTGAATATCTCCCCTACTAAATAATTAGATTGTACTAAACTAGGTCCTAAGTCTGCCATTAGTTGTAATGAACATGACCGACTACAAATCACAAATTTGACAAGTGCAATATCAAATTTCGAGTCTTTTTAACTATTAATATTTTCCACTAGTTATAATGAATACGATGGATTATAAATCACAAACTTGATGAGTACACTAAATTTAAGGCATTTTAACTATTAACTCGGAAGCAACGATGTTTAGATGTCAAATTATGCTCCCATGTTCAATTTAACGTATTTAGATAAGGGTTTAAAGTATACATGAGGATCATTTTGATTTGGGATTTTTCAAGCACCCAATGACTTATTGTCACCTAGGTTTCTTTAAGTGCTCCATCTTAATAATAGTGTACCTATATTTACACAATCTTTACATTTGCTATTTTTTTTTGTTTAAAGTAATTTATCCAACTTTTATCATTTAACATTTTTCCCTTTCTTTATTTGTGCAAAAACAATTTTTTGTTCATTGCACTTACCTTCTTTTTATTATGTTTTTCTTTTGTTTAATGTAATGTAGCCAACCTTTTTCCTTTTTTGTTTTAACAAAAAGAAACACCATTATTATCTTAGAACTATATAGAAACTCAAGAAACAAGATGAAATATTGGTTAAGCTACACAAAAAAGAAAATGCACGCGATTAACATCTCAAATTTGAGAGATTTGAATGATGGGTATAACAACAAAATTATAAGATCATATGCTTCCATACTATGAATTTCATTTATGCATTTGGGATTTGCAAGAAGTGTACATAACTTTGAATTGTCAAGATTTCTTGGTTATTTATGATTATTTATATGGTAGAATAATTCACTAATATAATTACTCAATTGAAAATTTTTATGTACATACCTTTGCGTAATCATCGAAAGTTGGGATAGGCATCACATTTACAAATTATAAGAATAGTATTTTTCTTAAAGAAAAAAGAAAAAGTTGGTTAAATTATATATAAAAAGAATTAAAAAGGATAAATGCAATAAAGGAAAAATGCTTTTGAACCAATAAATAGAATTAAAAAATTAAATGACAAAAATTGGATAAATTACTTTAAACAAAATAGAAAAAAGACCACTTTAAAATGTCTTTCGAATTCTCAAAGAGATAAAGATGTCATTTTAAAATAATTGGGAATGTTGCATTGGGTAAAAAAAATCTCACGGATGCTCGACCTGAAGACACGAAAGCGGCATCTTTATTCCTTCACGATAACAGGCTTTATCTTAATCTTAAGGAAGCGCCAAAATTAAACTACGCCCCCTTGTTCATTACCGGTTCTAGCCTGTCTTCGGTTGCAAATTTCATTTTTTTTTCTGTTTTCTGGCCCACCTAACTGTTTTGTCCTATTCCTATTACTTCTTCCCACTATGCAAAGATGACTCAGCTTTCCGCCATAGAAGCAACCATAATACATGATGGGAGCTGAAAGATTAGAAAAGATTTGAAAAAGACTTGGGTAGTAAGTGCCAACTGTTTTGACAAAAAAAAAAAGTAAGTGCCAACTGGAAGCATGCAGAAAAGTCATCATGTGACTAAGCGGCACATGCAGCACGTGCAATTGAATCTTCCATGTACTTGAAATAGTAGTCCAATTATTAATAAAATTCACCGAATTCTAACATTATAGCAGTTTTTTTTTTTTAAGAAAAGTACAAAATTTAATTATTCATTTCAAATCAAATCAAATACCATTGCAAATCGAGTGGAGACAGATAGTCTTATCATTATTTATGAAAACTGCTCTGATATTAATATTTGAGCAGTGACTATAGGGGGAGTATTAGGTTGGTTGGTAGGTGGGACGACTCGTAAGTAAGAAGTTCTAAATTTAAAACTTTTCACTTACAAAAATAAAAAAAGGAGTAGTGACGATATGATTTGTCTGAATATTTACCAAAGTAAAAGTACTGCTTGGCATTGTTTATAAAGAGTTCAAAATTCTGGTTTCTATTATTTTCTAGTAGCATTTTCACGAGAAGAATGTTGAATAATTCAAAAGATTGATTTTCAAGAAGAAGTTTGACTTTTAAGCTTCTATAGAATGTGTTTTTCTTTTTCTAAATTTAGATTTTAAATTCAAATTCAGATTAACTATCATGCATCGAATGATAATAGTGTATATAATATTAGAAGATAAATCCTATTTTTAATTACTAATTCTTTGGAACTCGGCCGAGTTCCAACCATTACTTTGCCAATCTGTTCCTGAATTATTGGTTGAATGAGTTCTGGTTTGTGTACAATGTCCTTGTGGGACAACTTCACTTTCAATAACAAGCAAACTTGTTTTGGCCACTCGTACAATAAGTTTATCTATTTAGCTAGTTTTATTATAAAAAAAAAAAAGAAGGATGTATTATACTCGATTTAATTTAATATAAGCGAGTTTTGGTTTGCTCAAGTTTGAGGTGGGCTCTTCCTTTCCTGATACTTTCCTGTTACATGCCTTTTGTACAGCACGTTTTGGCACATTTGTTCGACAGAACTAGAACTACAAACGAATCGAACCGTTTACGAGAAATTCAGACTCGAGTTCGATGTTGTTTGGACTCGAGTTCGATGTTATTCAAACTCGAGGTCAAAGATATTCAACTCATTAGCTCACGAACCGGCTTGATATTATATATATATGTATATTATTTTAATAATAAATTTATCTATATATTCTTAATATTTTATTATTTATTAAGAAAATTTATTATTTTATTTATTTATTTATTTAAATTAACTTTTTTTAACTTTTTTTTAACTCGAGCTCAAGTTCAATCTTTACATTGAGAGCTCGTCGAGTTCAAGATCAAGTTCGAATTTCATAAAATTAAGTTAAAACTCGATTCGATTAGATCAAAACTTGACTTGATTCAGTTCGTTTGCACCCCTAGACAGAACTTTTTGTTCAAAAATATTTATAACCCCTAAATTATTTAATTATTTAGAAGCTTTTCTATTTACATTTTTTTAAAAAAAATGTGTCAGAACAATTCTACAGCAGAACTGGACATTGTTCCCATTATAATATAGGACATTAGCTTGTACTCAGTAACCAAGGAAACAAATTTTACTAAGCTAGATGTTAGATTCCTTTGGTTTGTTTGTTTGTTTGTTTTTAAAACAAATATGTGATAGATTTTTCTTCCATTTCTCTTATTAAAATCTCATCTCACATTGTGTTGTTGAATAGGGCTGTAAACAAATCGAGCCCTTAACAAAACAATTCAAACTCAATTCGTTAAGGGTTTGATTCGAATTTCATTTTGAATAATTTTGAATTCAAATTCGAATCAGTGTTAGGATTAGATGAAAGTGTCAATTCGAAATTGAACTTGTATATATTCAGCTTGTTAAGGTCTGAATACTTTTTTATATTTTTATTTAATAGATAAATATTTTATACATAATAATACATTTATTATTTAATTTTATAGATATTATATATCTATTATTGATAAACAATATTTAAATGTAAAAAATAAATAAAATTTCGAGCTCTCGAATCAAACTCGAACCTATTGAATATTACATCTAATCGAGTTTGAGTTTAAATTTTAATCTTTTATAGGATTCGAATTCAAATTCGAGTTTGAGTCCAAAATTTCAAATTAAACCTGAGAGCTTCAAAGTTCGATTCAGTTCAATTCATTTACAGCTCTTAGTTTATAAGTCGGAATCTTGGCTTTTCTCAGTCATATCTACCTTGTATATAAGAAGAAAGCCAAGTTACTGTTGCAACCCATCTTTTTGACACATGTATTACATATATTTTTGACAAGTGGAGTCTTGGTCATTTTAGCTAAATTTTTCCTTCCCTTTTTTGATTCAATTGGGTCAAAAGGATTAAAATGTTTTTTCTCCTTCAAAAAATCAACTCCATCTCTTCTTCTTCTTCATTTGGCGGCAACTACTGTCATCCCTCACTTGTTTTATTTTTTTTTTAAACTAATCTAACTCACATTGTTTCCATGTCCTTTTTTTTGTCGAGATGATTAACTACTTAACAAAAAGAAATCTTTATTATTTTTTTTCATCCCATTTTACATTTTCTTTTCTTCCTTTTTTTCTTCATCTCTAATCTCTCTTGTTTGCTCTATTCTTCGATCATAATGTTATAGCCAACTGGCATTTGTTTGTTAAATTTATAAGATGATGTTGTTATTTGGTATTTCTTCATGGATAAAAGGTGAAATATTCAACTATGTAAAAAGATCTTACAATTCATTTTATACTAGTGATCATCTTTTATGAAGAATAAAACAAAAATTCATTCTTTTATTTTTCCTCCCATGATTTGATTTGTTACTTCATATTTTTTTCCTTTTCTTTGTTTTTTGGTTACATTTTATAATTATCTACAATTTTGTGTATTCTTTTAGGAGAAAGATATATCATGCGATGCTTCCACCAAGATAAATCTAGTTAGGCATTCTTCTACCTCTATTTTTCTCTGTTTCTTTCTTTTCACCCCCTTTTTGCAATTACTTTATGGTCTATTCTATTTAATTGAAGGATCCAATAAGATTTTGTATATATTTAAACTAAAGTTAATTTCTGTTTGTTTTTTAAGTACTCCAGTGCTGTAGTATCAATTGGGTTGGCATATAAGGATTATAGTTGGTGGTGGAAGTCACAATTGAGTCTTTCAGTCCAGAGTGTGACTTGACAAAAAAAGTGTTAGAAAATTAATTTTGATTAGGAAGATGTTTTGCAATAAAAAAAGGGTAAAATACAAAAATGCCCCCTGTGAAAAACCTAATACATAGAAAAGCCCCCCGTGGTTTCAAAATATACAACACGACACCCCGTACTTTGAATTAAATTGTAAAGGTGACGGAATCCGTTAAACTTAACGGAAATGACTTATTGAAACCTAAAACAAAAATTTTATACCTAATTTTTAACAAATATACCTGTTCTACCCCTTAACCATCAATTCTCTCTATCTAGAGAATAAAACAAATGATTTTTTTTGAGCTGTCTTTTACTTAATTATATCATGGCATTTTGGTCATTTCGTCCATTTCCGTTAAGTTTAATGAATTCCATCACCTTTACAATTTAGTTCAAAGTACTGGGTGTCGTGTTGTATATTTTGAAACCACGAGGGGTTTTTCTGTATATTAGGTTTACCACATGAGGCTTTTTTATTTTTTACCCTAAAAAAAATGGTTCAGTTCTAATTTGTATATGTAGATTTGGAAACGTGGCAGTTCATATTTTTATCTAACCTTGCTATTTATATTCTAGAGTTGTAGGATAATGTTGTCATCTTTAGGTGAGATTTAAATAGATGAACTAGCTTATTCTATCAAAAGAAAGAAAAATGTGAAAGTTTATAATAAGCTATATTTATGTTGAAGATTATGTCATGTCTTAATGGCTTTCTAAACTTTTTCTCATTATTAAAGTACCGAAGCATTATGACTACTTTTGGTTTAGTTACAACTAAAACTATGTTGTTATTAATACAACAATGCATTTATAGTGTATTAATTTTCTCTCTTTTTTTGGTATCATCATAATAGTGGTTCAAAAATCTTTATTCAAATCACAATAAATGGGGAGGTTGACTTCATAGATGAAATTTCTCTTCACAACAAATTTTAAGGAAAATTTTATTTATACTCCATATTTTGTTAATTGTACTCCTACAATAAATAAAAACTATATGATAAAAATAATAGTGAAAGTATGATTAATAAAAATGAGAATTCAAATAACATTTATCAATTTTAATTGTTTTGATGTTCAATTTTTCTACTATATTTCTATTCATTCATCATGTGCTAAAATAATTTGATACTATATGTTCGACTAAATTTCTAGGGACCCAAGCTGTGTTTTGCATACAGCTCAAGTATCTCTAGTAGTCATAATAATATTTTGTTTGAGTCGAAGGGCAAAACTGGAGGGAGGTGACCCTATACAGCTATGCTGTCCATTTGGCTTCAATTCCTTGACTCCTCCAATCATATTTATTGAGCCTGTCAAACAAAAATCATATCTGTCAGTTCCAGGTCTATTCTCCCTTCCTTGGTCTCGTCTCCACTGGTTATCCACACAAAAACGCACCGTGTGGCGTGCCGTACGCCGGGCTCTTCTCCCTCCGGTGATGTTACGTTAGCTTCACGGTAAAAGGATATGGCTAGGCATTTACCTTTAAAAAAGCTTTTCAAGTTTCATATTTTTTTTAAGCTCAATTTTATGCTTATTTCCACTCAATTTTATGCTCAATTTTATGCTAATTTCCATTCTAAACGAACGTGGTTTTGGTTTTGGATAGAATGCCCAAATGGCCATCAAACTATTATGAAGTTTAATTTTTGACCCTCCAACTATTAATTGATAAGTTTTAACCTTCTAACTAATTAAAATATATAATTCTAACCCTTCCGTCAATTCGAGTCGTTGTGTTGAACAGAAATAGCACGACGTGCATAGCAATGGCTCTCAAACTATTATAAAGTTCAACTTTGACCCTCAAACTATTAATTGATAAATTTTAGTTTTCCAACTAATTAAAATATATAATTCTAACGCTTCCATCAACATGAATCATTATGTCAAACTGAAACATTACTACGTACATGGTAGGAACATAACCAAGAGGTATTTTCATCTCCACAGGATATATGTTAGAGTAAAATTGTTTTACCCCTATTTGACTCAAAAACTAATTTACCAAATCTCCATTTGATGAAATGAATCCAAATCAATTGAAAACCCATAACCCAAAACCCTGAATAGAGAATTTTCAGCAAGGATAGGCAACTTGAAGAAATTGAATTGTCTTCATTTTGAATTTAACTCATTTTTCTGTGTTGTTTTAGACTCATTGAATTTATGTGCTTCTCTTAATGACATAAACCTGGTATATAATTGATTTTTCGGGAATATTCTAGCAAGCCTTGGTTCCGTTTCAAGTTTGAACTTTCTAAATCTCTCAAATAATTAATTCTCTAGTGAGATTCCTCCAAACTTGCATTTTGGCCTTCTTGATTTGTCAAACAATAGGTTGGTTGGGCACATTCTCGGATCCTTTATCAATAGATATTTCTATTCGTCATAATGACTCAAGTTGAAAAAAAGGTTAAAATTGTATATTTTAATTAGTTGGAGGGCTAAAACTTATCCGTTAATAGTTAGAGAATCAAAAGTTGAATTTTGTAATAGTTTGAGAGCTACTAGGGCATTTTGACCATCTCATGAATCCTGTAGCTCTGTTAGACATAACGGCTGAAATTGATGGAAGGGCTAGAATTATCTATTTTAACTAGTTAGAGGGCTAAAACTTTTCATTTAATAGTTGGAGGGTCAAAAATTGAATTTCATAATAGTTTGAGGACTATAAGGACATTTGGCCATTTGGTTTTTTATTATAAGAAAGGATACTTAATTCAAAAAAAACGTTCAAAACCTCTTTCACATTTTATAAAATAACTTTTTTCATCCCTCATGTTTAAAAGTGTAATTTTACGTCCCTCATAAATTCACATTAGTCAAATTTGGTTTGTTTTAGATTCATTGAATTTATGTGCTTCTCTTAATGACATAAACCTGGTATATAATTAATTTTTTGGGAATATTCTAGCAAGCCTTGGCTCTGTTCCAAGTTTGAACTTTCTAAATCTCTCAAATAATTAATTCTCTAGTGAGATTCCTCCAAACTTGCATTTTGGCCTTCTTGATTTGTCAAACAATAGGTTGGTTGGGCACATTCTCGGATCCTTTATCAATAGATATTTCTATTCGACATAATGACTCAAGTTGAAAAAAGGTTAAAATTATATATTTTAATTAGTTGGAGGGCTAAAACTTATCCGTTAATAGTTAGAGAATCAAAAGTTGAATTTTGTAATAGTTTGAGAGCTACCAGGGCATTTTGACCATCTCATGAATCCTGTAGCTCTGTTAGACATAACGGCTGAAATTGATGGAAGGGCTAGAATTATCTATTTTAACTAGTTAGAAGGCTAAAACTTTTCACTTAATAGTTGGAGGGTCAAAAATTGAATTTCATAATAGTTTGAGGACTATAAGGACATTTGGCCATTCGGTTTTTTATTATAAGAAAAGATACTTAATTCGAAAAAAAGTTCAAAACCTCTTTCACATTTTGTAAAATAACTTTTTTCATCCCTCATGTTTAAAAGTGTAATTTTACGTCTCTCATAAATTCACATTGGTCAAATTTGGTTCCTACATAAGTTTCTGACTAATTTTTTATCGGAATCCACTATGTGCCTTGCACGTGATCATTTTTTAAGGAAAAAAATTGTCAAATCAAAATTTACATAATCCGATCCATAGTCCTTTACATTTTACAAAATGAATTTTTTCGTCCCTCATATTTCAAAAAATAAATTTTTTCATCCCTCACATTTCACAAAATAAATTTTTCGTCCTACACATTTCACAAATTAAATTTTTTCTCCTCTCACATTTTACAAAATGATTTTTTTTCATCCCTAATTAATCATGTGTACGAATAATTTTTTTCTTTAAACCCATGTATATATTTATTTGATTTTACCTGAATAGTATGAATAGCATGTAATATATCTCTATTTGATTTCACCTGTTCAGGCGAAATCAAATAGATATATATATATGTATATATATATATATATATGAGTTTAAAAAAATTATTAGTTTTTCATTTATATTCATTTCATTTTACTTGAAAATTGAAAACAAATAAGATATTTAATTCTAAACATTATCGAGTATTTATAGCGAATTAAATTTGGATAGAAAAAATAAACAAAGGAACACTATAACAAAAAGAAGTAAATGCTTAGCACTTTCAAATTTTAAAACAATCACAAGGTAAGTGATTCAACTGATGGTGTTAAAGGTAGTGAGTAGAAGTTTTAGATTTAAATTGCAATTTGTTAGCATAACTATAGAATTCGAATTAGAACCCATTAATTAGATGGCCTTATTGTATAATGCAATAAATGAATTATTATCAAAAGAGAAAAGGTCGTAAATATTGAATAGGTTCACCTAGTGTAATCAAATAGAGATATATATGGATTTAAAATAAAATTGTTAGTTTTAAACCTATATATATCTATTAAATAGCATGTGTACAACTATAATTAGCCTATTTAGGTGAAATCAAATAGAAATACATTACATGTTATTTGTACAATTCAAGTGAAATTAAACAGATATATACATGAATTTTAAAAAAATATTCGTACATATGGTCAATGAAGGATGAAAAAATTCATGTTGTAAAATGTGAGGGATGAAAAATTTTATTTTGTGAAATGTGAGAAACTATGGATCGAATTATCTAAAATTTGATTTGACAAATTTGATCCTAAAAAATGATCATATGCTAGGCACGTGGTGGATTTCGACAAAAAATTAGTCAAAAACTTAGATAAGGATCAAATTTAACCAATGTAAATTTGTAAGGGACGTAAAATTACACTTTTAAGAGTGAGGGACGAAAAAAATCATTTTACAGAATGTGAGAGACGTTTTAAATGATTTTTTCCTTAATTCTACAACCCTTGACTACTTTTCAACAGTTTTGTTAGATTGGACCGGCCAAACAGTCCAATCATGAACCAACCTCCTTCCCAAACTGGTTAGTAGCACAAAACCGTTTTGATTAAAAAAAAATCAATCAAAATCGTAAAAAATCAGTCAAACTAGTAACCTGATTCAACTTCTTGACCCGGTTCACAAACTTTTCTTTCTTGTTTTTCTTAAATACAATTTGAGTTACCTCAATTGTAAAACTTTCATTTATTAATTGGAATAAGAAAATGCCACCCACTTTGTGTAAACGTCAAAATCACTTGCTTCTTAAAATGATCTCTAAATCAAAAAGTTTTCATTTCTATCATCTTATCAAATTATCATAAGTGATTCCAACTTACATTATAAAGCCATATTCCTAACAAAAAAATCTTGAATTGGGTATAATTTGTTTTAATTTAGTTTTTGAAGTCATTTTGGAGAATGGACATAGTTTAACATGAATTTACATTTTTATATATAATTTTTAGACATATATTTGATTGCAAACCTAATATTTTTGTAATATTTTGCATGGTTGGTCGAATATAACCAAGAACTTAGTTTCAATATTTTTGAAACTCATAAAAATATTTAAAAAGTATGACATCATACTGATGTTAGCGAATTTTTGAGAATAATTCGATTGATCCGACCATTGATCCCTAACGGGTTAGTTTAGCCGAGTTGTTATCCAATCCAAATTTAACAACCTTGCTTTCCAAACTTGATTTGAGCTTTCTTGGACGCAAACATGTTTGAAAATCAGGAGCAAAACAGTAGTTATGTGACCATTGGGATCCTTGGATTGACTTATAAATTCTTTCTTTTTCCCCTTTCTCCTTAAAAGGGTTGGAGTCTCCCCTTGTATTCGAAAAAAAAAAGTAGTATATCGACATGAGCGAGAAAAAATAAAGAGTGATTTGATTAGTTGTATAAGAAGTGAGATAGAGAATGGGAAACTCTTTTTAAGCACTTAAGTGAACCTAGAATTTCTCTTAAGAAGTAACTTGGCGTCCATTAGGTAGTGTTTATTAAAAGAAAAAACTAGTGCATCCAAGTTAAAATCCTCGTGCTGCGAATCACATGCAAGATTTATGCATGCTTGCCTACTAAATTGATTAGCTTGTACCAATCAAGGTGTCAAAGGACTATATTTAATCATGGCCGGATTTGAGCCAATAATTTTAGAAATGAAAATGACTTTTGAAAAAAATTCAAATCCCAGCTCAAATTTAGTTGACATGATATGACCCGATCTAAACTGCAAACACCCGCGCTGGGTTGTTCAGGTGGTGGAGGCGGGGTCTTTACTCCAAGTCCACCTGGGTTCGATTCTAACTCGCAACTCAGTTGTTTACCGTCCTAGGCATCGGTCGGGTCCGCTCTGTCTGGGCGCTGTGGGATTAGTCGGGTGGTCCCGGATACCCACAGTGTCAAAAAAAAAAAAAAAAAACTAGGTAGGCCTTAAATCAAATATATCGTGTTTCGATAAGAGATTAGTTGAGATATTATTTGAGATATTTATTGTAATACTTTTATGATGTGATATATGTTAGATTAATAGGTGATTAAAAAACGTGTTTCTGATATAAGTAAATAAAATTTTGTAAATAATATGATATCTAAATAAATTATTTAAAATAATTATTATAGCACTTTTCATGACATGACTCATGTGAAATAAAAAAAATAGTTAAAAATATTAAAAAAGTGGCTATAATATGTATTTACAATACTTTTAAAAATTTCTCCATCCAAGCCACTATTTTACACTAGTTTTTAATTTTGGGCAAAAGCCAATTGATTAAAGAAATGGATCCTATGCAAGTAAAGGTGATTTCCGGGTCTACCTGTGACAACCAAAAGTTGGTCCGTAGCGATGTAGCCGCCACGGTGGGGCAACCTACATGTGCCTTTATAGCTGTCGGAAAACAATGGTACAGGCCTACCTTGAATGACCAAAAACTGCTTTGGCTGAACGGTGTCTTTCTATGGGTCTGCCTTAAATTGCTTTCGGACCGTCTTTCCGATGCTTCCTGCGTCGGTCTAATTGAGTGTGTGCGCATGTGTTTCTACCGCTTGTGGAAGAAAAAAAAGAATGACCAAAAACTACTTTGTAGAACTTTTCTTTTTGTTTATCGTTTTTTTTGGGAAAGAAGGTATGCACAAAAGACATCAATCCGGCTGCTACTATAATGCATGACTTTATTCCTAGGTTTTTGTTACTGTTGAAGTAATAATTTTAGTGCTGCCCAGCAATATTTCACATAATGGCAAAATCTCCCCAGGTGATAGTGAACATTTTCCGTTTTAAGGACATTATGGTCATTTTAATTTATATTGATATGCTATTGCCAAGGCTGCACCGTTTCCGTTTGGATTGGTCTATTTTTCAAAAATAAACTTTTCAAATACAATAGCACAATAATTCACAGATAATAATAACTTAAAAAATATCTCATCCATACTTTTTTTTGGGAAATGTTAACAGATAACTCATCCATGTAATATATAAAAAATAATTCATAAATATACACAAAAAAATTAAAAAAAATAAATTTTACAACATTTTTCACCCATCACCACCACCCCCTCCCTCCTCCTCCTCCCCTCTTCCTCCTCCCCTTCCCTTCCTCGCCATCCCTCGGTCCTTCCCTTTTGACCAGATCGAGGCCTTTGGTCACGACCAGAAGGTTGCGATTCTAGTTGCGATCTGGCCACGACCAGATCGAGGGGGAAGGAGAGAGGAGGAGGAAGAGGGAAGGGGGAAGGGGGAGGGGGAGGGGGAGGAGAAAGCAGGATGGAGAGTGTGGTGGCGGTGGTGGGTGGGGGTGAAGGTTGTGGTTGTGGGTGCTAGAATTAATTTTTAAAAGTATTATAAAAATATTTTAATTTTAAAAGGTACTCCAAAATATATTCTAAAAACCTCTCCAAAAAATCTACAGTAAAAGTTTTTCATATACACTGTTACAGTAAAATATTTCAAAAACACTCCCAAAGATAGCAAATCCAAAAAAAAATTACTTGAGTGTGTTTGGATTGCTAAATTATTCTAAATAATATTTCGCTTGCATCATAAATATATTTCCCAATCCATTTTTTTATATTCCCAACTACTTTTTTATCTCACACACATCATATCACAAAAAGTGCTACAGTAATTATTCAAATAATACTTTAATTTGGGCACTAATTATATCTAGCTTAAAGTTTATCTCAATATCCACAATACATCTTAAACGCCGTTTGTGGACGCTTTACTTAGGCTCTGTGTTTGATAATCCAATTCAGTACTTAAAACTTAATAGGTTCAAATTTTAACATGTTTATATGTATTTGATAATAAAAAATAGAACGTCTGAATTGATTAAGTAACATTGAATTTTCCAAATAAAAATTGCTCCAAAAAATGAGTGACAAGCTATTCACTTATTAGTTAATATGATATATATTCAAATATATTAGATTTAGTTCCTATTTGATAATCGAATTAGCATTTATATTTAATGGATTCAGATGTATTTAATAATAAAAAATTAAATATCTAAATTAATTAAGTGGCATTGAATTTTTTAAGCAAAACTTGTTCCAAAAAATAGGTGATAAGTATTAATCACAGCCTTCTTGTGATTGTCCCTATGGGTTTGAAGGAGTTAAACTGTCGTTATTCAATTATTACTTAACGTGATATACACTCAAATATCAAATTTAGTATTTAATAATTTAATAACTTAATGGATTTAGATTTTAGATTTTAGATTTCAAATTTATCAAATGCATCCTTAGTAATTAACAATTAGTAACTTAATAGATTCAGAATTTAGATTTCAATTTTCACACTTCAACTTTATCGAACACAGCTTTAGTAAACTTTTATATGGAACTCACCCTAGTTGAGTAGTTAAGGATTTTAGAAAAGCTTATGGAAAATAGCGTGTAAGCATGGTTTCCTGCAATTAATTGTACTTTACATCATTAACCTTTGGATTAATTCGCACATTGTTCCCCAAACATCAGTTTTGAACCTTTTGCGCCTTAAAATATTTAACTGTCTCACTGTAGTCCAATCGTTAATGACATCAAAAATTAGACAAAGTTATGGACAGATATACATTTGATTTAGCTCTGGCAAAGAAATTTTATAAAATGCAAAACGTACATCTACCCATGAATAGTTTTCAATTAGAGTGGTACTCCCTCCTCTACTCCTACATCTAGTCGAATTTCTTTCTTTTCTTTCAACCAATAAATTTTCAGCAAATGGCCTTTAATTATTTTTTTTTAAAAATTATTTCTGCATTGGCATTTTCTTTATGGAAAATTTTATATCGGTCGGAGCAACTATTAGGTATAAGAAAAGGACAGGCACCTATTTTATCTATGGATTTGGAGATGATTGGAGTACTAGTTTTCTATTTTGGCAATATACATACATATAGCTTTGCCCACACTATAAACAATTAGTTAGGTTAAAAGCAAACAATTTGTTTTTACTATTTTTCTTGAGCAATTTCTTTTTTCAATATTTAATATCTTAATGCTTTACAACTATCAAAGGAACAATATCTAATGGAAATTTAAAATTACTGACATGGTGAAACACTAATTTTAATTCCTTGTAACAAATACTCATGTGCATATCATTAATTGATTTCTTAGATGTTCTTAACAATTGAAATAAAGTGGACAAATAAGACACTTAAAGCTACCAAAAAAGAAATCTGAAAAATTAAAATTTGGAGTGCATAATGCTAAGCAAGGAAGTATGGAAAGTAAAAATGTGATGCTAATTAGGTGTTATTTTATTGTTGATTATGCGTAAGGCCATCATCTATTGGACCAAAGTCAGTTTAATAAAGCATTTAAGGTGCAAAATGTCCAGATTAAAACTTAGGGAATGTGATAATCGGTGTAAAATTATGACAGTACTCTAATCCTGATTAAGGGTCTTAATAACCACCAATGACCACATAAGAGTAATCTATCACAAAACATGCTACCACTTAAATTTCTTTGCAAGTGAATCCGAGTCTCTACCTTAGAAAACAAGAATGAGTAATTCTTATGTCTTGTTCTCAAGAAATTGGTTAATTCTGAATACCATGAGAATATTCCAAATGGCAAATCTCCAGCAGATAATTAACTTAAAATCTCGAAGTACAAAAACTGAATCCTTTTAATTGTTCATCTTTGGTGAATGACAAGAAGGGTTCATTCTCCACAAAAAAATAAATTCAAAATAACAGAAGACAGAAATAAACATATAAACGCCTTTTCTACGTTAGCTAACTAAAAAAAAAGTTTTATTATTATCTCAATAAAAGTTTATCACCTCGGTCTTGCCCTTTTAAATGTTTTCTTCCCTTAAATGTTCTACGCATCGTTGAATTTGGATGGAAAAGTATGTAAGAAATCAAATTTAACAACTTCTTGTTGAAAGAGAAATGTTTCTAATACTTTTTTTTTTGGGTATAATCATGAGAATTCAACAAGGGTTGTACACATGTTTGTTTAATATCAAATGTGTAATAGAAACGAACACACTAAGCACTAGGAATTTAGTTATGGAACAACAATTATGCTATGATCTTGGAGTACCTCAAGGACCACGTACATATGCAATCCGGCATGCAGCCCTAACTTTGTTCAATCCAAGAAATAAAAGGTATTCAAAATCCAAAATCCAACCTTGAATTATTTGCTATAATAGAGGAAACAAAAAAGGTGGGGGGTTTTTGGGGGAGGGGAGGGGTGGGGGAAGCAGAGGAAAGATGATGATGATGATTTTATCCAGTCTTAGAATAAAAGGCAAGAATCAAATAATGGAAAATCATAATAGAGAGTTTGTTTGTTTGGTGAACATGACTTTGCTTCTTGCAAATTTCCCTTTATACCGTGTTACATGGGGCAATAGAAATGATCCAAAAGAGTATCTTTCCATCTCCAAGCAATCCAAAGCCAATTTTTCTTGTTTGTTGACAAAGAGTTCTAAAACGGTGGTCCTCAATGATCCATTCTTCTAAAGCTTGCTATTTACTAATTACTATTACTATAAGTGTTGAGCGTCACCAATTACTTGCTTCTTTCTAACTAGAAATTAAAAGATTACGTGATAAGAAAAGTCAAGAGGAAAGTGCAGTAAAAAAGAATGGATTAGAAACATAATGTTCACATTATTGGATGTGAAAGTGACCTTCGCGTTTCACATCAATGCCCCTCTGTCCTAAATGCATAATTCTGTCAGTCAATGCCGTGCAAAGAAACACTTTTGATTTTTCAACTATGAAATGATTGTAGTAGAGCGTCTAATTAGGTCATAAATCTCAGTTAGTACTGTTATTTTGAGTAGGGTTAAGTAAAATGAGTTGCTTTTTTTTTAAAAAAAAAAAGCCAAAAGAAAAAAGAGAGAGTTGTTAATCACTATCATTTTCAATTTGTGAGAATTCTTGGATAGAAAGTGGCCTGGATGGAGCGTTTGGAATTTTCAGATGGATTAGGTGTTTAACTGGTCATTCAAAACCTGTTTTTCCACAAGGCAAACAAAGGAGGCAAAGGAGTCTGTACGCTCACATGGACATTAAACATCTCAAGCTGAAAGCAATATACGTAGGTGTTATTTACTTGTTAATATCAAGGCTATTTTGTCACTAAGACCCACATAAGCCGTACACATGCGTATAAGGAAAATAACAGAAGCCGTTATATATATGTACAAGGGAAATTTTACATTAAACGACATGCGACTTACACGACGAATACAAACAAAATCACGACTCACCTGTTTAATTTGAGGAATTCTTATGCTTGTATCCGTCGCTCTTTGTACTTAAACTTTGGGTTTGTTTGAATTGTAAGTTATTTGAGATATTTTTACTGTAGTACTTTTTGTGATATGATATATGTGAAATAAAAAGGTAATTGAAAAAATAAAAATATGTATTGAAAAATGTAATGATGATGTAAGTAAATATATTTGGGGAAATAATCAGCTGTTTATGTATAAATACGTAATGCATTTTGCCTTATTCTTGGGTTCCATTTACTCTCTCGAGTTATTCCACTCTAGTACGCAACTTGCATTGGATCCCAGACTTTAAAGGATCTTCATTTCTTCTTGGTGAATTGTAATGTCAAAACAAAATTGGAGGTGTATTCATTAGGTCGTTAATTAACTAATAATATGTACGTAAAATTTTGACTTTTTAACAGGAGGGACACATGCATTTGTGCAGTCATGAATGTGTTTGTTACTCACATTGGCAATCATATGCAACTCCATGTGATCACAAACTAGAGACATTTTGGTAAACCTTCTCTACTGTTTGTTTCTATTTGTTTTCCATCTTTTCACCTGACATGCAGCTTGAGGAATTATGAAGCAGCCTTTGTCCTTCTTTCCCTTTCCTTGGAACTTTCTTTCTATCTGTCATATGATCATCTCATATTTTCCAGTTTTTGCAAGTTTCCTTTGAATGATTCTGAGGTACTCATGGTGACATCCACAAAGTGGGACATTTATGTTGGAAGCTGTAAGCAAACAATAATGAATTATTACTTCCTTGGACAAGATGAAATTCAGAATCAAAATAGAGACTTTGCTCTCTTTTTCCCTTTTCATTTGATCAGAGCCACCAACCAAAAGTCTGCTAAGGAAATTGACTGACTGTGGCCGCAAACAATTCTCTCATTATGGAGAAATCACATGCCCTTATAAAAAAAAAAAAAAAATTTGAAAAACAGTAGAAGATAATCTGTCATCGTGGAGGAAATTGTGGTACCACAAAGTCATTCTGTACCAAGAATATATATAATCAGCCAGGTCCAGTTCTTCCCTCTTGGCTAAAGGTATGGAACACATTATCTGGCAACTACGTAATGAAAGGGAAACTTCTCTGTCGGTTTACTTTTTGAAGGATGATATAAAAACGATCGAAGAGCAAACACAAAACTAAGCATTTTTAGTGCTCATTTAAGTCAAGGTTTCTCGTGTCATTAACTTTAGGCCTTGTTTGGCAAGCAAGTTTTTGGCCAAGTTGTCTGCTATAAGTTTTTTAACAACTTTAACTACAGTAACATCAAAAAACTTCTCAAAAATTTTAAATTATACACTTTAAAATGTCCAAAGAGTTACACACTTTAAAAATTTTTTCTACAATTTTTACATTAAGTTACAGTAAAATTTTAGACAAAAACTCAAAACACTCACTTGCCAAACTGGGCCTAATTAGTTACTATCAAGAATTACCATGAGAGATGTTAATAATGCTTAAACATCTTTGACTAATCTTCACACAATGAATTCCGGACTATATGTTCAAAAATGTGGGGTGTGACTGAAGTAAAAAAAATAAATAAATAAATTTTTGAAAGTAAAAAATGATAGCAAGGACGAAAGAGCAAGGGAGATCCAAGAGAAATGATTGATCTCAGTAATCAATCATGAGAAGGTGCATGGCAGCAACACAAAAATCAAATTTTTAATTGTGGTAGGAAAGTGGAATTATTTAAAATTGTGCAACTACTCTCTCACTTCTATGCATGTTGTAGCATGCATCTGCTACAGCTCGCACGTTGGCATTTTATGTAATGTAGCAGGTGACTAGTCCTTGGCAAACCTATAAACTGAAAAACAAAACTGAATTAGGGTGAAGTTAATTAATAGGAAAATTCAGTTTAAGTGATCAAACTATTTGGTGCTTCCAGCTGGAGAGTTGATTGTAAAAATTTACTACAAAAAATCTAACAAAGAAATTGTATTGGTCCCTAATTGACAGCTTTCTTTTAACGACTAGTTCTTTCTCTTTTGCTGTATAAATAATTGACACATTGGATGCAAAAGGTGTATCCTCTCAACTAAAGCACTAAAATTTGTGCTCTTCTGACTATTCTAACTACTCCTCCAGCTCCAGCTCCAGGTTCTTTCATCTTCATCATCAGAGGAGGTGCTGGGCTTCAACATTGGCTGCACAGGAAGAGTTTTCCGGCGAGGAATGTGGCTTCGATGGGGCGACCCCGCCAGGGGTCGTCTGTTGCTAGTGGCATTGGCCATTTTGGCTGTTTCAGTGGTGGTCTCAGCAGACCCTTATTCTTCACCCCCACCTCCTCCTTATGAGTACAAGTCACCTCCTCCACCTTCACCTTCTCCACCACCACCTTATGAGTACAAGTCTCCTCCACCACCATCACCTTCTCCACCACCACCATATGAGTACAAGTCTCCGCCACCACCCTCCCCTTCACCACCTCCACCAACATATGAGTACAAGTCTCCACCACCACCCTCTCCTTCACCTCCACCATATGAATACAAGTCTCCTCCCCCACCACCATATGAATATAAGTCTCCTCCCCCACCACCATATGAGTACAAGTCTCCACCACCACCCTCTCCTTCACCTCCACCATATGAATACAAGTCTCCTCCCCCACCACCATATGAGTATAAGTCTCCACCACCGCCCTCTCCTTCACCTGCACCATATGAATACAAGTCTCCTCCCCCACCACCATATGAGTACAAGTCTCCACCACCACCCTCTCCTACAAGCACCTCCACCATATGAATACAAGTCTCCTCCACCACCCTATGAGTACAAGTCCCTCCCCACCACCATATGAGTACAAGTCCACCACCACCCTCTCCTAACCTCCACCATATGAGTACAAGTCTCCACCACCACCCTCACCTTCACCTCCACCATATGAATACAAGTCTCCTCCCCCACCACCATATGAATACAAGTCTCCTCCACCACCCTCTCCTTCACCTCCACCATATGAATACAAGTCTCCTCCACCACCACCATATGAGTACAAGTCTCCACCACCACCCTCTCCTTCACCTGCACCATATGAATACAAGTCTCCTCCACCACCACCATATGAGTATAAGTCTCCTCCCCCACCTTCACCCTCTCCACCTCCACCATATGAGTACAAGTCTCCACCCTCACCACCCTCCACCATATGAATACAAGTCTCCTCCCCCACCACCATATGAATACAAGTCTCCTCCACCACCCTCTCCTTCACCTCCACCATATGAATACAAGTCTCCTCCCCACCACCATATGAGTACAAGTCTCCACCGCCACCCTCTCCTTCACCTGCACCATATGAATACAAGTCTCCTCCCCACCACCATATGAGTACAAGTCTCCACCACCACCCTCTCCTTCACCTGCACCATATGAATACAAGTCTCCTCACCACCACCATATGAGTACAAGTCTCCACCGCCACCCACCATATGAGCACAAGTCTCCACCGCCACCCTCTCCTTCACCTTCACCATATGAATACAAGTCTCCTCCCCCACCACCATATGAGTACAAGTCTCCACCACCACCCTCACCTTCACCTCCACCATATGAATATAAGTCTCCTCCCCCACCACCATATGAGTACAAGTCTCCACCACCACCCTCTCCTAAACCTCCACCATATGAGTACAAGTCTCCACCACCACCCTCACCTTCACCTCCACCGTATGAATACAAGTCTCCTCCCCCACCACCATATGAATATAAGTCTCCTCCCCCACCTTCACCTTCTCCACCTCCCCCATATGAGTACAAGTCTCCACCACCACCCTCACCCTCACCACCTCCACCATACGAATACAAATCTCCCCCACCACCATCACCATCCCCTCTACCTCCCTACCATTATGTTTCACCACCTCCACCATATTACTATAATTCACCTCCACCGCCATACAACTACAGCTCTCCTCCACCACCAGAGAAGTCTCTTCCACCTTACTACTACCATTCACCTCCACCACCAGTGAAATCACCCCATCCACCTTACTACTACACTTCCCCACCACCACCAGTGAAGCCTCCACATCCACCGTACTACTATATTTCTCCACCACCACCAATGAAGCCTCCACATCCACCATACTACTACACTTCTCCTCCACCACCAGTTAAGTCACCACATCCACCATACTACTACACTTCTCCTCCACCACCACCAATGAAGCCTCCACATCCACCATACTACTATAATTCTCCACCACCACCAGTGAAGCCTCCACATCCACCATACTACTACACTTCTCCTCCACCACCAGTTAAGTCACCACATCCACCATACTACTACACTTCTCCTCCACCACCACCAATGAAGCCTCCACATCCACCATACTACTATAATTCTCCACCACCACCAGTGAAGCCTCCACATCCACCATACTACTACACTTCTCCTCCACCGCCACCAATGAAGCCTCCACATCCACCGTACTACTACAATTCTCCACCACCGCCAATGAAGCCTCCACATCCACCATACTACTACAATTCTCCACCACCGCCAATGAAGCCTCCACATCCACCATACTACTACACTTCTCCACCGCCGCCAATGAAGCCTCCACATCCACCATACTACTACACTTCTCCACCACCACCAGTTCCTTACCACCCCCACCCTCACCACCCCATGCTCGTTAAGGTAGTTGGAAAAGTTTACTGCTACAGATGCTACGACTGGGACTACCCAAAGAAATCCCATGACAAGAAACATCTCAAAGGTACGTCTTCCTTCTCCATTCCATATCTACTGAAATTTTTTCTGCTTACAAGATGACGTCATTTTTTCTTTTTAATCCAATTAAAAAATTAAAATCCCAATCCTTAAATTGCAACATATTTTAAGTCAACTTCCATGATGATTGTAATAGATTTTGGTACAAAACGTTCCTTAAACTTGAAAATGAAATGGGTTACGTTAGTAATTCTGAAAATGAAGGTTGGTCCATTCTTTGAAAGCAATTTTTGTTTTTCTTTTGTTATTTGCAACAGCAAAAAGAATACGTTAACGTAAATGAGAAAAAAGTTTGATGACATATTCTTGAATTTATACATATTTAGTAATTTATGTCATGATTAAGCAGTCAATAAAACAACCGTTAATTGTTGTGTGTTTGTCTCATAAATTCCTGGATCCCAATTGAAAAGGCTGCTTTGTCATACGGGAGACAACTTTTGTGTACAAATCATGGCATCTTGACTACGTAGTCCACGTTAGAGTATCATTTTATTGAATAAAAATTGTGTCCAGATCGTTAAGCTTGACATTTTTTATATGTGAAGTTATAATCAATAGTCATGTGTTAGAAAAGTGGAATAGTTTTTAAATTGGAAAAAGACAAATTAGTTGTTGGACTAAGTACTTGTGGCAGCTGGAGATGCCGAATTTTTCCAATTGATTATCAGTTTGTCCAACATTTGGTACTAACTAATATTAATTTTCATTTTAGTAATCCAAAAAAAAAAAAAAAAAAACAAGAAGAGCATAATTGCCAAAACCCGAATATGATTTTAATTATTTCTATCCACCAATAATTGTAGTTTTGAATTTTCTGTCTACACATTGTTGCAGGAGCTGTAGTAGAGGTTACGTGCAAGGTTGGTGACAAGAAGATTGTGGCATATGGAAAAACTAAGATTAATGGAAAGTACAGCGTCACACTTGAAGGGTTTGATTATGGCAAATATGGAGCTAAGGCATGCATGGCTAAGCTGCACATGGCGCCAAAGGATTCCAAATGCAACATTCCAACCAATCTCCACTGGGGCAAAACGGGTGCTGAACTCAGAGTCAAGTCCAAGACTGACTATGAAGTCGTGCTCTACGCAAAACCATTTGCTTATGCTCCCAAGACTCCTTATGAGGAATGTGAGAAGCCCAAGCCAACTCCTGCTCCTTACCACTACATATCTCCTCCGCCACCAACTTATGTCTATAAATCACCACCACCTCCACCACCAACTTACCTATACAAGTCACCGCCACCACCGGTGAAACCTCCACCAAAGCCGTATTATTACGTCTCCCCACCACCACCAACTTATGTCTATAAATCACCACCACCTCCACCACCAACTTACCTATACAAGTCACCGCCACCACCAGTGAAACCTCCACCAAAGCCGTATTATTACGTCTCCCCACCACCACCAACTTATGCCTATAAACCACCACCACCTCCACCACCAACTTACCTATACAAGTCACCGCCACCACCGGTGAAACCTCCACCAAAGCCGTATTATCTCCCCACCACGTCTCCCCACCACCACCGGAAAAATCCCCACCACCACCTTATCACTACATCTCCCCACCACCACCGGAGAAATCCCCACCACCACCTTATCAGTACATCTCCCCACCACCGCCGGAAAAATCCCCACCACCACCTTATCAGTACATCTCCCCACCACCGCCGGAGAAATCTCCACCACCACCTTATCAATCTCGGAGAAATCTCCACCACCACCTTATCATTACGTCTCTCCACCACCACCATCTCCATCCCCTCATCCCTACTACTACAAATCTCCCCCACCACCATCTCCATCCCCTCATCCCTACTACTACAAATCTCCCCCACCACCATCTCCATCACCACTCCCTCCTTACTACTACAAGTCCCCACCACCACCATCGCCATCTCCTCCACCACCTTACTACTACAAGTCCCCACCACCGCCGGAGAAATCACCCCCACCACCCTATGTCTACACATCCCCTCCTCCCCCTTCACCATCTCCACCTCCTCCATACCACTACATCTCACCTCCCCCACCCGAAAAATCACCTCCTCCACCAGTCTACACTTATGCTTCTCCCCCACCCCCAACTCACTACTGAGGTCCAACAGCTCCGCCACTTTCCACGTTCAAGAAAGTAAGTTCATTACTATTCAACTGATCATTCATTTTATTCCTTGGCAAAAACAAATCATAAACTTAACATCCATATACACAAGCCTCTTAACTCTTTCTTCATCTTGCAGATTTCCATTTGAACCAAAGAATAAAGGAAGGCTTCTTGAGAAGAAGATACAGACGTCAATCCTTGAAGGACATTACATTCCTCAATAAGGTCTTCATCATGAAATGCATAGGCACAAAACTTTCAGACATGGACCAGTTTGCTTCTACTTCTCTGGTGGCCCTCTTACACATAATCATCATCCTAGCGCCTTCAAAGTGGAAAAGTGGCTAGCCTCAAATGTTTATTTATTTGGACATAGTGAGATTAGTCAGTGAGAATGGAGGGGGTTTTAGTGTTGTTCATTATAATTTATTACTTGTATAGAGGATGCATGGCCTTCTTGTGAGATTGATATTTATATTTATTACTCGGGTGTTTCTTTGATTTTCTTGTGTACTGTGCACTCAACAATTGTTAGTAATAAAAGAATTGATATTTATATTTATTACTCAGGTCTCTTTGATTCTTTATTTCTCTTGTGTATTGTGCCCTCAACAATTGTTAGTAATATCTTCAACCAACTTCCCCCCAGAACAGCCAAAAAAGAGAAAAACATTAGTAATAAAAGAGACATCTTCGGAAAACACATGTAGCTTTCTTCCTGCTTCTGACTCTGAGTTTGATATAACTATGGAAGTGTGTGCTCATAGATATTTGTTCCATCTATTCTGTCTCTCTAGTACACATTTTGTCGCATATTCTGATCAAACTAATATAATTTGTACTAAACAATTTATTTGAATTTATTCAGTTTTTTCAAAAATATGTAGCTAAATCATAGCAAAGTTTTCACCAAGAATTACATTATATAAGAATTTTATACTTTAAAAAATGTCAAAATGTGTGTAACAAGTAAAACTCCCAAAGTTCATACAAGTTGGCAAGTTGGCACAAAAGAGGGGGGACGGAGTTAGTGCAACAATGAAAAGCGAAGACTTTTAGGGGAATCTTTATAAGACCAACATAGTTACAATAGGACCTAGTTATCGTTTTGACAGCGGAAAAACAAGTCTCCACCTATCAAAAGTTCTCAACTCAGCTGCATCCCCATCTGCTCCATTATTCAATTTTTTCATTTTATATTTTTTGGGTATACTCCATTATTTTCCTTTTTAAAGAGATGATGGACTTCGCAAATCAACATTTCCAAAATTTGCTATAACTTTATTTGATTTCCTCCTTTCTGCAAATCCCATGATCAAAGGGCAATGTGCTGAAGACTTGGAAGTGAACATGCTTATACTAGCACCTAAATCAAAGTGCTTTTCAAAATTTTGTTCGGCAATAAATATTTGCCTCTATCTTTGTGTACTTTTTTTTTTATATATACTTGTTTTACTAGTTTGGGAGCATATGCATTGCACTTGGTTTGTTTATCAATAAATAGATAAATTATTTCTTTGGGTATTAATAAGAAGAGAAATATTTTTGGGCAAATGACCTGAACAATCTTCCAAAATTTTTACTAAACCATATTTGGTTCTCCAACTTTAATTTTATAGTCCCTTAACTTTTATTATTAGGCCAATTTGGTCTCTCCACTATAATTCGAAATAATGTCGTCCCTTAACTGATGTTACTGGGCCAATTTGATCCTTCAACATTTTACTGACCAATTTAAGTAGGCAAAGTCGTCAATTCAAATTTTTTACCACTTTCCCAAGTCAAAAAACCAAGGAAAACAAAAATAAATAGCCCAAAAAATTACAAAAAGCACCAACCAGGTAAGGGCAAAAATGCTTACAAAAAAGGAAAAAAAACCCAAGATGCAGTATTTGTTTTATTGCCTTTTTCTTATCTTTATATACCTTTTCATTTCTTTGATAAATTACCGTAATTAAGCTCATGATTGTAATTAAGTTCTTGTCTTCAAATATGCAAGTGGACTTCTCAGTTGAAAGGATTATGGAGATTTCTTATCTTTAACTATAAAATTGTTTTGACCAAGGAAAATTTTATGTGGTTTAGCCATTTGTATATTAATTTGAGCAATATATAATGCCTACAAACAATCAGTCATATGAACCATCACATGTACTTACTACCTGTCACAAACAAACCTATAAGTACACTGATTTAAGCTACTTTTTACAAGTGAGATTTCAGATGCACTCTTGTTTGATTGGATTTATTTAAGCTACTTTTTACAAGTGAGATTCAGGGTTGCAGTGCCTTCCAAAAAAATTTTAGGACCTCACCCAACATCTTTTAATTCATTTCTCATTCTATGATCTTCTCGGCCTATCTTACAAATGCAGCCATTACTGAGCCTATTAATTGTAAATAGAGTTAATTGGAGTTTACCCCCTAAACTTGACTCCTTTGAATGCTTTGCCTTTTTAACTTCAAATATATTTATTTGGCTCCCTACATCGACTAGTGAAACGTTAATAATGAACTTTCTATCCAAATTTTTAATAAAATAACATTAATGTGCATACATAGTGGTTGTTGGATGATGTTGTACGTAAAGTTGAAATGTAGAGCACTCTATTCGAAAAAAAACATTGAATCCCATGATATAAAAAATAAAAAAGAAATGGCGAAATATCAAATAGTTAACAAGTACAATTTTGTGTTGCAGAGTTAACAAAATTTAGAGAAATCCCCAAAACTTTTATAGTAGTTTTCTGTTGCTTCTCTTTCTTCCTTTAAATTATGAATGAATTGGCTTTGATAATCTTTGCTTACCTTACATTCTCACATTATTCTTATGAGTTAATAAGATATGAATTGGTGTTTTTATGCCACATTCATACCTCGCTTTATATTTTGTTTAGGTTCTACATTATTCGATAAAAAATTTGAGATTGTTTAAATGCGTTTTTCACTATATTTTTATTTTTTCCAATCACCATTTCATTCCACAATAATCACATGAACAAAAGCATTCAAATAAAAAAAAATCCTCAAATAATCTTCATTCCAAATGCAATCATTAATTTTACTTCATCTAAATAAGCACTATTAATGTTGAGATGAACGCTTTGAGTTGTTTAGACATTTTTTTGTAGATATTCTAGCTTTTTTTATTGCTAAAAGATCGAATACATGGTATTGTCGTGCTCAAATAAATTTAGCAATTGTTGAAACAATAGTCATTTATTAGGCTACAATTATTGTATCAAGAATTAGCTCTGGGTATTCTGGTGATGCAAAATATAATTTCATCTTAACCCTGTGACAGCTCCACCTTCCCCTCAGGTGAACCAGAGGGTTCAGCAGACAACCTGCCAAACTTTCACCAGGACTCACTACAATCCACAGCAAGAATTACTTGAAATTTCTAAACTAACCAAAATAATATTCATTACACCCCAAAATAACATTTACATACATCCAAGAGCTAATACATAGGTTCACGTACAAAAGATTCATCTTTCGGCGTCTATCTTAATTACAACCCAAAAATATATATACTACTGTCATCTCTACTAAAATGAAAACTTAAAGTCTCCCAAAACATTTCAATAGTATTCTTAAGCACTCTCGGATCCGAATCCTGTCAAGAAAAACAAAACGTGGGATGAGCTTAAGCCCAGTGAGCATTCCAGGTAAACAGGCAAAATAAGAGAATAACACAATTTAACATGTAAGCATGTTTTCCCAAGTAATAGGTTCAAGTAAATCAATACTCAACTTTAGAAACTGGTAGTGAAGCAATTAATTGTAATAGGAATCTTTTAATGTAAAATACTTGATAAACAATAACATTCATGCATGCATTCAATCATTCGTTCAAGTAAATACAAGGATAAATAGTAATTTAAACATTAAAAGGATACGGGGCTCACAGGAAACAACATTCACCTTATTACTGCCAATAAACAATCCCCTATATTTTACAACCTTATAACTTCCGAACTCCCATCTTATGTCCTCCGAAAGATCAACAATCCCCTCATTTAACATTCACATTATGCCCTCCGAAAAATCAACAATCCCCTCATTTAACATTAAACATTTAACACTGTACTCAAGGCTTTTCGGCAAAGAGTTTTGAGTTTTGCACTTAACATTGGTAAGTTATGAACCCAAAGCTGTCCAGCTGATTCGACCTCACAAATGGCGGGTCTCGTATAGGATGCCAGCATAGGATTAAGCTTAGTTCAGCTGATGCGATAAAGTACACATCGACCTACATTCTTGCACATTTATCACGCATTCATGCAATGTGAACATGCGCTTATAGCAAATTAACAAGACAAGAAAATCATAATAGTCATTCACTTATTCGCATGTCATTCAAAGGAGAGCTCTTAAGCAAATAATAGCATTTTCACAAGTCATGCATAATCAAATAACATGCATTGGAACACTCACCAATCAATTGCAGCCCTTCACTTTAATCCTGATTCGTCCTCTTGAACTCTCTTAAGTCCTATGGCCACATACTATATTAAAAAACTAGCAATACAAAGTCAAAATACATGAAGAAATTGAGATTTCAAAACTTCATTTAGAAAATGCATCAATTTATAAGTTTTATACCCATATAACCTATCAAAATATAATATTTTCTTGTTGCAATCGAGGAGAAAACCTCATGTGCTTACTAAATCAACGTTGCAAAAGTCATTTGGAGCACAAGAGCATCGATTATAGTCAAACGTTTGAAGAAATTAGAACAAGACTTTCAAAATACAAAGTTGGAAATTATCCGACCTAAAATGATTTGAAGAAACTCATTTCCTTTCATTTAAACCTCAATTCCACTCATAAAAACCAAACTTAAAATGGTTTAACAACTCTAACTTAAAGTTGGAAATGGAAGCAAGAACAAGTTTAGAAAACAGAATTTTCTCCAGTTTTGCGCGACGCTGTTTGAAAAATCGTATCGCAAGCTTCTTAAGTTTAAAATTTATAAACTTTATACTACTAGAAAATAGACTCAAAGGACTATAATTTTCCAGAATACATATTTGTAAGATTCTATCCATAAATCAGTCAAATTCCAGTCTCAAGTTGCTGCTTCATCAAGTAGAAAAATAGAGCAGGTGTGAAAATTCAGCCAATTTTGAAAAATCATAAATATTCATAGGAATTGAGAAAAATTCTGAAATTTTCATCGTAGAATTCACTCTGAATCTAGTTTCAAACGCAACAAGCGGAACCTAATTTGGATTTTTCTACACCAAAATATAACGGATTTTCCAAAACTATTCAGAGTCTCCTGCTGAACAAAATTTTCAGCAACACTTGACTCAACCTTCCCACTAAAACTCATGATTTTGGTTCAAATCCAACTCACAATCAAAGTTTAATGTCCAACATAGTTTGTGGAGCAAGATTTCCCCCAAAATTTCTTGAAAATAAGGGCTAATAGCAGTCAAAAGTTTCAACCATCAAAAAGCTTTCAAAACAGAATTTTTTCACCAAAATTTGCAACAAAATCCAACCAAGATTCAAGCTTTCCAAGAAATATACACACAAGCCACAACATCAAACTTTAAAACACCAAAATCTACAATAAACATTCATCATAAAAGCACAAGAATGAACCTCAAGTCATCTACCTAGCTTGCCATGAAAATATAAGGAATTTTCCTCAAGTCATCTAGCTAAATCAAGGTTTCAAGGAAACCCATCAAAGATTCAATTTTTCTAGCTACAAATCTACTAGAAACTTGAAGGAAAAAGAGGGTTTCAAGCCAATACCTCTCCTAGCAATTTGAACCAAGCAACAAGTCCAAGTTTCCTCCAAGAGTTGCCCCCAAGCAAGACTTTCTTTCAAACCCAAGCAAGATTCCAAGAATTAACCAAAGTTGGGGAAGATTTGAAGCAAAAATGGAGGAAGAAAGTTGAGTTTTTCTTTTCTTTTCTTTTTCTAGCTCTCGGCCCTCTCTCTCTCCTTTCCTCTTGATTTTGGTTGTTTTATTATTATTATTTTTAAGGCAAGAAAGGAAAGATTAAATGATAAGAAAGCTTGGTCAAAGGTCTCACTTGGTTCCTATGGTGACACTTGTCATCTTCTAGAGTTCTTTAACTCCAAGTGTTCCAACACTTGTTACCTTCTAGAGCTCTCTAGCTCCAAGTGTCCCAATTCTCTCTTTTATTGCACTAAAGTCCTCATTTTTTTCCAAAAGTTCCTTTTTACACCCCACTACAAAGGAAATTTTCATTTTACCCCACACATTAACTTTCACATGTAAAATTTAATAAAAGTATTAAGGCAAAATCATCATCAAATCAATAAATAACCAAATAGATAACTTAATAAATAAAGTATCATGTAGTTAAACTAGATAAATTAGCAAATTTCTAGGTTCTCACAAACCCCGTCAAGAAGTTCACTGTAAGGAGAAAATATATATATATATATATATATATATTTGAAGTTTAGGGGGAGAAAGTGTAACTAGAGCCAAGTTTAAGGGAGCATAGTATAATTAGCCCTTTGTAAATATGGTATGAGCTAAATTATTGGCTAATGTTTGAACCTATTATTGAGTTAGAAATACATCATGAACTCCCTATTCGTTATGAGGGATGGCAATAAGGGAAAAATACCCACAAGGGTTCAATAAGGCAAGGAGAAATGCGAGTGGGGGAGATTTTCTCCTTCCGTATTAAACTGGGCAAAAAGCAGGGAAAGATACCCCCGTCCAATCCCCAACCCATATTATATATATAATATAATATGCATAATATAATATAATTATATGAATTAACTTTTTATGCACTGATAGTGTAGTGAATTTTTTACACTAGCAGTTTTGAATGTATGCCATATATGCATGATTTAAATTTAAATTTTGAATTTATGTTATGTGGAATAATCTAACCTGTTAGTGTAAAAAAAAATACACTGACAGTGTATAAAAAAGTTATCCTGATTATATATATATGTATTGAATAATGTGATTTTTTTCGAGTGATAATATAATATAAATTTTTGTGGTAAAATTTTTCTTATGTTAGTTTACATTTTTTTGTTACGGCATGTTGTTTATAAAATAATAATGATAATTGATTTAGAATTTATGTAATATTAAATATAGAGAAATGGATTCACAAGGTCAAATTAAATTTTAAACTTTATCTCATGTTAAATTTTTGTTAAAAAATAAAAAAAATGATTAGTAAATCTATTATTAGTGTTATAAATATATAAAAAGAAAATCACATGGAAATGAAAATAGTAATGAGATAGGATGGAGGGTGAAAGATGAGGCGAAGTTAAAGATATCGGGGATGTGGTAGGGGATGAGAAGAGCTTTTTGGTGATGGGCGAAGGCGAGAAAGGGCTCTCCCACCTTAAACCAACCCTGTCACTAACTCTAGTCATGCACTTTGCGTGAGACTGTATCCTAGTTGTCACGTCCCTTTTTTTGAAAAAAAAATGAAATAAATCTAAGAGTATTTAAGGTGTTAGAAAAATGAATTTTTGATTTAGAAAAAGAGTTTTATTTTAGAGAATAAACAAAAGAAAATGGCCTAAAATGGGACTTAAAAAGTGCGACGATTTGGGCCCAAATAATAGTCCAAAAAGGGTTTTAAGAAAAAAATAGGAGTCACTACTTGGTATTAAGTTAAGGTGTACCAAATCACCTAAAAACTTTATTAATAATAATAAATAATAAAAATAGGTAAAACCTTGTTTAAATGACTCCAGGTCTTTGAAAACAAGAGAAAAGAGTTCGGGAGTCACAGTTGAAAAAAGAAAAGACAAAGATTTGATATAATCAAACCTAAGACACCCTTTCAATCTAACTAAGACTAGTTGCGAGATTTAGTTGAAAATTTTCTTTATCTAACCTATAAAACTTATCATATTTGGATATTACTATATGGATGCAAATCTAGACCTAATGGATATCGGGAGAGACGAAATATTTCTTCAGAGTTTAATTGCTGCTAATCATATTAATTGTGATATCCAAAAATAATTCTTAGAAGAGGTCACAAATATGTAAAATGAGACTCAAAGAAAAAAAGAATTATAATATATAAATATACATGAGTTAAAAGAAAGGAATGCACCATAATGGGTACGAGGAGATACGAACGTACTAAAGCTAAAAAGCCATACTCGTCCATTTTTCATATTTGAAGGGTAACTCTCTTAACCTAATCAAGCAAATGAACGAACCTACTTCTATTTTTCCTAAATAGAATACGAGTCTAAATGTCGTTTTTGCGCACTTAAGGATAGGGGAGATAATATATAGAGAAAATATCATACAAGATGAGAAAATATCCTAAAGATGTAAAATATGTATGAAATGCGATGAATGTCACACAAAAAATGTGAATCTAGCGCGAAAAATGGCCTAAATGGTCTAGCATTGGACTATTCCATTTTTACAAGTCTTCACTAGCGTTGGACTAGTGAGAAATCAGGGGAAAATGTCACAACTAGCGTTGGACTAGCATGGTGACGTTATGCATTTAATATAACTAAATAAATCATATAAACATAATTAAAGCAGGTAAACACATAAAGCACATAGTGCACATAACACATAAGTATAATATCTAAATGCAAAACCCTAATAAAAGCGAATAAACACGTAAACATGCAAGCATGCAAACACACAAGCAAATAAAATCTAACTATTACATTCGGGGCCTAATTACAATCTATAACATTTATCTAACTAAATACATGTTTAGCAAAAATTTAAACATATCTATTACATAAACTAGCTAAATACATGTTTTGAGCACTTATCTATTACAATTTGGAATTTTAATGCCTCTCAAATAATCATCAAAAATTAAATAAAATAAATGAAACTTAAAATGAGTAAAATGAATAATTAAAAGAAAAACACTCTAAACATGCAATTACATATAAAAACATATTGGAACGCATAAAAGAATTTAAAATGATAAAAGAGGTTACCTTCCTTTAAGTTGTGATTGAATGGGGTGATATTTGCTCTGCTTATGTTCCAAAATCAACAAAATGATCAAGAAACTAATTTAATTATAAAGAAATAGAAATAATCATGGAATCTACCAATTAAATCACTTAAAATGAAGTATAATTAATAATTAAAGAAGAAAAACAGCTTGTATTTAAGAAATCAAAACTATGAGGGACCTAATTGCAAAAATTGAAAAAGTTTTTGAGGTCAAATCATAATTATTGCAAAGATTAGGAGTCAAAATTAAAGAAAAATAAAGTTTAGGGATCAAATTACAATTATATTAGGAACCTAATTGAAAGAAATCAAAAGTTTTTGAGGCCATAGTGGAGTTACTTAAAAGTGCAGGGGCATAGTGCAAATTTCGTCATGAGATGTCTGGACTTGGACCATTTTTCTTCTTCTTGGGCTAAAGCCACTTGGCCCAATGAAAGGCCCAAGTGAAATGAGACGGGCTAGCCCATAAATTTTATCAAACAGTCCCAATCACAATGCATGGACTTCAACCCCCAAACCCAAGCCATAACCCAATCAAATAAACCAAGCTTTTCTATCAAAACCCTAACAAACAAACCACAACCCAAAAACTAAACTTTCTTACAAAACCCAACAAGATAAAATCAACTAAAAGACATTTAACCCTAATTATTTCCTAAAATCCAGAATTAATCTACCCAAAGGACCATTTAAAATATAAAAAAGATGATTTTAAACTTGAAAGAGATCAAAATGGTTCATTTGCAGAAGTTTTGGGGCCACAGTAGAATTATGCAAAAGTTGGGGGCCAAAATGAATACGACCTCAACCGTCTATTGATGCACCTTATCATAGCCGTTCATTGTATTGGGTTGAGTAGATCTCAACCGTCCATTCTTCCATTGGATGATGACGTGGACCGTCTATCCACCGTCCACGTGTCCGGCCGAGCGTCTTTGTAATATTATAAGACGCTCGGACCGTCCGATCTGTCACGTGTACTCAACCCAATCTACCCAATACAATAAAGACTTTTTAATGGGTGGAGTGACATCATTCTATTGGGTTGGGTGACGTCATTTAGGTTGGCTCATCAACAATCCCAACACGACATCGTTCTATATAAGCGACACCGTTTCATCAATCTAACACAAACACTTCATTCCTCATCATCCCGTCTTCATCAAGTGCAGGAACACGTGAGCATTTTAATGGAGATACCAGCAGATCAGTCCATAGCCGGTTACACAAATCAAAGGTCACCAAAACACGCGCATCATTATATGCTCAGACTATAAGAATCTCGTTCCCTGCATTCTCATCGACGATTCTCCAAAGGGTACGCAGGCTCTCCATGCTAATCGATCACTGTAAAATTCAATATACTCCCCAGATTCTGATTAACAGCACCGACAGCAAGGTGTGGGTGCTCATTTTCGACACAAGAGTCGAAGGGCAAGATCAATTGCAGGCCGAATACGTCTTTCCGGTTACCTATCCGACCATCCTCCATTATTACGGCACTTTGTATTCATCATTGAACGATGACAAGTGTCCGTGGGTAGCAAAGTACAAGCTCGAAGATTCCAACATCAAGACTGGAAACAATTTCTGCAAGATAAAGGCACACATGAAGTTGGCCACCACTAAAGTACCAGATGCTCAAACTGTTGATCGAATTGACCTATTGAATCAAACATCTGATAATACATTCGGAGATTATTTACTGGGCCTGGTACGAGGCCCAGTAACAGATTAAATGGCCCAGTGGATCAATAAGTTGATAACATTTTCGATTAAAACGACTTGGGCCTGGTGTGAAGCTCAATTAACACTTGATCGACCCATCTGATCAAGAAATGATGAATACGTTGGGCCTCAGTATAAGTGGCCCACACATTGATAATCCTAATTCTATTCACTTATCTTTCCCGACAAGCGCAGCGGCACACAGGTTCTTTAATTTGTCAAATGAGAGCTTCTCGGACCTTAAGGTCCGAAGGATCTAGAATTGATACGATTGTCCTCTGATGAGTCATTCTCTGATAGAACATTCATTCTATCAGATAAATTATCGATTGTGATCGATACTCTATTACATAGAATATTAAGAATGTGAAACACCTTTGAGGAACAATTCTTGCATCGTATGCATAAATTAACTCGAAATCTGAAAGATCTTGATATTTTCATTGAATATTGATCGTAGTTTTGGTTTTGATGAAGATGAGATGATTGGAAAGTAAGGGTTTTGTGTTTTCTGGTGAAAAACAGTGGATTGAGTCGAAGGAAAACGATGATACATAGTTACCAGCTCTACCCAAATGATGTCACCCAACCCAATAGAATGACGTCACCCAACCCATTCCAAAGTATCTGTTGTATTGGGTAGACTGGGTTGAGTGGGCCCCCTTAATGGATGGAGTGATGTCATTCTATTAGATTAGGTGACGTCATTTACATTGGCTCATCAACAGTCCCAACACGACATCGTTCTATATAAGGGACACTGTTTCATCAATCTAACATAAACTCTTCCTCCCTCATCATTCCGTTTTCATCAAGTGCAGGAACACGTGAGCATTTCAATGGAGATATCAGCAGATCAGCCCATAGCCGGTTACTACAAATCAAAGTTCACCGAAGCACGCGTATTATCAGATGCTCAGACTATAAGAATCCCGTTCCCCGCATTCTCATCGACAATTCTCCAAAGGGTGCGCAGACTCTCCATGCTAATCGATCATTACGAAATCTGATATACTCCCCAGATTGCGATTAACAGCATCGGCAAGGTGCGGGTGCTCATCTTCGACACAAGAGTCGAAGGGCAAGATCAGTTGCACGCCGAATACGTCTTTCCGGTCACCTGTCCGATCATCCTCCATTATTACGGCACTTCGTATTCATCATTGAACGATGACAAGTGTCCGTGGGTTGCAAAGTACAAGCTCGAAGATTCCAACATCAAGACTTGAATCAATTTCTGCAAGATAAAGGCACACATGAAGTTGGCCAACGCTAAAGTACCAGATACGGTCCAGTTCCGATCACTGAGAGTGCAGATATTCTCTGATCAGTTCACCGAGGAAAACGTTGACATGTGGCACTGCAACTATGCTCTCAGGCAGCTTGCATTTTGTTGGTCCACATCCGCATTAGTCAGACCTATCACCAATTAACTTTTATTCGGACCCGGGACGTTGTTGGCCCAGGTCCGAAATTCAATATCCGATATTGGATTGGGCCATCTTAATGATGGGTCAGATCCACGATCTGACCCAAGCCCATCGGTATCCCAAGTGGGTTGCAATATTTCTGCGGAGCAGTTGGGCCATGTTGTGGCTCAATCAATATCAACAGTTATGTCGACCACCAAGGCCCAGCCTCAGCCTAGTTTCAAGTTCGGGGCCAAGCCGCCCATCTAAGCAGCCCATTGGGTCGTTATTCGGCCCAATTATTTTTTCTTATGTTCCGCTGCGCTTGCTAGTGTAATATGGGATTTCTCATCGTGTGATAAATTAATTGCACAATTAACTTAGTTATTTTTTTATTATCGCTCAATTGAACAATTTCCTTGCATATTTTAACGATAACATTCAATTCAACGATAATTTATACTTTATTAATGATTATTCGTCATCCAACTATTAATATTCACAGCCACGAGATAACCGCACAGGCTCTTCCATAATATATACAACATCAGAGCATTCTCCTTTACATTACTGTAACGACCATCAGTCAAGTTTCCATAATTCTTAAACTTAGTGACGAATTTATTCTTTTTGAATAATGCAATGTATCGATCAATGGATATCCTACTACCATTGTTACACCTCTTCACGATGATCTTCTCCCTCATCAGCACGCGAAAACGGCTCAGCATGTCATTGCGAACGTGAAGCTCTACTTTGGATCCGTGAGTTCACGTCACCTCACCGAAAACGTCCTAGAAAGTGGGCTTATGCTGGTCACTAGGCTCATAGTCCAGAACAATAAATAGGCCCAATATGCCGTTAATGGGCCCACCGCAGTGAGCCCCATGCCCGTCATCCATCAAGGCAGTATCATTGCCAATCAGCACATTTCTGTCAATGTTAATAGAAGAAACCCCGCATTTGTTTTCATATCTATGCCCTGGTCCCTGGCCTAGTTCCGGGAGTTTCATGTAATCATACCATACGGCCTTGCAAGCCACGCCTTCATCAGGATCGAATGTTTCATCTTTGATCCCACTTTGTGCAAAAGGCCGTTTCCTGCCTTGCAGGAACAACCTTGCTCTTCTTCCGAAACTTGGCCCCGCACTCGAAATACCACCAGTGCTGCTGAACAGCCTTCGCCTTCGAGTGATGGGTTTGAGAGGAGTACCAGGACCGGCATATGTCTTTGTACCTCGACCAACCATTTCTTCCTACTGGATGAATTGAGACGACCTATCTGGTATACATTGCAATTTATATCACGTTTATTCACTATTTCACCTTTATGTCAATCAGTAATAGTTTTTTCCCCCATTCGACTGTATATTTCCTCATCTCCAAGCATGTTACAGCAATTTTCGTACTTTGATTCGAAATTCAAATTTATGAACAGTGAACAATTTCTAACACTCAGTGCTAAAGCGCCGAGATGGGGGACAGTGCGCTTTCCGCACTGCGAAAGGCTCCCCAAACGAAGGGTGAAGTACATCCCGAAGAGCACTACGTGCTCCATGCCACAATCCCTCACCACCGCGAAGAATCCTGCCATGTCTCTTATGTTTGCAATTTCTTCTGATTTTCAAAACGCACCATATCGAGCAATCTCCTCGAACATGGCGTATCCAGCAAGGAACGTTCAAAGTCTTCCATCACAGCGATATTTATCGTTCTCTCCTTCTGCCACGTGTCGCGCATCGCGATCACCAAATCGAGGATACGTGTTGGCAATCCCGATGTGAGCGGGATTGTATCCCATTCAAATTTTGATGTGGGCGGGATTATTCAAAATTTCAATTTCGAATTCGAAATTCGAATTTCAACAGTGCCACCAGGCACTATTCTCTACTCAACCCAATAGCACTGTTCACCTTGGTAGGACTGTGCTCTTCCGAACCGCTAGTAGTCTTCGGCCACGTGACAAAAGAGTACGGCAGCCCACGTTCGGAACGTGGGGGACAGGGAGGGCCTGTACTGCAGGCCATACAACCCAGGTCCTGGGTTGTCCTTTATCTCTCCTCCTGAGATCAAATCCGGGCCGTCCATCCGGACACCCTATCCACCCACCACGTGTCGCCCCGAGCGTTTTTAGTAATATTAGATGACACTCGGGAAGGGCTATATAAGCCAACCCATTCTACCCAATACGAGGGATAGTTTGTATTGGGGTGGTTGACGTCATCAGGTTGGGGTGAGATTCAACGTGCTCAGATCACCTTTTTCCTTCTTCATCAACGCAACATCTTACTTATTTATCCCAGGTGTGTTCTTACCAAGAACAAGCATTAGATGTGTAGACACCAAAATTTTAATTTTATTTAATTCAATTTTAGCTTTATTTTTTCTATTATTATTTTTTCTTATTTTTATTTTATTTTATTTTAATTAAGTAAGTTTGTAAAATGATAAGTTAGTGTTTATTTTTATTTATTTTAGTAAATTAGGTTCATCATTTTTCTTTTTAAGACATGTTTTGCATTAAATTTCTGAAAAAAGAAAATTCTCGCAAAAATTTGTTTTAATTTTTTTAAATTCAAGTGTTTCAAAATAAAATAAAAATTAGTAATGTGTTTAATGTTTTTGGTTACCCTAAACTTGTTTTGAAAAAACAAAATAAAACAAAATAAAAATAAAATAGGTAGAGGCCATGCAAACTAACTAAGTTGGATGGGTAGGCATTAGACAAGTGTCCTTATTTTTTGCACACCTCAACACTTAAGGCTATGGCTTGGACAAGTGTAGAGTTTAGGAAAAATCTGAAGAAAAAAACAAAAAAAAAAGAAAAGGCTAGAAGGGTTCGGCTAAGAAGAGAACTTTGGGGCAGGGAAAGAAAGAAAAAAAGAGAAGAAAAAGATAGGGTTTTAGGAGCAGTACAAGGAGAGAAAAAGGTTACGGGCAACAAGGGAAGATTGGGAGGAAGAAAGCGAGAAAAACTGAGAGAGGAAGAACGAAAGAGAAAAAGCTACGGGACAAGGAAAACAAGAAAGAAAGGAAGAAAAAGGGACTTCGGGGAAAGAGGGTTTCGGCAACGAAGGAAAAAAGGAAGAGAGGAGAAGAAAAAGGAAAAAAGAAGAGAAAGAGAGGAAAGGGGGAAATCTGGGGAAGGTTAGGAAGGAAAACAGCAAAGCAAAAGAACGAAAAAGAGAGGCAAAAGAGAAAACAGAAAGTGCAGAAAATCTTTCTGCAAAACCCATTATCAAGCTGACGAAGCAGCCATGCTCAGAGGGGATTTTCGATTAAATATCTAGCTTTTAAGAGAGTTTCTTCACTCCTGCATCATCTTGAGACGTATTGGAATAACTTTTGTGCAGAAAATATTTAAGGAAAATAACTCTAAGAAGGCCAAATCGAAGCCCCAAGTTCCGGATTCATCAGTACTGAAATTTCGGTAGCAAAATTTCTGGGCTTCACTCCAGTAAATGACAAGCATTTCTTGGGAGAACCTCACATCCATTCGACTGTAAGAACATTCCCATGTATATCAAAACTCCTTCCCTTGTTGATTTAACCTTTGTTACAAAGATTGAAGCCATTTGGACACGAGTTCTTGAGTTTAGCTGCTAGTTTGATATGTTTGTTTAATGGCTCTATCATGCCTATTTTTCTGATGATTTCTAGTTTGGCATTAGTCATTTAGAGTTTGATGAAAAATTCAATGAAATCAGAAGAGGCTGCTGCTCACATGAAAGCCATGAAACAGATTTTCTTATTCTTTTATCTCTTCTTTTTCTTTCACTTTATTTCCGCACAAGATGCATGGTCTTGCTTTGATTAGGATCATGTGTAGATCTGGAGTTGGGTTATGTTATGCTTGATTGGGTTCGTGATATGGTTAGTTTCTTTGTTTAGACGACTCATGCAAAGCTTGCTAAAGATGAACCCAGAAACTGGTGGAAAAGCTTTTGAATAAATCTGGAATTTGCAAGCTTCTCCCCACGTTACTGATTTCCCTCTCTCTTGTGTGCATAACATGGTATTTTGATGATGAGCCTATGAAACTTAATGGGAACTTGGAGGTTGGATCTTTGTTGTTGTTAAATTTTTTGTTGTTTGGCCGCATAAGGTTGTTGAAAGGTTTCAGAAGTTGCAAGAAAGCTTCAGAAGAAGAAATCTTCTTCGTAGCTTGCATGCAAATCAAAAATAAATTGTATTTTAACCCCTCAAATTTTTCCTTATTTCACTATGGCCCAAAAAATTGAAAAATTTAATCAATTTTGTTCCTTTAAAACGTTATTTTTCCTTGGTATGCTTTCATGTGATTTTTGGACAGATTATTGGTGAATTTTAGTATGAAATTAGAAGGTTTAATAATTTTTGATAAATTTATAATTTTGGTTTGGATTTTTAGTGAAATTTTGGGTAATTTTGTTGTTTAATTATAGCAAATGGATTTTCATTTATTTTTTGTAAATTTTAGCATTTGGTTTTGGTAGGTTTTATCTTAAACCCTTAATTTCATTTTTATTTTTAGACCCTTAATATTTGTAATAATAATAAATTGACCCCTCAAACTTCCGTAATTGTTTCAATTAGGTCCTTGCTTGTTTTAATTTCTTGAATATGGGTTATTTACTTTCATTTAAATGTTTTAATTGTTCAATTTCATGTTTATTTTCATCTCTTATGATTATTTATTAATTAAAGTAGTACCTTAATCATTTTTTTGTGTTGGAGGGTAGAAAGAGAGTAACTTCATTTCATTAGGTCACCAATTCAAGAGAGGTATACTCTACTCTTTATTTTGATTTTACTTGATCCTATGTACTCTTATGTGATTTTATGTGTGTAATTACATGTCTTTTGAATACTTTTCATTTCATTTCATTTATTTATTTATTCACTTTATTTGTTTTAATTTTGTATATTTATTTTGTTATTTAATTTTTGATTATTTGAAAGGCATTTAAATGCCAAATTATAATAGTTAGGTTATTATTTCATTTCATTTCATTCTTTCCCCTTTTAGATTGTAGTTAGGGCCCCCAAAATATAATAATTAGCTCTTTATTCGCTTTTATTTGTTTATGTGTTTGCATGCTTGTGTGTTTATGTGTTTACTCGCTTTTTTAGGATATTTGCATCTAGATATCATGCTTATGTGTTATGTGCTATATGTGATTTATGTGTTTATTTGCTTTTATTATGTTCTATATGATTTATTTGATTATAATAAATGTATGATGTCACCACACTAATCCAACGCTAGTTGTGGCCTCTTTTTTCGATTCCACACTAGTCCAACGCTAGTTGTGATCCTCTTTTCCAATTTCTCACTCGTCCAATACTAGTGAGAACTTATAAACATGCGTTAGTCCAAACACTAGACGCCTTAGAAATCACTACATTTTCATGCATATTTTCTACTTTTTAGGATTTTTTCATTTTGCATGACATTTTCCCCTATATGTGTATCCCTTATCCCATATTCCCACTATATGTATATCCCGTATCCCATTTTTCTCTATATGTATATTCCTTACCCCTATGTGTGAAACATGACATGTAGACTTGCATTTCATTTAAAAAAATTAAAACTATGTTAGATCATTTGGTTAATTAGATAGGAGAAATACCCTCGAATATGGGATATGGACGAGTATGACTCTCTAGTTTTAGCACGCTCGTATTCCCTCTATTAAAAGAAAAATTAAAAACACAAATTTTAGCCTCCCGTACCTGTTATGATGCATTCCTTTAGGTCATGTATATTTGTATAATTATTATTTTCTTTTCTTTCTTTCGAGTATCATATTTTTGCACATTCGTGACCTCTTCAAATAGTCAACTCGGGCATCACAATTTATGTGATTTACACCAATTAAATTTTGAAGAGATATTCCGATCCTCCGATATCCTCATAGGTTTAGCTTTTGCATCCATATAGTGACATCCAAATGTGATAAATTCTTATGTTAAAATAAGAAAATTTTGACTAAATCACACAATTAGCTCTAGGTTAGGTTGAAAGGGTACCTTAAATTTTATCCTTACCTTCCCTTTCTTCAAACGTGACTCCCGAATACTTTTATCTGATTTTCAAAGATTTGGAATCATTTTAAAAGGATTTTTTCTACTTTTTCTTTAAAAATTCATTTTAGCTGACTTGGTACACCTTAACTCAATACCAAGTGGCGACTCCCTATTTTTTCTTAAAAAACCCTTTTTAAAATTTTAATTTGGGTCAAAATCGTCGCACTTTCTAGTCCTATTCTAGGCCCATTTTCTTTATTTATTTTCTAAAAATCAAAAACTCATTTTCAATCAAAATTAAATCAAAATTCATTTTTTATAAAACCCGTAATTATTTATTTTTCATTCAAAAAATGGAGCGCGATAAGATGCAATTAGGAACATCCAATTCCCTATTTCTCCCATTTACATACGAGTTGCTCATGAAACCCACCAAGATGGATTTTCTCATCTACATTGTCTGATTCAATTCACAGGTAAATTTTACACTGAATATGCAAGGTTCTTTGATATGAAATCACCCAATTCAAATCCAATATTCCATCCCAATGTTCAAGGCGCAAGGAATTCTTCTGCAGTTAGGGATTACATATCAAAATACGGAAATTTTGTCGAATGGGGCAACTTTCGACCGGATGGTCGGAGCAGATTCTCATCTGACAAAACGAGGGAGGTATATGCCGCTGTGCTTGCCAAGGACGATAAGGGAATGGCCCTTGATGTCATCATTCACTACGACAAATTATCGAGTAATCTCGACATAATATTCCAGAAACCACCAGAATCATACATGACTCTATTCCCTCAGGCCCAACACGTTCCTATGTTCTTGATAAATTGGGTCATTCAAAATATAATCGAGCTTACTAACAGACCACACAGGCTTATGTCCATAATAATAGAAGACCCAAGTCGAATTGGTAAAACATGTTGGATTAGAAGTCTAAATTCTCAAGCACACAATTACTATGCAGGCCATATTGATTTGATCCATTACTGTGACAATGCATGGTATAACATCATAGATGACGTAAACCCTCAATTTCTCAAACACTGGAAAGAATTCTTAGGGGCACAATGAGATTGGTCATCCAATTGGAAATATGTCAAACCAAAGAAAATAAAAGGAAAAATTTCAACTATTGTGCTCTGCAATTCTGGTCCGAATTCTTCGTATCATGACTACTTAAGTGCACCAGATCGTGTGGATCTCCTCAACTGGATTAAGCAGAACGCAGCATTTTACTCCCTCGAACAGCCCCTATTCGCACTCACAAATCAAGATCAGGCACCACTTGTCCAAAAAGAAGAAGCGAATAACATGAATTAAGTTCGCGTGTGGCCGTCTATTCCGCCAGTGTAATAGATACAAAAAGGGACACCACGTTCCAGGCCAGTCCGACCACTTGGTCGGTGTCAATTCGGCCAAATTACAACCTACTCAAGAGGTTTCGTCTCGACAAGATGTGGGCACGGCTCCTAATCCAAACTCCTTGGTCCTTGAAAGACGTGGATCCCATTAGGATTAATGATAGGGTCGGAGCTCTTATAACGAGCCAATTATGTAATTATGGCCTCATAAGTCCGATTAATCTAGAATTAGCGTGTGGGTCCCTGCCACGTGTCTGGATTAACTGCAGGGAAGAGGATTTCGAATTTGTATGCATCTTGTTTAAGGATGAAATGAATTGAAGTATTAGTATTTTCACAGTGCATATTTATTACACGTGGCACTGTTGCATTAAATCCCTATCTACGTACAAATACTCAAATACTATGCCGTATACTACATTACATTTCTACGTATATCGCTGTGTATGTGGGGTCCACCCCCCTCGATCGAAGTGGTTAATGAGTCCGAGGGTTCGATTCCTTCTCATCAGTCCACATCTTCCACCGAAGGGGTTCAATTGCTCTCGGTGGAGCTTGGATTATCCGCAGCATCCCCTGACTCCGTCAGGTTCCCTTCAACTCCTTCACTGCCCTGAACAGCCGGTCCAATTCTCGGATGAATAGAAGACTCCCTAGGCGAAGGGCGAAGTACATCCCGAGGAGCACTACGTGCTCTATCCAACAGTTCCTCACTATCGCGAAGAATCCTGTCATGTCCCTCATGTTTGCCAGTTCTTCTAGTTTTTAAAACGCACCGTATCGAGCAATCACCTCGAACGGGACGTATCCAGTATGGAATGCTCAAAGTCTTCCATGACCGCGATATTTATCGTTCTCTCTTTCAACCACGTGCTGCGTATCGCGACCACCAAATTGGGGACACGTGTTGGCAATCCCGACGTGAGCGGGATTGTATCCCATTCAAATTTTGACGTGGGTGAGATTATTCGAAATTTTAATTTCGAATTCTAATTTTAAATTCGAATTTCAACAGTGCCACCAGGCACTGTTCTCTACTCAACCCAATTGCACCACCGTTCATTCTAGTGGAGCCGCGCTCTTCAGAGCGGCCACATGATCGAAGGAGTACGGCGGCCCACGTTCCAACATATGGGGCACAGGAAGGGCCTGCATTGCGGGCCATACAACCCAGGTCCTAGGTTGCCCTTTCTCTCTTCTTCTGAGATCAAATCCGGACCGTCCATTCTTCGGATGGACAACATGTGGACACTCTATCCATCACCGTCTACGTGTCGCCCCGAGCTTTTTTAGTAGTATTGTAAGACGCTCGGGAAGGGCTTTATAAGCCAACCCATTCTACCCAATACTAGGGAGAGTTTGTATTGGGGTGGGTGACGTAATCAGGTTGTAGTGAGATTCAATATGTCCAGATCACCTTCTTCCTTCTTCATCAACGTAAAGAATAACTTCTTCACTTATCCCCGGTGTGCTCTTACCAAAGGACAAACATTAGATGCAATTAGGAACATCCAATTCCCTATTTCTCCCATTTACATACTAATTGCTCATGAAATCCATCAAGATGGATTTCCTCATCTACATTAACTGATTCAATTCACAGGTAAATTTCGCACTGAATCTGCAAGATTATTCGATATCAAATCACCCAATTCAAATTCAATGTTCTATCCCAATGTTCAAGGTGCAAGAAATTCATCCGCAGTTAGGGATTATATATCAAAATAGGAAGATTTTGTCGAATGGGGCAATTTTCGACCAGATGGCAAGAGCAGATTCTCATCTGACACGGAGGAGGTATATGCCGCTGTGCTTGCCAAGGATGATAAGGGAATGACCCTTGATGTCATCAAGAAGGGCGATCCTCAATTATTCATCATTCACTACGACAAATTATCGAGTAATCTCGACAGAATATTCCAGAAATCACCAGAACCATACATGGCTCTATTCCCTCAGGCCCAACAAGTTCCTATGTTCTTGATAAATTGGGCCACCCAATTTGTAACTGGGCATACTAACAGTTCACACGTACTTATGTCCATAATAATAGAGAACCCAAGTCGAATTGGTAAAACATGTTGATTTAGAAGTTTCAATCCTCAGGCACACAATTACTATGTAGGGCATATTGATCTGGCCCATCACTGTGACAATGCGTGATATAACATCATAGATGACGTAAACCCTCAGTTTCTCAAACACTGCAAAAAATTCCTAGGGGCATAACGAGATTGGTCATCCAATTGAAAACATGCCAAATCAAGGAAAATAAAATGAGGAATTCCAACTATTGTACTCTGCAATCTTGGTCCCAATTCTTTATATCACGATTACTTAAGTGCACCAGATCGTTTGGATCTTCTCAACTGGACTAAGCAGAATGCAGCATTCTACTTCCTCAAACAGCTCCTATTCGTACTCACAAATTAAGATCGGGCAGCACCTGTCCAAGAAGAAGAGGCAAACAACAAGAATTAAGTTCGCATGTAGCTATATATTCCTCCAGTGTAATAGATACAATAAGGGACAACACGTTCCAGGCCAGTCCGACCACTTGGTCGGTGTCAATTCGGGCAAACTACAACCTCCGCAAGAGACTCCGTCTCGACAAGATGTGGGCACGACTCCTGATCAGGACTCCTTAGTCCTTGAAGGACGTGGATCCCATTAGGATTAATGATAGAGTCCGGGCTCTTATAACCAACCAATTATGTAATTATGGCATCATAAGTCCAATTAATCTAGAATTAGAGTGTAGGTCCCTACCACGGATCTGGATTAACTGCGGGAAAGCAGATTTCGAATTTGTACACATCTTATTTAAGGATGAAATGAAATGAACTATTGTTATTTCTATAGTTCATATTTATTACATGTGGCACTGCTGCATTAAATCCCTATCTACGCTTAAATACTCAAATACTATGCCGTATACTACATTACATTTCTACGTATATCACTGTGTATGTGGGGTCCACCTCCTCGATCGAAGGGGTTCACGAGTCCGAGGGTTCGATTCCTTCACATCAATCCACTTCTTCCACTGAAGGGGTTCAATTGCTCCCGGTGGAGCTAGGATCATCCGCAGCATCTCCTGACTCTGTCAGGATTCCCTTCAACTCTTTCATTGCCTTGAACAGCCGGTCCAATTTTCGGATGAATCGAAGGCTCCCTAGGCAAAAGGCGAAGCACATCCCGAGGAGCAGTGCGTGCTCCATGCCTCAGTCTCTCACCACAACGAAGAATCCTGCCATGTCCCTCATATTTGCCATTTCTTCTAGTTTTCAAAATGCACCGTATCGAGCAATCTCCTCGAACAGGACGTGTCCAACAAGGAATCTCAAAGTCTTCCATCATCGTGATATTTATCGTCCTCTCCTTCTGCCACGTGTCGCGTATCGTGACCAGCAAATCGAGGACACATGTCGGCAATCCCGACGTAGGCGTGATTGTATCACATTCAAATTTCGATATGGGCAAGATTATGCAAAATTTCAATTTCGAATTCGAATTCTAACAGTGCCATCGGGTACTGTTCTCTACTCAATCCATAGCACTGTTCATCCTAGTGGGGCTGTGCTTTTTCGAGCGGCCAGTGGCCTTCGATCACGTGACAAGACAGGGAGAGCCCGCACTGCGGGGCATGCAACCCAGGTCCTGGGTTGCCCTTGCTCTCTTCTCCTGAGATCAAATCTAAACTGTCTATCCTTCGAATGGACAACACGTGGACACCCTATCCACCGTTCACGTGCTGCCCCGAGCGTCTTTAATAATATTATAAGACGCTCGGGAAGTGATCATTAAGGGGGCCCACTCAATCCAGTCTACCCAATGCAACAGATACTCTAGAATAGGTTAGGTGACGTCATTCTATTGGATTGGGTGATGTCGTTTGGGTTGTGCTGGTAACAATGTATCATCATCTTTCTTTCGATTCAATCCACTGTTTCTCACCAGAAAACACAAAAGACTTACTTCCCAATCATCTCATCTTCATCAAAACTAAGAATACGATCAATATTCAATGAAAATACCAAGATCTTCCAGATTTCGAGTGAATTTATACATACGATGCAAGAATTGTTCCTCGAAGGTGTTCCACATTCTCCATATTTTATCTAATGGAGTATCGATCACAATCGATATTTTATCTGATAGAATGAATGTTCGATCAGAGAATGACTCATCAGAGAACAATCGTATCAATTCTAGATCCTTCGGACCTTAAGGTCCGAGAAGCTTCTCATTTGACAAATTAAAGAACTTGTGTGCCGCTACACTTGCCGGGGAAGCTAAGTGAATAGAATTAGGGTTATCAATGTATGGGCTACTTATACTGAGACCCAACGTATTCTCGATCAAGTGTTAATTGGGTCTCATACCAGGTCCAGGTCATTTTAATCGAAAATGTTATCAATTTATTGATCTATTGGGCCATTTAATTTGTCACTGGGTCATGCACCAGGTCCAATAAATAATCTCTGAATGTATTATCAGATGTTTGATTTAATAGGTCAATTAGAGGACAACTGGGTCAATTAATTTCTCGTGAGTCTTCCACCAGGCCCAAGTCAATTTAATCGAAAATGTTGATAACTTATTGATCCAATGGGCCATTTAAAATGTCATTGGATCTCGCACCAGACCCAATAAATAATAACAGTAGGCTCAACCATAGTGATCATCAATGAAGAAAATATATAACTCTCAGAAGCGTATTCATCAATCCTCATTCCAATTGCTATTTAAATGCACTCCATCTCACCCCAATGATTCAACCCCATTAAGCAGAATGCGACATTCTCCTTCTTCGAATAGCACTTATTTGCCCCCAGGTATTAAGATCAAGCACCACTTGTCCAAGAAAAAGAAAAGGCGAACAACAAGAATTAAGTTCGCGTGTGGATGCTGCATTCTGCATAGCAATGGATGCAATAAGAGACACCACGTTCTCAGCATTGATGCAACAAGAAAGTTACTCTTGGGAGTTCCAAAAGGATCCCCTCTACTTCACCACGTTCCAGGCCAGTCTGACCACTTGGTCGGTGTCAATTCGGGCAAACTACAATCTCCGCAAGAGACTCCGTCTCGACAAGATGTGGGCACGGCTCCTGATCAAGACTCCCTAGTCCTTGAAGGACGTGGATCCCATTAGGATTAATGATAGGGTCAGTACTCTTATAACGAGCCAATTATGTAATTACGGCGTCATAAGTCCAATTAATCTAAAATTAGCGTGTAGGTCCCTGCCACGTATCTGGATTAACTGTAGAAAAGCAGATTTTAAATTTGTACGCATTTTATTTAAGGATGAAATCTGCATTAAATCTCTATCTACGTACAAATACTCAAATACTATGCCGTATGCTATATTACATTTCTATGTATGTCGCCGTATATGTGGGGTCCATCTCCTCGATCAAAGGGATTCATGTGTCCGAGGGTTCGATTCCTCCTCATCAGTCCACTTCTTCCACCGAAGATGTTCAATTGCTCCCGGTGGAGCTGGGATCATCCGCAGCATCTCCTGACTTCGTCAGGGTTTCCTTCAACTCCTCCACTGCTTTGAACAGCCGGTCCAATTTTCGGATGAATCGAAAGCTCCCTGGGCGAAGGGCAAAGTATATCTCGAGAAGCACTACGTGTTCCATGCCGCAGTCCCTCACCACCGCGAAGAATCCTGCCATGTCTCTCATGTTTGCCATTTCTTCTGGTCTTTAAAATGCATCGTATCGAGCAATCTCCTCGAACAGGGCGTGTTCAACAAGGAATGCTCAAAGTCTTCCATCACCGCGATATTTATTGTCCTCTCCTTCTGCCACGTACCGTGCATCGCAACCACCAAACCGGGAACACGTGCTGGCAATCCCGACGTGGGCAGGATTGTATACCATTCAAATTTCGATGCGCGACACGTGGCAGAAGGAGAAAACGATAAATATCGCAGTGATAGAAGACTTTGAGCATTTCCTGCGTGACACGCCCTGTTTGAGGAGATTGATCGATACGGTGCGTTTTGAAAATCAGAAGAAATGGCAAACATGAGGGACATGACAGAATTCTTCGCGGTGGTGAGGGACTGTGGCATGGAGCACGTAGTGCTCCTCGGGATGTATTTCGCCCTTCACCTAGCGAGCCTTCGATTCATCTAGGAATTGGACCGGCTGTTCAGGGCAATGAAGAAGTTGAAGGAAACCCTGACGAAGTCAGGGGATGCTTCGGATGATCCCAGTTCCACAGGGAGCAATGAACCCTTTTGGTGGAAGAAGTGGATTGATGAGAAGTGGTCATTATCGAACCATAAATCGTCAGGAAACAAGCATGGCAAAACCAATGAAACGAGAAAATGGCACTAACAGCAAAAGTGCAAGAGTTCATGTCCAATGGGTTTAAATCTTTGTGAAAAACGTGTTAAATCAACAAGGAGAGAAGTCATGGTTACCTGAGAGTGCTTGCATGGTGGAATGGATGTGAGATACTCCCAAAAATGCGTGCTGATTTGTGAAATGAAGCCCAACAAAATTTTGTTGCAGAAACCGTAGCGTTGATGAATCATCTACTTTGAGCTTCAATTTGACCGGCTTGGAGACCTTTTTTTTTTCAAAGTGATTTCTAAATAAAAGTTATTCTACTATACCATAGGAAAGTGCAGAAAATCAAGAGTCCTCTCAAAAACCTAAAATCTACGCCGGAATTCGAGACAGAACTAGGCTAGTGAGCCAGCCTGGTCACGAAATTTTTGCAGAATTTTCTCTTGCTCTTCCTCTCTTCAGTTTCTCTTCTTTTAATGGTTGCATTTTCATCCATTTATATGGCACAAATCCCTCCCCCCCAAACCCTGGGAGCAACCATGGGGATGGGTTAGCTTTTAAGGATTGATTTTGAACCATTAGATGATGGGTTTCGGATAAAAATTGATAGTTGATCTGGCACTTGTCATGGTTACCTGAGAGTACTTGCACGGTGGAATGGACGTGAGATACTCCCAAAAATGCGTGTTGATTTGTGAAATGAAACCCAGCAAAATTGTGTCACAGAAACCGCAGCGTTGATGAATCAGCTATTTTGAGCTTCAATTTGACCGGCTTGGAGGCATTTTTTCAAAGTGACTTCTAAATGAAAGTTATTCTATTGTACCATAGGAAAGTGTAGAAAAGCAAGAGTCCTCTCAAAAACCTAAAATCTACGCTGGAATTCGAGACAGAACTAGGCTAGTGAACCAGCCTGGTCACGAAATTTTTGCAGAATTTTCTCTTGCTCTTCCTCTCTTCATTATCTCTCTTTTTGCTGTTTTTCTTTTTGTTTTTTTCTTGCTCCGCCACCTTTCCTCTTTTTCTCCTCTTTTAATGGCTGCATCTTTATCCATTTATATGGCACAAATCCCTCCCCCCCAAACCCTGGGAGCAACAATAAGGATGGGTTAGCTTTTAGGGGTTGATTTTGAACCATTAGATGATGGGTTTTGGATAAAAATTGATAGTTGATCTGGCACTTGTACTGGAAGACTTGAAAAGGAGGAAAATGGAGCGGGATTCAAGAGAAAATTGGACCCAAAATGGCAGCTGGAATTTCTTGTACTATTTCTTGCTTGTGGGTTGGTACGATGGTGATAAAGAATGGCGCGCTTGCTGTGCACGCGGGCGTGGAAGAGATTTTTTTTTTTTACAAAACTGATTTCTGATTTTTGTTTTCTATTTCTTTGCTTTTCTTTTATTTTTTTTCCAATTTTCTCAAAAAAAAAAGAAATGAAAAAATAAAATAAAATTTAACTAAAAATAAATAAATAAAATGGTAAAATTTTGGTGTCTACACTAGTGATAATATATGTAGTTTATGTTTTGGATATAAATTTATAATAATAATAATAATAATATATTTAGTATTGATAAGCCTAATCTAAAATAAGTCGAAGTCCCAATACATTTATGAGTTCAGTATGACCCTCATAATGTAAATTCAAAAACTTGAATCTTTTACCTTTTTTTTGACTCGTTGTGAATTTATTAAAACCCGACTAACCCAATTAATGCCACTCTCAACAAGTCGTGTAAAGATAATTTTGCAAATTAGAGGGTCTCCAACTTTAATTTAAGTAAAGAATAGGGGAGGCAAATGCAACATAATCCGGCATTTTTAAAGCAGCTCCAAACAAGCTCGAAGTATTTGCTGGCAAACGTAACTGGCCGTCCTACCCCCAAAGCTCCTCCTCCTCGCTATTCATCCGCTTCGACAAAAACCCTAATTTTTCCCTCCAAATCCTAATTCCTTTTGAGCCAATCAGATCGCAAACTTTCTTTTCTGTTGGAATAATCAGCCACATTTCCTCCGATTTTGAATCCTCCCCAGCCATGGTAAGTTTTCACTTCCCTTTTCTCATTTCTATCTTCTCTCTTTCCCTTTTCGTAGTGCTTCATTCCTCATCTTTGCTTAATTGATATTTAATTAATCTTTAGAGAAAACTTTGAGGAAATTCATGTTTGTTAGACAAAATTGCGGGATGAATCCTTTGGTTTTAGCTTAAAATGGTATTATGTTTCTATCTTCTTTTCTGTTTTTTGGAAGTGCTTACCATGGGAAAGTTTGGTTTTTTGTTTTTTATTCTTTTTTGGGTTTGATTTGCTAGCTATTTGTTATGAATGTCAAGAAAATTTATCACTTGTTATATGTATTTTATGCTTCAATTTAAAATGCTGAAGATAGTTTTTGGGGAAAAATGTCGAAACAATGTTTTCTACCTGCCTAATGGCGCCTAGATTGAAGTCAAAGAGAATGTCTTTGTGCACTCTAAATATGGTTTTATCCTCGGATTTAGCGGAGATTAATGTTTTTGGTACAAAGATTGTCGATTTACATTTCAGGATCATTAGAATGATTGTTTTTAATGCTTCCTAAACCTCGTAGGCGTCGAGATTGGGGTTGATACTTATGCTGTATCATAGTAGTTAGTAATGAGAATACTGTTCTGATAGACAAATTAGTGTACTTACATCTCAATGATAAAGATAATTATATTTAGAACTTCCAAAACCTCCTTATGAGGCCACAAACTTGTGCACCAATTAAGAACTTTTAAGTGCATGTCATATTCTTAAAGTAGAAGCAAGTGTTGTTGCTACTTTTGGGTTGCTTCCTTGGGACAATTTGAATAGAGGGCTTTATCAAGCACAGATAGATGAGAAGATCCCTTATTGGTGCTTCTTAGAACTTGTCATTTTGTTAAAAACCAGGTGCATTTTGTTTTTACGGATGTTGGAAATGCAATATCTTTCCATATGTTTTCTGGTTAATGTGCTGCTGCAGCTGTACTTGTACCTTTTGATGTGTAAGGAGTGTAGTAGATCGCGTTTTGATGCTTTTGTAAGTAATTGGGAATTTCTTGAATATTTTAGTCTCTTTCTGCAATAGCTTCTTTGGCCTTCGAAAAATAAAAGTGATTGCAAGTAGAAGATAGACTTAATTTTTATGGTTCATTTCCTTTATCTTCTAGAGTTAGGTTAGTTATGGGAATCAAATCACCAAAAGTGGCAGTTCTTTGTCATCCCATCTGCATATGTGTCCATTGAAGTCAGACCAAGATAGCTACGAATTTATGGTTACCTATCGCTAATTTGCCATATCTTTCATCATGGATACCATATGTTTACGGAGAAAGGTTAAATTACAGTCCGCTACTTCATTGTGAGGTACGGATGATTAGTTGGCAAGGAGCACCAATGGGCTACCAGCTTGTCTAGTTCAATGTGCAACAGAAAAGGTTTCCTCCTTAGTTCTGATCTCTCTAACACCCTTCCTCTTACCTTCTCCATTACTCCAATACTGTCACAATTTCTGCCACAATTGTGTCCAATGGCTAATTAATTCCATGATTTTATGGACTACTTGTGAAATCAAAATTAACAAGTGAACTCCACAAATCTCATGTATCCAGTAAACTTTTCAATCAAACAAATACCTTCATCCCAATATCACTCTTTTTTTCAAAGCATGTGCATGTAATATACAGCCAGCCAGTTGATCATGAATCACGGTGTTAACATCAAGATCAGCATGGAAAATTGGAAGGTATTAAAAGGGAGGAGAGGTTGCGAGTAATGAATAGAAGATAAAATAGAGATGGCCATTTGGGGTTTGCAGATTGATGATATGGGATTTGGATTTGGACTTGGAAGAGGGTACGAAAGTGGGAACGAGTGGGAGGAGAAAAGGTGGCAGGCGACAAGAAGGGTGAAAAATAGGTGATTTGTGTGAGGAAGAGGAAGAATGACACAAGTCCTGGAGACATTGCTCATGAGAGGTAGGGTGGACGGGTCTATTTTTGATTAACAAAACTATTGGGTTTCTTTTTGAAATTATGAACAACTGAAAAGATTGGTGTCTGTGACTCTTAGATCACAGACGTCTGTTACCTAAGTACTACTTTTATATGGGATAGTTTCACAAACCTCCCTTGAGGTTTATGACAATTTCACTCCCCTCGGGTTTTACAAATTACACTGACCTCCCTTGTCACAATAAGATGACTATAATGACCTTCGCTTAATAGAAAATACACATTATAATGAAATGAGATTAAAAAAAAAAAAGAAGAAACCCTAGCTCTCCTGCTCACAAGTCTCAGCCAATGACGATGATTCTGTTTCACTTATTGTCACTGTGTTCTCATCCATCAACCCCTTCCTCCCATAACTTGCTCTCAAATTCCCAACAACCTTTGCCTACAACTACTACAAATCACACCACAATGGATCCCTTCAAACTCTATTGTATATTACCATTCCTCCTGTCTTCTCTTTGGAATTGCCAAATTACAAGTTCAGTTGATGGATCAGATTTCATGGTTAAAGTAAAATCTGATTTCATGGTCAAACTAAAAGGAGATAAAGAGGCTCACAATAATAAAAGAGGAAGAGGAACCGAAGTTGGCACATTTGCTAATTTGTCTGTGATCCATTCAAAAAACTTTTGTAGGGTGTTAATAACTGCATTTGGGTTTCTGTTTATGCTTAGCAATTGTTGGTTGTGGTTTTTCTATGGAGGTAGAGCTTTTTCTTTGTATTTAAGACATTAACATGTTTGGGGATTTGATATGGGCTAGACTATTTTGTTTTGAGATGGTGTGGGCATTGGGTTTGAAGTTTGGGGCGTTATTAGTTGTGAATAGAGTGTTGGTTTTTGGCAAAATGAATTTCTTGAACATCTCTATAGTCATAATGATGCCTTCTCTTAATCTTGATTAATCCTGTCAATGACTAAAACTTCCCTGAGGATTTTCTTCAAAACCATAATATGTGGCTCTTGCAGTTGGAGTAGAGCCACTTGTATGGAACCAATCCATGGCATCCTATGCTGAAGATTATGCAAACATAAGAGTAGTTGATTGTGAGTTTAACCATTTTATGGAACCAAATGGTGAGAATATTTCTGAAGGATCAAACAAATCTTTAGTGTCTGATGCATGCTTTGGGAGAAGCAATTTTATAACTAAAATGATGAAATTGCTTGGGTTTCGAATTTGGAATTAGAGTCTGTTAGGCTGGTTTGGTAGTATAGTGGGTTCAACGGAAATGTGGAAGGTGGTTGACAAGACATTTTTTGTTTTGTTTTTTATGAAAAAGGTAGTTTAGGATTTTTGAGGAAAAATCTAGCCTTTTGGGCCTATATTGTTACATGAATTGCAAAAGCAAACGAGGTAGGTGTAATTTAATAAACTTGAGGGGAGCTCTTTGCAATTGTCAGAAACTTCAGGGGTGTTTTCTAAAATGATCCCTTTTTATATTGTACACGACTCTGATTAAGAAATATGGTGTTATCTCACAATAAATTCCCTGGAATCATATAGAAGATTACTTCGAAGTATGTCTGGAGTATAAACTTCAATACTGTTGCAATCTTCTTTCTAGGAGGTCAACTAGATTTTGGTCACAGGTACAATATTACCTCGATGTTAAACTGATAGTGGTTGAAGTGATCAGGACATGATTGGTATTGATGTGTTGTCATTTCTTGTGAACATGTATGATAGATGAAAATAGGAAAAAACAACAAAAGTGGGTTTAGGATGAAATGAGCATGCTGCATATCCCCGTTTGGCCAGGCGGTACTGCTTTTTGCCTTGTACAATTTAATGCATCATAGTAGATGATGCAGTATGTAAATCGGTAGCTTTATTGCAAGTATCATTTATGAATTAAGTTGGAATTTACTATTTTCTTAAGTTGATATTTAATATGCATGGTAGTAACCTCTTTGACAATTTTTATGTTTATGCCTGCACAGGCTGCTAAAATTCTTGCAAATTTGATTGTAATGGGCTCTGGGATTTTGATCAGGGCATTCGCTCAAGCTTATCGTCAAGCACTTGCAAGTGAGTCTCTTTCTAAGCCCAAAGCTTGGTACTTCTGTGCTATTTCTCTAACAATGTTTTCTCTAACAGATGAAATAAACAAGAAAACTGAATTTACTCTAAATTAACTATTACAATTGCAGTAACATCTGAACTGTGGAACATTGGAATTTTTTTCCTTTCTTCCAAGAGAAGAAAAGTTTTGCCGGTACAAGAGTATGTAAAGTTTAGTGTAGCTTCATTTATCAGCATTCTGTATTAATTTAGTAGAACTTACAGATGAAGTAAACAAGAAAACTGAATCTACTCTAAATTAACTATTGCAATTGCAGTAGCATCTGAACTGTGAAACATTGGAATTTTTTCCTTGATATTTATATTATAGAACTTTGTATTATGCTTCATGTGCATGGGACCCTGAAATTTTCTGTTTCTATTCAATTTGTTTTTAAATCACTTCAAAATATGTACCAAAGTGGTTCCTTTATACATCTAATTAACTGTAGTTTTTATTGGTTACCTCAGAATTGCCCAGCTGCTCTAAGTAACGTGGTCCCATTTCAGAAATCTGTTTATTGAGTATCTCATGCTGCCTTTTTGAATACCCCAAGTTCTTGGGATGGAGAGCAACTAGATACTGAAGTGTGACTATCGAGTCTATTAAAAAGGCTTCTTGACACAGACACCATAGAAGAATAACATTTCGAATAAGATTACTTATTTGAAGTGTCATTACCCAATGTGATTGAGCTTGTGTTAGCATAGGTTAATGATTGGTAGAAGTTGGTACTCCATGATTTACCTGAGTGGAGGGTTCACTGTATAGATCAGTGTCCGGCAAAGATTTTAAATTTGGACACTAACTTCTTGTAGGCCTTCGCCATCTGTGAATGAGACTTGATGCGAGAACAGTTACTTTCAATTTGTCTCAGGGTTTAAGCTTATAAGTGAATCAAGAACCTTTTGAAGATGGTTCATAGCGTGTAATCCTTGTTCAAGGCAAAACCATTCTGAGATTTCAGTGTCTTCCCTCAAAATGGACAGACTTCTTGCTTAGTTTGTTATATATATTCCTTAGGTAGATGGACATAATTTACTGGATTTTTCTGCCCCATTTGTGAGAAACAAAGCATACCCCTCTCTGCTGTGCCACATTGCCGAACAGATAAAAGATACACGTGCAGGAAAGAAAGAGAGGAGAAAACGTACCTTGCTGGCATGCAACTTACTCCAGCAAGTGATGACAAGTAGTACCAATGACATTTTTGAATTAGCAGCGGCATGAGTTAACAGAAGCCTCTTTTGATGCTACTTTCTACCTGCATTTCTTGGCTTCTGTGAGGATTGCTTTCACTCATTCTTGTTTCATCCATCTGTTCTTGGTCATCTTGACCTGCAATAATAGGTTTATGCATGTTGGTTGCTTGTCTTGTGATGCATGCACTAGGATTCTATCAACATTTCTTGTGGTTTTGGACTAGTGCAAGTCTATTCTTGTGTTTAATAGGAAATATTTATCTCAATAAATAACTAAAATATAGCTCATTGCAGATGCTTCAAAGACTGGTGTTGCTCAAGAGACGTTACAAAATGTGGCTCGTAGGGGTAGCAAAATTATGACAGAGCAAGAAGCTAGACAGATTCTTGGTGTTAGTGAGCAGTCCACGTGGGAGGAGATATTGCAGGTCAAATTTTTAAACAATTTGGTCCAACTTCTGTGCATATTTATACATCTTTCTAACATTGCTTGGACTCGTGCAGAAATATGACAATTTGTTTGAGAGCAACACCAAGAATGGAAGCTTCTATCTTCAGTCAAAAGTTCACAGGGCTAAGGAATGTCTGGAAAATGTTAATCAAGGCAAAGAGCAGGGATCTTCGGGCCAAAACACATGAAGGTCGCCTGTTCCTTGGCCATTGCATTCTTGTATATCAAAATCAAACAGTAATTGCTAGAATTTTTTTGCCAATCAGTTGCTTCTTTTCGTTTAATCGCTGTTTTCTCATAGCCATGTCTTTGTACTCTGTAGCATGTTTATACTAACTTACTGCAGATCCTAAAAGATTAGTTGTTCTGTAGACTTACTGATGAAGTGGAAGATGACATGATTTGCCTCCCTTTTTGGCCTGATCAAGTGGATGATGACATGAGTTACCTCCCTTTTTGGCATTGTCCGCGTAGAGATTTATTACTTCTGTTAGTAATGTACTCAAGTAATAAGTACTTTTTGGGAGATGGACAGGGGCAGGGACAGGTATGGTTGCAAAGGTTTTGTGCAAAATGCACAACGTGTAATTTTGTATGCGCACGGTGTAACTCACTTTTAATGTGTAATTATAGAATAAAATTTTGTGGGTTCCACACATGGTGTGGAAAACGATGTATAAGATGCAATTTAAATCTTACATTTTTTTTTGGCCAAATCTTGATCATAAACGTTTAGAAATGTTAACCGTTCCTGTCCCTCCTCTTTGGGGAGATAGTATTCTTCACTTCTCATTTCTCCCACTTTCCTTTCCTTGACACGTTGTAAGTTGTTTCATGTTCCCAGTTGACAAAAATAGATGTGATGTTCCAAGTCGGTCTTTTGTATTTTCTTCAAGGCAAATTTATATATGGAATTTGTTATGTTTTGTCACGACGATCTTTGATGAAATTAAAGGGTCATAGAGTGAAAATATGGGATGTGATAAGGGAGTTGCCTGGAGCCAAGTCCGACGAGTAAAATGTGAGATGCATATTTCAATAAATAAATGAATAATTGAACTCTAGGAACCAGAGCCTCGTCTGGTAAAAATTAGAACGGATGATTTAATTACAGGGTGGATGTAATTTGCCAAACTTTAGCATATTCCAGGCCCCATTTAGGCCGTTTCTTCTTTCTCCTTTCTTCGTTTTCTCCTCCTTTATTTAAATGAAAGAATCACAAAACTCAAAAAACCATTTAGAAAACTATATTTATTTTTCCTTTAATTAAAGATGTGCGGCATAAAAATTTGCTGGATGCATTCTTAAAGACGTAGTTCTCCCAACAGGATGTATGAGCAGCATTTGGAAGCCACATGATCTTCAAAACTTGCTGAATGCATTCTTTCAAGTATATAGTTTGCCCAACAGGACATAGAAGTCGCATTTGATGGCCACATGATCTTCAAATGCTATATCAACATGAGATATGGTAGCTGCTAATAGAAGTAGTTGCAAAAATCAAACTAGTGCTAAAGGCACACATGTTGTGTGTGTAATTCAAGAAAAAAAAATTTTGTGAATTAATTTTACATAAAATTTTCATTACTTAAATATATTGTGGTATTTTAACCTTTTTTTTTCCATCAAATGATGATTATTTTTATGGTTACAATGCTTATAGATAGTTATTTTATCAAAATGTGTCTAGACAGTTATAGTTACATAAATCAATATTGAGTGTGTTTGTGCTCACACAAAATTTGTTTGGATTGCACATTATTTATACCTTATTTATATACACTGGCTATACTGACTTGCTTGTATCGTCAACACATTTTTTAATTATCTTTTTATCTCATATACATCACATTTAAAAAGTGCTACAGTATTTTTAAAAAAATCTTCACAAAATTATCTCAAATAATTTACCATCCAAACACACTCATTGTTGCATGCTACATCTTGACTAGAACTAACTTAGCAAAAAGGTCTTCCCGTTAGTATCATCAATAAGATGACCAATTTATGCTCATCAAAATCCTTGGATGTCAAAATTTCCCTTTTGAAAGACAACAGTAATGCTTTCCCTCACAATTTCATAAAATACATCTCCAGTGTTTTAATAGGCACTTATTTCCTTACTTACTTTATACCTACTAGTGATCGGGACACACTCGATGCATGTGCACTCTGTTAAACATATGATATAATAAAAAAAAATGATAGACTAAGAAACAAATGAAAAATAGTTGAGAAATATGCACACACACACACACAATAGCCAAACCAAGAAAGGAAAAAGTATAAAAGACTATTGTTTGATTTCACTGACGAAACGAAACCCTCCGATCGACCACCACTTGGAGTGAAAATTGGGGCTTTTAGACTCTTCTTCCAGTTCCTTCAGTAAATTCTTTGCTTTCTATTTTCTGTTAGTTTGTTGCAGAACTTCAATGCTAACTATGTTGAAAATAAAGTTACGTCATGTCGATTCAAGTATAATATGTTTTCATAGTTTTATTGTCTAAAATACTTAAATAATTAATCGATAAAATGATATATCATTAGTAAGTTATGATGGGCATAGACCATGGGAAAAGCTATCAATTCAATCATATGCAGTAGGGTAAGTTTGCTCAATACTCAATCTATTTAATCCAGTAATGATTACCCTAACTCGTTCTGCATGAGTAAAGATTCTAACATCTAACTTGGGTGCGACAAAATTATTTGCAGCTCCATTTGCAGTCATCACTTCCTGGATTGTATTTTCATAATACAGACAAAAAAAAACAAAATTTCTACAAACTTAACTCAGTCATTTAATGTCCAACGGATGACAGATTGAAGAAAACGAGGTCTCCGATATATTAAGGTGACAAAATAATGTATTTTTGGGCTAAACTTATATATATTCATGGACCAGAACTGGCAGATATGGTTGGATTCTTACCTGGATATAACTTTTTGACCACACTATATATGTAGCACAGATTACTTCCATCCTTTTGTTAAGGCTTTCACGCCTAACTGGAAAATCATCCCTTTGTCAAAGCTATCAAGCCTAGTTACTATTCCATGCTTTTGTGACAGCTCTGTTTGGATCCACTAATTTTTCAAAAATTAGTTTTTTAAATAAAAATTTTTAAAAGGTACTTTAAAAAGTAGTCTAAATTTTTTTTAATATTAAAAAAATATCTCAAAATATATTTTAAAAACTCTACTACTCTTAAATTTTCTAAAATATTTTCTAAAAATATCCCAAAATATACTCTAAAAACTTTGCTACAGTAAAATTTTTCAAAAACACATCCAAAAATAGCTAATTCAAACGGGGAACTCACTAAGAACCAAGGATTGGCTGTATGACAGTCTGAGCGTAAATATTGGCGGTGTAGACATACATGGCTATGTAAAAACCCTTTATCTATCAATGTAACTATACCTATGTTTATTGTTAGCTATGATTGCAGCTTTTGAAATTAACGGTGCTTATTTAGTGTTCTTAGTTCTCATAATTACTGTTAAATTTGATCCTCTCTTGGAAATCTTAGTTATTATAATTTTTGTTAAATCTGGTATGTATCTGAGCTAAACTGTCATAGTTGAAGTTTCGCAATAATCTCTGATATAGTAAATACCATTATCATGTATTTGTCAAAAGCCTTGAGTTTTAAACACTTCTGTGGCGACCCCACTTCTCCCTAAGGCGAACCAGAGGGTTGGCGGGCCGTCTGCCCAACTGTCACCAGGACTCACGCAAGCACACTAACCCAAATCCTTCCGAAGATTAACCTCGTCTATTTCAAAGACGATTCTCCCAAAATGGCCAATTACTAAGCCCACGTTAACTTCAAAGATAACAGTAATTTAGAATAGCCAATCGACGGCTCCTAAGCATCTCACGCGTTACAGCCAAGGAATAAAGTCGTACAATTCCGGATATACAATTTCATACACCACAATTACAAACATACAAGCCAAACATTCGAATTAGGGTTTACACATTTTCCAACTTCAAGTGGCAATCCAATGCCAAAAGTACGTGGTTTAAATTAAAGCACAATACAACCCAAAAGAGAAGCCATAATATTCATCTACATAAAAAAAAAAAAAACATAGATAAGTTTCAAGGCTTTCAATTGCCAGAACCTGTCAAGAAAAACAAATAAACGTGGGGTGAGCTAAAACTCAGTGGTGCCCCAAAACATGCAATTAAATAAAACAACTAACACGTATTAATTTCAACTGAAGTAAACAATTAGGAAAGCGCATAACAGTACAAGGTAGGATACGGGGGCTCTCAGGAGCCATTTTCCGCGCTTGATCAAAATTTACCGTAGTTGACCCTCCGTCAACTCTCACTACTTACGGTCCATGTAGAACTCCTTATTTTACTTAACTCCGGCCACCGATCATACCCCAGCTCCGGGCCCGCACGACAAAATAAATGAGAGCGGTAGTACTCGAGTATACCCCCTGGATAAACTAATCGAGGGATTCACCCAACGACGTCACGAAATAAGAAAGCAGTAATATTCGAATATACCCTTTGGATAATTAGTCGAAGGTGTCACCCAACGACGTCACGAAATAAGAAAGCACTAATATTCGAATATACCCTTTGGATAATTAGTCGAGGGATTCACCCAACGACGTCACAACACTTAAGATATTCACGAAAACACTTCACACAAGTCACCACTCGAACGGCTAGTGTGATAAAGTACACACTGCTCATTTCGATGGATCAGAAATCATTTTTGGCAATTACCACATATCGAGTCAAGAAAGCACTTTAACCAAATAGGCATAGAACAAGCTGGGACACTCACCTAGGAGTGAAGCTCAAAGGTCAAGCTGGGAATCAAAATCCGCGTCCTCGCTAAACCCTAAAATACCAAATTTTAAAACTATAAGTTGGCTATACCAGCTCTAGGGTCACGTAGGGAATTTATTCGCATGTATGACTGATTTATTTTCTTGAAACAAGTCGACAAACCATGTAGTATTAAAACTAGTAAAATACTTTGTAAACTTTCCTTAGTATTACTTTTCTTGTAAAAGTGTTACTAGAACTAATTTACGTGAAATAATGTTTCTTGCCGAGCAAGCTTTCTACGCTTTTAGCTAAAGTTAGTAAAGACTCGCATTTTGTAACTTTTCCTATAGATAGCTAGCCAAGGACAAATCTTAAGAAAGAAAAGGAATTGAAACAAGACATAGGTTTTTTTTTTAAAGCTAGAAAAAAAAATTATTTTCCATAACCATTAAGGCTAGTTTAAGCTAAAGGAATCTTGTCGGGTTGGCAAAATTTAGGGCAAAATACTAAATACTGAATTTTATCTTTTAATACTAGCGTAAAAATATTTTTGATTAGCTTGATCAAAATTGCTCGAGTTCACAGGGTCGAAACGACTTTCACAATTTCGATTCCATTTCGAAATCACATTATGGCTCAAATTTGTCGACATGGTAAAATCACATTTCAAATAGCAAATCACTAGGGCTTCTTCAATCATTAGCCCTAGATTTCAACAGATGCATTTCTGCTAGAAAAGTAAAACAAGTGACCAAGGTTTCGTCAATCATTAGCTCTTGGTTTTGGCAAGCTCATATCACATCTCAACTTAATCAAAATAAACATAAGGCCTCCAAGCAATTCCAGCAGTTTAATTTCATCAACTTTAACACTTATATAAAATCATTCAAATGGCCAAAATTATCCATTCCAATACCGATAATTTTATCGCAACATTACAGTCATAATAAAATCAAATTGTCACTCCGAAATGCACATGCAAGACCCTCTTAATATAGCTTAAAGTGAAATCAATGAACATAAGATATTTTACAGCTCGAAACAGCATTTTTAGAACTAAAATTCGCCAAAAGAAGTCTGGAAAATTCCTTTACTACCTCTATCAGCTCGCTTGAAAATCTTCCAGGTCTACACTTCAACATTCTTTACTAAATCCTCCAAAATATTAAACGTGTCATAGCTAAACAACTTACACAACTTAAGATACACATTTTTCATGCATTTCAAAACCATTATACTCCAAGGAAAACTCCCGAAACCAATTAAAATTTCCAGCTCACCCTTCTCGGATTTCACCACATTTTCCAGCACCTCATTAATCTTAGATCAAAATTTTCATCGACTAAAACAGTGTTTTAAGTACTCAAATTAGTCATGCAAAAACTTATCTAGCTAATTAACATTTCCAATTCAAAATTAACTTTAAACAACAGCTGCAAACCCCAAAATTTTCCAGGTTCAAACTAGCATTTTCCAGTTCAAGCCTCACGGCTTTCACAAAATGTTTCCAGTACTTAGGTGTTCATAAATCCCATTTTTCCTCGGTTGAACATGGTTTTAGATACTCAAATCCAACATGCAATCACTTAACTAGTTAATTAACATATCTAGTTCAGGAATTAACCTCGATCAGCAACACAAAATCATCTAAAATTTCCAGAAATTTCCAGCTATCTCGGATGAGGTTGCATGCGACATTTTTCTGTTTCATTTTTTTTTCTTCTGTAGCCGAGGTGTTTAGTTGCATGCTAAGCTTGAACACTTGGTTATTAACTAGCTAATCATAGCTATAAGTTCAGATTACTCCTATTAAACCGAATTAAAGCTGAAATTCCAAATCAATCTCGCCGCAGCTTTTATTCTTCCAAAATCAGATTTCTTTTTCTTTTTTTTTTTCTCTTGCTTTTTATCTCATCATCCGAACACATAAACATGGCATGCATGTCCTTAATCATCATGTTTTCACTTAGCTAATTACAATTTCAGGTTCAGATTACCAAAATAAAATAAATTGAAACCTACATTTCTTAATCACTCTCGGCAAAATTCCATTTTCAGCGCACATCAGATTTTTCTCTCCTAAATCATCATCCGAATGATTAAGATCAACATGCAAGCTCTGATACGGCTTATTCTATCAGTAAATAGCTAATCTAAGTTTCTAATTTACCTCAGCTAGGAACTCAGCTCACGCACAAGAAAGCCGTGAACTTTTTCTCTCGGCTCGCGCACGCTGTTTGGTCCTGGTTTTCGGGTTGCAGCTGGAATGGTGTTGCGGTGAAGATGATTGCAGTTGGTTGAGGGTAAAGGGTGCAACAAGGGATGAAGCTCACACAGTGCTGCTCCCCTTTCTTCTCTCCAGCTCACGGGTAGGGCAGAAAAAGAATACAGCTCGCGGTTTCTTTTCTTTCCTCTCGAATGCACGAATGCAGCTCACACACTCTCTCTCTCTCTCGTCGATGATCACGAGGTGGAGTCTGGAGAGGGAGTGTTTGTGGTTGTGGTCTGAGGTGAATTGGTGCAGAGGAGGTGGAATGGTGGTGCGAGGTAGTGGTGATATAAGGGAAAAGAGGTGGTGCTCGGTTGAGTGTTTGTGAGGTTTGAGTGTTGGATTGGAGAAAATTTGCATTGGCCGATTGAAGAGGTTGGCTATGATGTTGTCCGAAAATGGTTTTGGGTTGCATGGTAGTTTTGTGGGGTAGTGGAGGGTAGTTTAGTCATTTCACATCTTCACCTAATATCCACGTACGTTCTAAATTCTAGTCTAACTCCAAAGTTTTATCCCAAATGAAATTTAAATGCCTAATAATGCACTAATTTCGCTAAAGTTTGGTTATCGAAATTTTTATATCTTAGGTGTATTTAATATACTTGTATCGATTTTGTCTAAACTTTATCGATTGCATTTTAATACTAGGGTTCCAAATAACCTTTATCATTATTAACGGTTAAAGTTTAGCTATCAGCATTCAAAAAAATTAATTGTTAAATCAATGAAATAATTTACCTTCGAAATATGACTTTAATGTAACAAAACTAAGAAATTTAATAGTTTAGCACAATTATTTTATTTTGCACACAAAATTTATTTCTACGCACTTATTTAAAAACAATTAGATTTAATGCTAAAATTTATTAAGGAATTACAAATGCAACATGAAATATGCACTGATATTTATATATACATTTTCAGGGTTCTCACATCCTCCCCTCCTTACAATGAATTTTGTCCTCAAAATTCACACTTTCTAAGAAAATAAATCGGGGTACTTTTTCTGCATTTCTTCTTCTAACTCCCAAGTGGCTTCCTCGAGTCCATGATTCTTCCATAAAATCTTCACCAGAGGAATTTTCTTATTTCTGAGTTCCTTTACTTCTCTTTCTAGGATCTTGACTGGTCCTTCCTCGTACGTTAATGACTCATCCAATTCAATTCCTTCCAATTGCAACACATGGCTTGAGTCGGGGTAATATTTCCTAAGTATGGAGACATGAAATACATTGTGAACCTTGGCCATGCTTACAGGCAGTTTCAACTGATATGCTACATTCCCGATCCGCTTCAAGATTTCAAAAGGTCCAATATACCTTGGTTTTAGTTTCTTACCCTTCTTGGACACTACTCCGCTCTTCAAGGGTTTAATTCTTAGGGAAACTTTGTCTCCTACTTCAAATTCCAAATCTTTCCTCCTTGTGTCGGCGTAGCTCTTTTGTCTACTCTGGGCAATTTGGAGCCTTTCTCTAATTAGCTTTACTTTCTCATGGGCCTCTTCTATCCAAGGTATAGCCGTTGGATCTACAATTTTCTTCTCTCCCACTTCATCCCAATGAATCGGAGATCGACACCTTCTCCCGTACAAAACTTCATAAGGTGTCATTTGAATCGAAACCTGATAACTGTTATTATATGCGAATTCTACTAAGGTCATATATTGACTCCATTTACCTCCAAAATCCAATATACACGACCTCAGTAGATCCTCCAAAGTTTGAATTGTTCTTTCCGATTGCCCGTCGGTTTGGGGATGATACGCAGTGCTAAATTTCAATTTGGTCCCCAATGAATCTTGAAATTTCTGCCAGAAACGAGAAACAAACCTTGGATCTCGATCAGATACGATACTTACAGGAATACCATGTAATCTTACTATCTCTTCTGTGTACAACTTGGCCAATTTCTCCAAAGAGAAACTCATGCTCACAGGTAGGAAATGTGCGGACTTAGTAAGTCGGTCAACTATCACCCAAATCGCATCAAATCCTTTTTGACTTTTAGGCAATCCCGTTACAAAATTCATTGTTATATGATCCCATTTCCATTCAGGAATTTCTAATGGTTGCAACAAACCCGAGGGTTTCTGATGTTCAGTTTTTACTTGTTGGCAGATCAAACATTTCTGTACAAACTCTGCCACGTCCTTTTTCAAACCTTCCCACCAATATAACCCCTTCACATCGTGATACATCTTAGTCACCCCTGGGTGTATCGTATACCTCGAACGATGTGATACCTCTAAAATTTCCTTCCTTAATTTTTCATCTGCCGGAACCACAATTCGATCCCGAAACCTCAATACTCCTTCAGTCCCTAATTTAAAATCTAGGGTTTCCCCTTTTTGCACCTTCTCCACATTCTTCTGAATTGTAGGATCCGTCTTCTGGGCCTCCTTAACACGCTCTAGTAATGGTGATTTCAATGACAAGTTCCCAAATATTATCTTCAATTTCTCCAAGCGAGGGTTCCAACTACTAACTTCTTCTAGCATGTCCCATTCTTTAACCATTAACCCTGCTACTTGGACCTTTCTACTTAGAGCGTCTGCTACCACATTGGTTTTTCCTGGGTGGTAGTTAATCGAACAATCGTAATCTTCCAAAAATTCTACCCATCGCCTCTGTCTCAAATTTAGTTCCTTTTGGGAGAACAAGTACTTGAGACTCTTGTGGTCCGTAAAAACTTCAAAAGTCACGCCGTACAAGTAATGTCTCCATTTCTTTAAGGCAAAAATCACCGCAGCCAATTCTAGGTCATGCGTTGGGTAATTTTGTTCATGAGGCTTCAATCTTCTAGAAGCATAGGCAACTACCTGGCTTTTTTGCATCAAAACACATCCTAAACCTTCTCTGGAAGCATCAGAGTATACGGCATAACCTTCTCCTCCATCAGGTAATACCAAAACAGGAGCGGATGTTAATCGCTTCTTTAACTCCCGAAAATTTGACTCACACTTCGGAGTTCAAATGAACTTATTCCCTTTCTTGGTTAGCTCGGTCATTGGTCCAGCAATCTTCGAGAAATCCTTGATGAATCGCCTATAATAGCCTGCTAATCCCAAGAAACTTCTAACTTCGGTTGGAGTTTCTGGCTGCTTCCAATTCATAACGGCCTCAACTTTTGCCGGATCCACGGCAATTCCCTCTTTAGAGACTTTATGCCCTAGAAATGAAATTTCCTCCAACCAAAACTCGCACTTACTGAACTTGGCATATAACCTATGCTCTCTTAATATCTGCAAAACTATCTCCAAGTGCTTAACGTGTTCCTCTCGAGTCTTAGAGTATATCAGAATATCATCGATGAACACTACTACAAACTGATCCAGGTACTTCTTAAAGACTCTCTGCATTAGGTCCATGAAAGCAGCTGGTGCATTAGTTAACCCAAAAGGTATGACTGCGAACTCAAAATGTCCATATCTTGTACTAAAAGCAGTCTTGGGTATATTCTCCTTCTTAATCTTCAACTGATAATACCCTTGCCTCAAGTCCAACTTAGAGAAAACTACCGATCCTTGCAGTTGGTCAAACAAACTATCAATCAATGACAGAGGGTATTTATTCTTAATTGTAACCTCATTTAACCCTCGGTAATTGATATATAACCTCAAGCTTCCGTCCTTTTTCTTGACAAATAAAACGGGTGCTCCTCAGGGTGAATCACTCCCATTCACAAAACCTTTCTCCAACAGGTCCTGCAATTGAATTTTTAACTCCTTTAGCTCGGCAGGAGCCATTCGGTACGGAGTTTTAGAAATCGGAGCCGTTCCCGGCACCAAGTCAATCTTGAATTCCACTTCTCTCTCTGGCGGTAAATTCTTTAGTTCTTCGGAAAAAACATCCGAAAATTCTCGTACCACTGGTACATCTTCTAACTTCACTTGATCACTGGGAGCATTAATCAAAAAGGCTAAGAAACCTTGCGCTCCCTTAGACAACATTTTCCTCGCCCGTATTCTTGAGACTATAGCAGACGATGTTAACCTACCTTTAACATCTAACCTCAGGGTTGCTTCTCCAGGTATACAAAATTCTACCACTTTCGCTTGGCAATCAAGCTTAGCATGATGGTGGCCTAGGAAATCCATTCCTATGATAACATCATAATCTTTTATGTCCAAACTGATTAAATCCACTAGCATTTTTCGCTTTCCGATCCAGAATTCGCAATTCTTATAAGCTAAACTAGTGATTACATTCTTATTATCCATTGGTGTCCTAACTTCAAGATCAAAGGGTAATCTAATAGGTTTCACATCAATTCCAGACATAAAAGTTGGATTCACGAATGAATGAGTTGCACCAGGGTCAATTAATACTTTGACTAATCGATGAAAGATGGGAAGAGTACCTTCCACGACTTCCGAGGAGTCAGGTACAGGCTGGTCATCTATAGCGTATACCCTGGCAGGAACTGTCGGCCTATTCCCTCCAGAGTTGACTGGTCCAGCATTCAGGGTTCCATTGTCTTGTATTTTTGGGCAACCAGAAATTTGGTGCTCGCTATTTCGACACTTCAGGCACTTTCCTTGCTTCCTCCAGCAACCATCCACAGTATGACCGGGTCTCTTGCAGTACCCACAAGTTGTCTGTGGAGTTATCGCACGACCTTCTTGCGAGGCATTCTTAGGTTGGCCTCTTCCATTTGGTCCTCCTCTAGTCCCATTCTTTCCACCCCCTGCATTTCTATTCCGAGCTCCTCTTGCTAGAGCGCCTCGCGGTGCTCCAGAACTAATCACTCCACTCGTTCCTCGACCTACTTTGGCCGGTGGAGCATTTCCATAAGTCGACTCCCGACTACTACTATGAGCAAATCTTTTCTTGACCTGAAAAGATTTTACTTGGGCTCTGGCTACTTCAACCCGTTGGGCTCTCTCAACAGCGTCGGCAAAAGTGTCTATTCGAACAGCGGCTAATCCTTCTTGTATTTCCACGTTCAGTCCCTGCACAAACCTCCTGACACGTCTTTGCTCTGTGGCTATCAATTCAGGAGCATAACGGGACAATTTCGTGAATTGAGTCTCATACTCGGCGACACTCATCGTCCCTTGCTTGCATTTGATGAAATCATCCTCCCTCTTCTCTTGGATGAGAGGTGGGAGGAACTTAGCATTAAACTCCCTCGTGAAGTTTGCCCAAGTCCTAAGAGTATGGTTCCTATCCCAGTTAACCCTAACCAAATTCCACCAGGAGCGAGCAGCTCCCTTAAATTGGAATGCGGCGAAAGTCACCTGTCGCTCTTCCGTATAGTTTAAAGCTACGAAGATGTCGGAGATTCTCTCCCACCAACTTTCAGCTACTTCCGGTTCAGGTCCTCCATAAAATTTGGGAGGTCCGAACTTCAGAAACCTCTCCAGTGCCCGATCATCAGAATCGGCTGGACCTCCTTGGTGATGCACTGGTCCAGAGGCTTGATGTTCAATCAAGCGCTCTAAGACATCAGTGATACGATTGATTGCAGTGGCCACTTGGTCTTCGGCCACGCCCCTTGCCCTTGGCCTAGATTGACCTCAGGTCCCATGTCACTACCACCCTCGGGGTGTTGTCTAGTTGGTATCCCACGTCCTCTACCCCTAACTTGGAGATCCATAACTTAATTATGCCTATTATTGAAAAATAAGACTATTAGGCGAGAATATTATTTGTTATTAGTTTTCTCTTTGTACATAAAATCAACATCAAAATTTGAGGAAAAGAAGAATAAAATGCTTAACATATATTCCACGCGAGAGTCATACAATAACGGGTTAGAACACTTTTCACAAGTAAGGCACATGAGTTTTAACAAAATACATACAAATAATCCCTTAAACAAAAAATTAGGGATGTGGTGCCTCAAAAGTAGGTCATCTAGTTAGACAAAATGCTATGACCTAAACTAGTGTCACCCTAACTAACCCTAGATACCTATTTACAGGCGGAGCAACCCTAGTCTAACCCTCAGCAGGGCTGCCAGGAGCAACATCCTCCTTTGGATCCTCCTCGGGGTCCTCCTCCGGATCCTCCTCGGGGTCCTCCTCCGGATCCTCTGCAACACCCGCCTGCTCGGCACCCTGAAGGATACCAGTGGCCTCGTCCATCATCATCGCGGCATCAGCCCTGATGCCGGCACTCCTATCACGGATCCCCTCAGCTAGTCGAGTCACCCTAGACCTCTGTCGCTCAATCTCCAAACGAGCAGTCTCCAACCTATTATGCTCAACAGCTAGCCTGATCTCCAAATCGGCTATACGGTCAAACTGGGTATCCACCATGATATTCAGCTCCTCAACCTCCTGGGTCAAGGTGTGGTTAGCATCCCACAAATGGCGGCGCTCATCATCTGAGGACAACACCAAATCGTTGGGATACGCGTACGTGGCTCTACACTGGCATCTAGGGTGCCTATCAGCAGGTGAGTATCGAACTCGATCTCCTCCACCTCGAGGCCTATATGAAATAGATCTAAGTGGCTCCACGTGTCCATTGGACGCTCCATTACCATTAGCATGTCCATTACCGTTTTCCATACCTGCAAGATAGTTAAAACTTAAAGGTTAGAACTTAAATAGCTAACTGGTTCAGATATCACTTAAGGTATATCTAAAGGTCTCATTTCTTACTTCTAGAAAGGATTAGGGTTTCTAGCACATCTAATATATCTTTCAAATAACTTTTCTAACCTAGGCTCTGATACCACCTGTGGCGACCCCACTTCCCCCTAAGGCGAACCAGAGGGTTAGCGGGCCGTCTGCCCATCTCTCGCCAGGACTCACGCAAGCACACTAACCCAAATCCTTCCGAAGATTAACCTCATCTATTTCAAAGACGATTCTCCCAAAATGGCCAATTACTAAGCCCACGTTAACTTCAAAGATAACAGTAATTTAGAATAGCCAGTCGACGGCTCCTAAGCATCTCACGCGTTACAGCCAAGGAATAAGGTCGTACAATTCCGGATATACAATTTCATACACCACAATTACAAACATACAAGCCAAACATTCGAATTAGGGTTTACACATTTTCCAACTTCAAGTGGCAATCCAATGCCAAAAGTACGTGGTTTAAATTAAAGCACAATACAACCCGAAAGAGAAGCCATAATATTCATCTACATAAAAAAAAAAACATAGATAAGTTTCAAGGCTTTCAATTGCCAGAACCTGTCAAGAAAAACAAATAAACGTGGGGTGAGTTAAAACTCAGTGGTGCCCCAAAACATGCAATTAAATAAAACAACTAACACGTATTGATTTCAACTGAAGTAAACAACTAGGAAAGCGCATAACAGTACAAGGTAGGATACGGGGGCTCTCAGGAGCCATTTTTCGCGCTTGATCAAAATTTACCGTAGTTGACCCTCCGTCAACTCTCACTACTTACGGTCCATGTAGAACTCCTTATTTTACTTAACTCCGGCCACCGATCATACCCCAACTCTGGGCCCGCACGACAAAATAAATGAGAGCGGTAGTACTCGAGTATACCCCCTGGATAAACTAATCGAGTGATTCACCCAACGACGTCACGAAATAAGAAAGCAGTAATATTCGAATATACCCTTTGGATAATTAGTCGAGGGTTTCACCCAACGACGTCACGAAATAAGAAAGCAGTAATATTCGAATATACCCTTTGGATAATTAGTCGAGGGATTCACCCAACGACGTCACAACACTTAAGATATTCACGAAAACACTTCACACAAGTCACCACTCGAACGGCTAGTGTGATAAAGTACACACTGCTCACTTCGATGGATCAGAAATCATTTTTGGCAATTACCACATATCGAGTCAAGAAAGCACTTTAACCAAATAGGCATAGAACAAGCAGGGACACTCACCTAGGAGTGAAGCTCAAAGGTCAAGCTGGGAATCAAAATCCGCGTCCTCGCTAAACCCTAAAATACCAAATTTTAAAACTATAAGTTGGCTATACCAGCTCTAGGGTCACGTAGGGAATTTATTCGCATGTATGACTGATTTATTTTCTTGAAACAAGTCGACAAACCATGTAGTATTAAAACTAGTAAAATACTTTGTAAACTTTCCTTAGTATTACTTTTCTTGTAAAAGTGTTACTAGAACTAATTTACGTGAAATAATGTTTCTTGCCGAGCAAGCTTTCTACGCTTTTAGCTAAAGTTAGTAAAGACTCGCATTTTGTAACTTTTCCTATAGACAGCTAGCCAAGGACAAATCTTAAGAAAGAAAAGGAATTGAAACAAGACTTAGGTTTTTTTTTAAAGCTAGAAAAAAAATTATTTTCCATAACCATTAAGGCTAGTTTAAGCTAAAGGAATCTTGTAGGGTTGGCAAAATTTAGGGCAAAATACTAAATACTGAATTTTATCGTTTAATACTAGCGTAAAAATATTTTTGATTAGCTTGATCAAAATTGCTCGAGTTCACAGGGTCGAAACGACTTTCACAACTTTTATTTCAAACTTGCTACGCTCACTCTAAAACAATGTGCAAATTTATTGTGCAGGATTTTTGCCTTTGCTTTCAATCATTGTGCTCCAATATGCAGTTGCTGACTGCTTGTTTTTACAAAAATACAAACTAATGGTGTATCTCCATAAGATTCTGTATAAACCAGTAGACAGACACGTTCGTAGTTTAGAAAACATATTTCATCACCAAACAGGGCAACCTCGCGGTTTGCTTCATGCCCACGTCAACTAGTATAATTTTTCAAGAAACAAGAAGTCTGCATTTTCCCACTAATCAAGGCCCAAGGGAAGCATCTACTTCTTTTTCTCTCTCCATCTCATAATTTGTCTCTCTCTTTGTTTCTCACCTAAGTGGTATCTTTCAATTTTCTTTATTTCACTCCATTTCAATTTCTTTATACCCTAGATCTTTTCTATCTTAAGATCATGAAGAAATCTTATATATGTTTTGAACTTTATTTGTTGCAGACTTCCAGGGATGAAGATTTGTAGGAAGCTTCTCTACTTGCAACATAATGTCAAATTTGATCCTTAGGTAAATTTTTGGTTGGAAAATATTCAATAATTTTTAGATTCTTAGTTGTACTATTATATATGTTGAGAAAGTATTCATGTTTTATTTGGACAGATTTGCTTTATGAATTGTAATATGATTATTAATTTTTAAAGATATTATGTGAGTCTATATTTTTTGAGTCTGCCCTTTCCTCTCTTCCCTTTCTCCTCACAAAGAAGGAAATGGAGTATAGATTGGCTTATTTTACCGTTTGCTGTATTTGAAATTGTAACATGGAGAGAGCACGAAAAACTTAGGATGTTATTTGAATAGAGACAAATTGAGACGAAAATATTGGTTTGTGAAGACTTAGGCCTAGGATATGTACATGTACTCTAAAGCCCTAATGAACAAGGTATTGTTTAACTTTTTTTTTGTCTCTTTTTAAATCTTCAATTTTATCCTCACAAGTCACAATCTCTTAATTATAACTTTGATATCTAATCACATGTTGCCTATATTACCAACAAATATAACCACAACTAATTTTCACCCATAATCACTCACAATCACTTAATTAGACCTTCATATTGACATCTGATCATATGTTGCCTATATTGCCAACCAATATAACCACAACTAACTTTCACCCATAACCACTCACAAATATTGTAACCACCAACTTCATTAAAATTTTAGAGTAAATTTTATATACATTGACATTATATATATTATCACCGTTTGATCCATGATATATATACAAAAGTTGAATTTCAAATTCAAATTTTGCATAGTTGTCATTCATTCAATGCTGATAGTGTATATAAACTGTCAGTATAGGAAAGATTAATCCAAATTTTTTATTGATAAACTTTAGATGTGGTAGACTTTTTAAAATGATCTAAGCAACAAGGTCATTAAAATTTAAAAAAAAAAAAGACGAATCTTTAGGCTTAGACATTTTCAAGCCTGAATTGCATTTAGATTGATAAAAAGGTCATCTCAACTTGAATCATATAATCAAAGCTAAAACACAAACGAACTATTCAAACTCTCAATAAATCTAATCAACCTCAAAATATATCAGTTTAAATTTTTATATTACTTCTATACTATCCAAATAATAAAAAACTCTTAGTAATTTAATGTAAGAATATTCAGATACTATATATATATCAAAGCACTTAGAAGGCACATGATTGTAAAAACTTGATGGCTCTCCTATGTAATTGAATCAAAAGACTGAGATTGCGCTTGTAGAAAATTCCCAAAAATGTCAAGCCAGGTTCAAGCTTAATGAGCCCTTCTGATCCATTTCCCAAGTCACTAGCTCGCCAACCATTTCCGTTTCCTGTATCATGGACCAGACACGGTGGAGAAGCTATTGGATAGACACGTGCCGAAAAAGAAAAGAGCTTGGACAATGACGAAAATGAGTTCTTGACTCGTCAATGACTCACCAGCACCCGTCGTGAGGTGCTGAGTCTCTACTGAGATATCATTCGGGCGGCTGGATTCCAGGGGCATTCTCTAGCATGATGTTCTTACAGAGAATGCCTGGAAAGAGTTCAAGGAGGCCCGATTCGAACAAAAATCTAAAAATTATAATCCAGTTACTAATCGGTGATCTTGATGCCATCCAAGCCATGCTAGATAAGCTTGTGGAGAAACAAAAGCAGCAGACTGAGAAGCAACGAAATGACTGTACTCGTCCTTGATGATTTTTGGGTGAAGGCATTGTTCAATTTTTAATATATACTCTATTCTTTTTTTCAATTCAATTGAGGTTGTTAAATTTGTATATGAAGTCACAGTTTAGCAACTCCCTAAATTTATATGGATTAATTTTTGGGTTATTATCACTTTACCCCCTTAACGTTTGGTGTTGCCATCAATTTCCCCCGTAACGTTATCTTTAGTCACTTTACCTCCAAGACTAACGGTCAAACTTAACAGAGTTTGTTAATTAAAGAGAAAAGACATGTTTAACCCTTAAAATTATTATCACTTTATCCCCATAAAATTTAGTCTCATTATCAATTTACCCCATAGAGTTATTTTTTAGACAATTTATCCTACCATTAAACCAACTTAGCAAGTTAAAAAACTTTAGAAGAAAATACCTCCTCTTTACATAATAAAAATAATAAAAAATTTAGAGTGACCCTTCTCTTTTTTATTATCAAGAAAAAAAAATTAAAATATTAATTTCTTTCTTCTTGGCAATCTTATTAATATTGAAAAAAAAATAGAAAGATGGAGAGAGGGAGGAGGAGAGGGAGAGGGAGAGAAAGAATTCCTTTTTTAAAAATTACAAATAAGAAATAATTAAATACTTTTATTATTTTAAAATTATTTCACTTTTTTTTTACCACCTAATTCTAATTCTAGGCTGGACAATCTGAAAGTAATACGATAATGTTAGACTTTTTTTATTTTCTTTTTTGTAAAATCTAATTTTTTTGTCTCCTTCTTTCCTATCTCTTTTTCTTTTCCTAGTATTAATAAATGTGAAAAAAAGAAATTTGAGAAAACCCTTTTACTTTTATGTTTTTCGATCTCTTAAAGTAAAAAAAAGGAAGAATAATCATTCCAACTTTTTATTTTTAATTATATATAAAAAAGGATAAATATATTTAAAATTTTTTGACCATGCTAGTTAGATTAACGATGAGGTGAAATGCCTAAAAAATAATGTTAGGAACTAAAGTGATTGTATCACTATAATCTAAACGAATAAAGTGATAATAATAATGTAGTAATGCTATAAAATAAAAAGGTATTTTTGTCCAAAATTTCTTAACATGTTGAATTGAATTACTTATGGGGATAAAGTGACTAAAAGATAACGTTAGGGAGTAAACTGATAGTAGTGATATAGTTTAAAGGGGTAAAGTGATAATAACCCTTAATTTTTTATACACTGATAGTATATGTACCATCACTATTAGATGCATGACAACTCATCTGATTTTAAATTTGAATTTAAAATATTGCTCATATATCATGCATCTAACTGTGATAATGTATACATTGTCAATGAATATACGAATTTACTCTATTTGTATATATGAAAAGGTCTAAGCATAAAAATTCATTTTCTATTTATTATTGGGTTGAGTAAATGATAAGCATCATTTTGGTTTGTTGACCAACCAATTAGTCAAAAAGCTTTTACGAATTCATGCTTGATTTCAGTATTGAAAGGTTAGGTTTCCAATTTCAGCCCTAATAAGAGCTAATACATTCAATATATTGCATCAAAACATGAAATTTTTTCTTGAATGATGTTATTTGGTCAAGTCCGAAGTTTATGAAAAGCAAGCATTCATTTTCCAAAAATTAAAAGAAAAAAGAAAAAAAGATCCTCTTTTCACCCTTGAGATCTTTATAAATGTCAAATTCTCAATGATATGTAGTAGCAAGTGAAGGGACCGTGTGTTTCTTCTTATAGTCGTCACCACATCTTCTTGTTTGGGATCCATTCAAGAATGTTTATTGTTTGTGTTATGGCACTTAAGGCTGTCAACATCTATGAAAGTTTGTCTATCATGAACCAATTTGTGTGTTTGTTGGGTTACCAACTTATCATTTACCATTATTAATAACAAAATAATTGAAATAAAAGGGCTATAATAGGAGAGATGCTAAATTTTGTTTTCTTAAAAATTGTTACAAACCCCTATGGTAGAAATAATAATTTTAAAAAGTATACAAGGATGAATATAGATGATTTAGAAGATGAAAGTTTAGAGAAAAAACATATTTGATTAGTTATGCTTTCTTGAAATAACTATTGCTACTGTGTAACACTTGTAATGGGAGAAATGGATTCGTAAAACTAGCAAGATGAGAAATGGGATTTTGGATTTAACTATTGGACTCTTGGTGTTATAACCCTCTTTATCACAATACAAGGATCAAACTATGATATCCAACATCAAAGATTTAGTACAACAGTCAGTATTCAAAGAAGAGCAAATTGCGCGAAATATCACTGACCTATTGAAATGTACTGCTTTTGATCACCAAACAATTTTATTAGATAAAAATGTCATCAAAATAGAAAATCTACAACATTCTATGTATTACAAACCCTTATGGCAGAAATGATGATTTACAAGAGTATACAAGGATGAATATAGATGATTTAGAAGATGAAAGTTTAGAGAAAGGACAGATTTGATTAGTTATGTTTTTTTGAAATAACTATTGCTACTATGTAACGCTTCCAATGGGAGAAATGGATTCGTAAAATAGCAAGACGAGAAATGGGATTTTGGATTTAACTATTAGACTATTGGTTTTATAACCTCTATATCACAGGACAAGGATCAAACTATGATATCTAGCATCAAAGATTTAGTACAACAGTCAGCATTCAAAGAAGAGCAAATTGTACGAAATATCACTAACCTATTGAAATGTGCCGCTTTTGATCACTAAACAATTTTATTAGACAAAAATGTCATCAAAATAGCAAATCTATAACATTTAGGTCATTCTATGCATTTATGCCATTAGGAGAGACGGAAAGTCACTTTTTTAGGGGCTATTTAATCTATACAGCTTTTTGTGTGGTATTGAAGGTACAAGAGTATGGTGATTAAGGTTTAGAATGTTGGCAAATTTTTCAAGAAATCAAACGACCGATGAGAAAACTTGCTTCGTTCATCCACCAATATCAAACTAATGAGTAAGGAGATTCAAAGTAATGATTGAAGATGAAGATTAGCAGTGAAGCACAAGTGATCGATAGCGATGAAGTGGGTAAAAAGGTAAAGGGATCAGTCCATCGATCCATACACACTATATCGTAAGAAATCATACAAACCTACCTTTGTAGATTTGGTTAATGTTTGATTCATCATATTGTATGTATTATGAGCATAATTAAGTATTTAGCCAATGTGTTTGTTGGGTTTAGGGTTTATAGATGTGGTCTAGTTGGTTAGAAAAGGACTTAAGAATAAGAATATTTCCCTTTTGTCATATTAATGGGTTGTAAATAGTCCTGCAAGAACCCTCTCTTTGATAATTACTCAAAAGATTATGAACTTTTTTGGCATTTGTCTAATTGGAGTTAATGAATAGTTGTTATTTATCTATTATTATTAGAAGAACAAATTGTATGACAATAGAAAATGGTGATTAACAAGAATTTTATTGTCTTTTTTGTTGCTGCAGTTCCTGATACATCTACAATTTCATTAAACTTCACCATGCGGGTAAAATTGAGGGAGACAAATACAAGAGTTATGTGGGATGAAATGGTTGAAGAGTATGGGCACAATGATACCATTTTATATTATTACGTTGACTCTAGAGGTTATTTGAACCATGGACTAATGGAACTTCAAACCAATGAAGATATTAGAAAATTCTGTGGTTGGGTTTATGAGTACAAATTGTTGAAGCCTACTATCATCATATCACACTTGAAGAAATATATGAGTTGCAGAAGAAAAATCAACTGGAGGAATCCTCAAAGACAAAGAGTTCAGTTGTAATAGAGGAGATACTGGAAGATGGTGAAGTACTTACACAACAGATAACAGCCCCTAATGACTGCAAAAAAGGAGCTAAAGCTGGTGGATCATTTGCTGCTTTACAATGGAAGCATGACCATGCTGGTGAACAAGATTTTCACACTAAGAACCTTCTAGGAGAGATGACCGAACTAACAAGAATAGTAAGACAAGTATTGGTGCTGGTAATGAATTTAATTGAGATAACCAAGTTACTAGGGAAGCTGACCAACCTAACGAGAATAGTAAGGCAGGTACTAGTATTGGTAATGAGCCTAATAGAGATGACCAAGTTATTAGGGGAAGTGACTAAGCTATTAGGAGAGGTGACTAACATGTTGACGATTTAGCCTATGATGATGGAAAGGGTTTCGAAGAGTACAATAACAATTGCAGAGATGACTACATGCATGAACATGAGTTTGAGCCAAAAATGCAGAGCCAAGTTGATAATAACCCGAGTCCACTAAGTTAGAATGCAAATTCTGATAAACAGCCTGATGTACCAATATGTAACCAGAGAAAGATGGGGGATAATGGTAGCTCCAATAATAGAAAAAGAAGAGATAGCAAAATGAAAGTGCAGCAATTCAAGGTGCATTGAATGAAGGTGTAGCAACTCAAAATGACATCCAAAACAACCCACTCTTGGATGATCAGGTTGAAGTGGACCTAAATAGTGATCTAAATTCAGAAGACGAAGATGTTCCAGCGAGATACACCAGCTTCAATACTGCCAAGGATAGAAGTAATCACAATTTTCATGTTGGGCAAAAATTTGGAACAAAAATATAGTTCAGGGATGCTCTCAGAAATTATGCAATGATGAGTGAAAGACCTATATACATGTATACCAGTGACAAAAAAAGAGTGAGAGCTAAATGTGTAGATCTATGCAAGTGGTCTATTTATGCTTCCCAAGTTCTTCTTTTAGGTATAGAAGACGTTGTTGTGAAGAGATTTCATGATGTCTAGACCAATTGTAGCCAAGCATGGAGAAACAAAAATACGACATCCAATTAGGTTACTGAAAAGTATGAAGAGTCAGTTAGATCTAACATGAACATGTCTGTTAGATAATTGCTACAGAGTATTGATAAACAATACACTTCTGAGATTACAAGCAAAAAATAGTACGAAACACTGGCTATGGTTAGGGTTGATATCAAAGGGTCAACTGTTAAATAGTATGCTAATGTTTAGAGGTATGCAACAGAACTATAGAAAACATCTGTGTTTTTAGACTCGGACCGAACCAGCCGGTCGAACCGAGAACTGGCCAGGTAGTCTGTCCAGTCCACAATAAAAATTCGGTGAGTAATAAACCGATAAAATCCGATCAAACCGGGTCTGACCAATGAACCAGTATAATGTATTAAACCCGATTTTTCACTTTTTGCCTAATTTTTTTAAACTTTAAGTCTTAACTTTGACACTTTGTCTTCCATTTGACCGACTAAATAAGCAAAACAGAGGTAAAAAAATCTGAAAAAATAGCAAACTCAACCAATCAATCTCTTTCTCTAATTCTCTTCCCGTCTTTCGTCTTCCTTTTTCTTTTGCGTAACCCTAGCTCCTGTACAAGTCCATTGCCGCTGCAGCGCCGCTACCAACAGGCTTTGCACCTCTACCAAATTTCACCATCTCTGATTGCCCTACTTCTCTGGTGTAATTTTTGGACGCCGACTCCAAGCCTCCACTACCAGAGAGTGAAAATGGGTTGCTAGAGAGTAAGCAGTAGGAGTTGGTGGAGACAATTAGCAGCTTACTTCAATCACAATAGAGTTTTTCCAAGTTTCTGAGGTTTGCTTTAGTTGCTTTTCTGTTATTAGGAAAGTGTGAATGTTTGTCAATTGGTAAACGGATTATCGTTAGAGCCTTAGAGGTGATAGAAAATTAATTACTATATTTCTAATTATTTAATGAGGTGGGGTTGTTTGTGTTTGAGTCGATTAATAGGTAAAGACCCATTTAAGTTTGCTATGCCAGAACGCAAATTGAACATCCGAGGCAAATTTCATAACTTCTAGTCTCTTTAGGTCAAGCTAATAATTTTATTATGATTTTTCTTTAAAAAAATATTTACTAAATCTCTCTTCTTTTGGTGTTCGACAATTAAGCTTGTTAATTAATGATTTAGATGTGGAATGTTCTATCTATGTTGTGACTCTGGTACTTTGTATTCCTAATAATTCATGTGCAAAAATAGCACTGTGTTTATGAAGTATCATATATTCTGTTAAAGCTGTCTTAAAGAAAGAAAAGTGTAGGTTATAACCTTTTATATCATATCCTAGCTTGAATTGTTTCAATAAATTCACGCTTGACTTGAGTTAGTTGACTATAAGTCTATAATGGCCTAATTGGGCAAGAAGCAGCAAAAATGCATTGCCTACAGCTGTTCTCTAGGAGTAATTAATTATAGTCCGCTTCACATATGTATACAATACATAAATTTTGTACTCGCAAAAGGCGTGCATGAAAATTGGTTGATAATTACTTGTATTATATTTATAATTGGTTGATAAAAGATGGAGCCAGACTCCTAAATGTAAAGGCATAATAAGAGAAAGAAAGAAAAGGCAGCCCAATGGCTTTGAATTGAGGTTTTTTTAATTTACTTAATATTTTCTCCAATTCTTTCTAATACAGGATAATGGAAGGTACTGATTCACAATCCACACCAGTAAATGAGTCAGCATCAAAGCCAAGTTCCGAAAATTATAGGCAAAAAACCGATATAGCTTGGAGACATGTTGTAGAAGGACAAGATTCATAAGGCAGAAAAATTTTTATATGTCAATGGTGCAATAATACATTTAGAGAGGGAGGTATTAATTGAATGAAACATCATTTAGCAAAATTCAAGAGTAATGTTGCTCTATGCAAAAATGTGTCGAATGATGTTCGTTTGTTGATGGAAGATTAATTGAACGAAAATGTTCAAAAAGCAAAAGAGAAAAAAGGGATATTTGAAATTGGGAATCAATTTGGCCGAAGTGTAGCGGGATTTGAAGGTGATGATGTTTAAGAAATTCCTCATCCAAAAACAAAGACAACTCAAACTAATGCGGGTGAGAATAAGGGAAAAAGAAAGGCACAACATGGCAATGAATCTTATATGATAGGTAAATCTCTTGATCATTCTCAACCGAGCATCAAGTCTTGTATGCAAAGGAAAGAGAGACGGCATGATACGGACATGGCTATAGTTTTATGGTTTTATGATGCATATATTCCAATGAATGCTTGTAATTCTCCTTATTATTAACAAGTAATTGGAAAAATAGCAAGTATGGGTCATGGTTATCAAGGATCTAGCTATCATGCTTTAAGAGTAAATTTGTTGAAAAATGCAAAGAAACAAGTTGAATTAATTGTTGAGAATTTGCATAGTAAATGGGTTGAATTTGGTTGCACAATTATGGGTGACGGATGGAAGGATAATAGGCAAAGAAGTTTGATCAATTTTCTGGCCTATTGTCCTAGTGGGATCTCATTGATCAAATCTATTGATACTTCAGATTTTGAGTCTAATGCTGAATATTTGTGTAATCTATTTTCTGAAATTGTTGAGATTGTTGGACCTAGTAATGTTGTTCACATGGTCACAGATAATGCAAGTAATTATAAAGCTGATGGCTGATTACTTTCAGAAAAATATCCTACAATTAATTGGTCTCCTTGTGCATCACATTGTTTGAATTTAATTATGAAAAATATTGGAGAAATGACTCATGTGAAAGATATAATTACTCTTACTTCAAGAGTTACTGTGTATGTTCATAATCGGAAGTAGATTCTTAATTGGTTAAGAAAAAGGCTTGATTGGAGAGAGATTCTTCATCCTACTGAAACTTGATTTGATACTAATTTTGTTGCTTTAAAGAATCTTCATGATTTGAAACAACATTTCGAGACTTTAGTTGTGACGCTCCCACCTCTCCTTAGAACGAGCCCTAAGGTATCAGCGGGACGTTTGTCCAACTCTCGTCAGGACTCACGCATTCATTCTAACTTAATAGAGATCTACAAGTCAACCATAGACTTAGGATTAAAGGAATACTTCAAATATACAAGCCAAATTCTTCTAAGGCTACCATCTATTATTACAATCCAAAATCTCAAATATAACAAAGTTTACACTTCAATTGTCTCAAATATCATACAAAAGATTTACTAACTTTAATAAAAAATCGCTAGTCTAGAGTTTCCCAACTTCCACTTCCAAAACTTGTTAAGGAATAACAACTTAGGGTGAGCCAACGCTTAGTGAGATCAAGAAAATCAAGCAAGCAAGCAAGTAGCACGAACCAAATCAAATAGCATATTCAAAAGCGACTTAACTTGAATTTCATATAAGTGAGCAAGTAAGAAGTAAAACACAGTAGAAAGGATACAGGAGCTCTCAAGAGTTATTCCCACGTCACGGCCGGTTCAAGCCATCTTTGGTTGACCCTCCGTCAACTCAAGTAGCAACATGTCCGTAGAGTTCCACTTACTTGCTCCATTCACCATATCGCCCTCTCGGATCCGGAGCCAAACAAGCACGAGGTGGGAATACTATTCGAGTATGCCAAGTAAGATCTCAAAAGATCAAGTTATAAAATTTTTCATGATTTACCAAGTTTCTCGACCAAACCCTTGCCAACTCGAGTTACGAGATTAGCCAATGGGTTGGGGCGTCCCTACAAGTATAATTGGTCCATGAAACAACGCTTCAATCGATTTAGAATCGATCATAGCACTGAGTTGGGATGAGAGGTACCTCTCACCCGAATAGGGTATGGTACATGCCACCGTTCAGTGCTCCTGAGTTAAAAGTATATTCGAGTACAAGTGCAAGTCACACAAATTCATATAACAACTAGCGAGGATTCGAGAAGGAGAGGACGAGAGCGATAAAGCACACCCTTGTTTCGGCAAGTTTACAAGTCACAAGAATCACATAACACTTATACAAGTATCATTTCACTCAAAGCAACATGAAACATGCACTTGACACTCACCAAAGTCAAGAGCAAAGCGAGAGCAAAAGTAAAAGGTCAAACGAACTTCTCGGTGTCCACGTGATCACTTGAAACATGCACTATCACGATTACTTAGATATTTGACCAAAGCTAAAAAAAACATCCCCTTACTACCCATACTCAAGAGCCTCAAACTCAAGTCAAATTAAAAGAGAAATTTTCTCAATTAATCACTGAAATAATATTCAAAAAGGACTCAAAAGTTTCATTTTCGAGTCAAGTAGTAGTAAGGACTTTTGATTTCAAAAGAGAAGTATAACGCTTAATTTTTGGCACGAAAATCGAGAAAGAAAAAATATTTTCATATCTTAAAAGTTTTAATCCTATGCCCAAGTTTTAAAATATAAGTGAGCGTTTAAGTTTTCTAAACTTACGAAATCAAAATCCATCAAAAGCGTCACTTATTTCATAGTAAATATTGGAGCTAAAAGCTCTAAGTTTCAAATATGAAATTAGTAAAATTGCTCAAGAATTACTCTAACTAAAACGCTCAATTTATGGTTTATTTTCACGGAAACTGATGGCATAAGACTAGGAAGTGAAAAATCTTATTTCAGAACCAAAGGAAACCAACTAGTTTCGTTTGAAGCTTGGCCAACTTCCAAACAATCAAGTTTTCCGATCCAAGTTAAGAGAAATCTCAAGTGCTCAGCGAAATCCATTTTTCAAATATGAAATGGAGTGCAAATAATCAAAAAGGTTAGGTTTGAAACTCAGAAAATGTTTCCAAGCCACTTTTGAGCTTTTGTCACTTTATAAGGAGAATTTCAGTTTTTGTAATGTTCTTTAAAAAATCATAACTTGAGTTTCATAAGTTGAAAAATCGTAAATCTTGTACCATTGCAAAATAAATTCAATGAACTAAAACTCTCTAGAAGACACTTCTACCAGATTCAAATCAGAAACCAGTCAAATTTTAGTTCCAAATTGCTACTTCAATAAAAATAGGGCAAAACAGTTTTGAATTTCAGTGAATTTTGAAAATTTATCAAAATTCATAAGAATCGAACTAGCCCCTGAAATTTATACCACTGAAAGAACTTCAAGTCTAGTTTCAAACGCAATAAACGGAATTCAATTTGGATTTTTCTACACCAAGATACAATAGTGTTTCAAAAGCTGGTTTTTGAAACCTGAAATACGAAAATTCCAGCAAACCTACTTGTGAAACCTTTCTCTTTTCCTTTTGTTTAAAGCCAGCTTAATTGCTTCCGATGAAGGTGCATCTAAGGCCATCGTTTTAGCAAGATTTTAGCTCAAGAAGAGGCTCCAAAAACTAAAATTTTTTGCTCAACTTTCGGCCATGAGTATGGCCTCAAAATCAGAATTTTTGAGCTCCAAGTTGGAGCTAAATTGGGGCTTTTAAAACCAGAAATTTTAGTTTATGGTTGGAGTTAAAATGAATCTCTAAAACCTGAAATTTTGTCCTCAAAGTCTCGGCCAACAAGAGGCTTTAAAACCTAAAATTTTAGCTATCATTTTCAACCAAAATAATGGCTTAAAAACTGAAATTTTTAGCCTCGATATTCGGCCAACTAGTGGCCTTGAAAAGCTGAAATTTCTCTTGCATTTTTCGGTCAATAAGGAAGGTGAACTAAAATGAGACAATGTACAATGCATATGCAATTAAAATGAATGAAATAATTTAATTGGAACAAATGAATAAATAAATAGATAGACCAGTAAAAGAGAATTTTGGGTTCTCACATTAGTGACTTCTTTTGTATACAAGAGAGAGCTAAAAAATGAAATAGGTAAAGAAATCAAATAAATTGTTCTTGATGGCAAGTTTTGAAATAATTGTTTGATTATTGTGAGAATTATGGGTCCAATTATGCGCTTGTTGCGTATTTGTGATTCTGATGAAAAACCTTTATTGGATTATGTATATGAAAGCATGTGGAGAGTTGTTAATGGCATTAAAGAGTTGTTCAAGAACAAAAAAAAAGTTCTATGACCCATACATTGATATAATAGATAGGAGATGGGATAATATGTTGAAAAAAAATCTTCATGCAGCTCCTTTTTGGTTGAATCCGACCTTCCAATATGATAGGGACAATCCTTGTTATATGCCTGAAATTATGAAAAGTGTTTTAGAAGTCATGCAAAAGTTGAAAATGGATGGACTTCAATACATGATGGATGAAATATCAATGTATAGGTCAAAGAATCAAAGTTTAGGATTTCAATTTGCCCAAAATACTTACAAGACTGCCCATCCAAGTGTGCCTACTTTTAATTTCACATTTATTACATTAATTGATAAAAATTACTTTGTTGTTTTTTTTTAAAAAAAAGAGTACTAATTGTGTTTTACTAATATAGATGAGTGGTGGAGATTATTTGGTATTAATGCTCCACATTTATAGAAGTTGGCAATTAAACTCTTGAGTCAAACTTCTTCTTCCTCGGGATGTGAACGCAATTGATTGAAGTGTATTTGAACACATCCATATCAAAAAGAGGAATAGACTTGAGCATCAAAGGTTGAATGATCTTGTTAACATTCATTATAATTTATGTTTGAAGAATATGTATGAAATTACCATTACACATGCTTATTTTCTTTTGTAAATTTATTAATTTTTAAAAATTTCTTACTTCTAATTTTTCATCTTTTTTTCATTGTAAGCTTTCATTAAAAAATAAATCTTATGATCCGGTAGATTATGAATCTATTGATAAAGTTGAATTTTGGATAGTTGATGAGGAACAAGAAGGAGAGTTTGATTATGATGAGTTAAAAGAAATGATTGAAGAAGAATTTCTCAAAACTGGTGAAAATGGACTCTCTCAATCACGTAAGATTATATTTGCTAACTTTATCTAAGTTTCTTTTTAGTTCTTGTCTATTTTTGAATATTTTTATTTATGAGTATTTAAATGATTTGTAGGTAAGAAAGACACAAATATTGTGCAACTTGATGATGAGGATGATCTTGATGATATCGACTTGGAAAGTTATGAAATTGGAAATAAGTATGATGAAGATGAAGATGAAGAATGGCTTAGATAATTCTTTACTTTAAAAATTAAACATGTTGCTTTGTTTGAATTGATATTTATCAAAAATTGAACATGAACTTGTTGTCTTATTTGGATTGCTATTTGTCAAGGATTAAACATGTATGGGATTTCTATTTTGTAAATTTTGTGAGTTTGGATGAATTTAGTGAATTGTTTGGTGAATTGGATATAAATTTGGATGATTCGATTCTATATTTATATTTTGTAAATTTGATTTGTAGGGAAATAAAGATATATATATATATATATATGACGATTTATGATGTCATCCGGTTCGACCTCCTATCGATTCCGGTCGAACCCATTGATCCCTGACCCCTAAATTCGGCCGAGTTGACTCCCGATTCGAGTCTGTAAACATAGAAAAATATACCCAACACTAACATAGACATTAAATATTTTTCACAACCTGATTCCCAAAGTAACCCCAAGTTTATGAGATACTATTATTGTTTGGAACCATTAAAAAGAGAATTTATAGAGGGATGTAGGCCACTTATTACTCTAGATGGCTATCACACTAAGAGGCCATATATTGGTCAGCTGTTGAATGCTATTGGTGTAGATCCGGATAATGGTTGGGTAATAGTTGAAAAGAAGGCTCGAGAGCAATGACATTAGTTTTTTACTTTATTGATTGATGATCTAAAACTACCTTATAGAAGTAGTGAATACAGTTTCATTTCAGAACAACAGAAGGTTGGCATTGTTGTACTTTGCTACTATTGTATGTATGTTTCAGTCATATTTTTCTAGGTGACTAATATTTAACAATACTCGTAAAGTCTTGACAATGCATTACTTAACCTATTGCCAGAATTTGAGCACAGATATTGTGTGCAACACATTTACAAAACTTTAAAAAAAAGCACCTTAGTGAAGTACATAAAGAGAGATTTTGGAGCATTGCATCAGCAACAATCGTGGGGTGCAATGAGGTAACATTGGAAGAGTTGAGAGAATATGACTAGCAAGCTAATGCATGGGTCAAAAAACTTGCACACCTCATTACTAGTGTAAAGTTTTTTTTTCATTTTATGTGAAGTCTGACATGCTAGTCAATAATTTATTTGAGATATTTAACTCCCATATATTAAATATTAGAGAATTGCTTGTCATTGGGACGGTTGAGTGGATTAGATAGTTCATAAAGAGAAAATAGAAATTAGGGTTGAATCGATGACAAAATGTAGTGGTCCTATGGGACCAGCAATAAAGACTTTGATTGAACAAAGAGAAAAGCTTTCTAGAAAATGGAAATCAATATCAAATGGTAAAGGGGATATCAAGTTAGGGGATCCAAGAGGAATAATTTGTTGTATACTTAGGAGACAGAACATGTACAAGTGGATTGTGGCAAATTAGTGGGCTTCCCTACTGCCATGCAAGTTCTACCATCCTCAAAATTGGTAGGGACTCGAATAACTACGTAGATCAGTCTTATAGTAGAGATCTATTATTTCAAATATATAAAAATATTCTATATCCAATTCGTAGCAAGTTTCTATAGCCGTAATGTGATAGTTCCATATTGGATTCTCCATTTGCATGTGTTTAACGTGGTAGGCCAAAAAAATCAAGAAGGAAAGATAGTTTTGAAAATGGAAGTGGTGTGCTTGTTGGAAGGAATAATGTGCAAAAATTAAAAAAGTATGTGATCATGCACCGTAAAAAATATGGCTAGGTAAGTCACAATGCTACTACCTGCAAAAGTGTACTAGAAAATAGAGGTGAAAATTACAATCAACCTGCTTCAGCTCCTAAACGTGCTAGAAAGTCTACTAAAGATAGCAAAAATATATCAAGTTCATCACCAACTCAACCTCATGCTCATCAGGAAGTTCATGAAGACCATTACACACATGTAAAGGGTACCAATTCTCAGCAAAATGGAGCTAAAATTAATGCACATACTGCGAGACCATCGGATTTCTAGAAAAAACCAACTCATAATGTTGATGCTATCAACACTAAGAAAAAACAGAAGATTAGGAAGACTAGAACACCAGTAGGTGTTCAATTTATTTTAAGTTTGTCTTTAGTTTTACTATAGTAAATAGTTAATTGACAGGTGCCGAACCTGTGCAATAATAATAAATAAAACCTAACTACCACATAAAGCAGTCAATAATCAATTCTAGTACTGGAGCAGGGACTCTAGGTGTGCAATGGGTTACTTGATTCACCCTGTTCCCGAAGAGTTTGCTTAATCCGATATACTTGAATTAATTATTTAACTGAATTTACTAACTTAGTAGACAGTGGTAAGCAGGGTCGTCTCCTCAGGGACTGGCGAGAAATTTATTTCTTTTCAAGTCAAGATTAATAGGGGGTTTTGGGATTAAACGACAACTAAATAAATTAAATGCAGAAAATAATTAATTAAAAGAAATAACTAAGAGAAACTTTAGCCAAGGGTATACTTCGAAAATGGTTCATGCAACTGATCATTGATTCAGAGGTAATTCCAACATTTACTAATAGATTGGTTCTAGTTGCCTCGCACGCGCTAAACAACCAACCCTTCCTTAATTTATCGATAGCTAAGGTACGACCGTTAACTATTTCCCTAACCCAAAAACAACCCTAGGTACGACCGTAGGATTTAATTTCTGGTTTGCATTAATAATTAGAAAGGCCCAATCCTAATTAACAAACACGCTACGAGGGTTTGTTTAAATTAGATCGTATGTTCCCCTGACATAAACCCAATTACGCCAGTTGCTACTGAGATAGGGATAACGAACAATTACGGATTCAATTACCTCTATTTAGCAAAATAGCCTATATGAATAATTAATTATTGCGCACTAATCAATCATACACAAGAGCTATAACAATTAAAAGCAGGAAACATATGAATACCAATAAATGGAGGAAACAATTAAAATAAATTCGATCTCACAGTAATTGTTGAACCAAGTCTTCAGTTGTCCCCTTGACTAGAATTGAGAGGTTAGTCCTCCATTAATGGAGAACAACCATGCAAAAGAACTAAGAAAAGAAAAACTAAAACTATGCTAAAAGCCTAAACTAAAACTTGTTTCTGCAGAGAGAGAGAGAGCCAGCGAAGGGATTGTATTTATAGAGTCCTCGTGCGGCTGTCTCCAAAAGAGACCCAGTAGTCTTCCTGCTTTTGTGGGCCAGCACGTTTAGTCAAAGAAGGAACCCAATCAATTTAAATCCCAATTGAAGTCTTGCTGCCAAATGACTCTTCACGTGCAAATTGGCTAAGTCAGCATTGTTCCAGAATTGTCACCCGCGAAGGAATCTCCAAATATTTGGAAGTTTGCACGTGGCCAACAATCCCGCAAATCCGGCTTTGGACATCATACTTAGGCGTGCCCACGTCTAACTGACAGGAAAGCTTCAAAAGTTAATTTTCCAGCTCCTTTTGCCCCTAAATGCTGCAATTCGCATAGAACACAAAATCATAGTAAAATCCACCGATTAGTGCAGTATTTAGTCCAAATAAATAGGAAAAGCACGTGAGAAGACCGAATAAATTGCACTCTATCAATTACCCCCACACCTAGATCATGCTTGTCCTCAAGTATGAGAACAAAAAAATCAAATAATCAAATTCAAATAATGGCTATTGCTCAAATCTTCTATTGCTAAGATACAATTAAAACATATGTCAAGTACTAGTGATTAAATTCCAAGAAATATCTCTCCATTTGTCTTTCAAGATCAAGGACTCTTTCAATTTATGACTAACTAATTTAAGAATACAGAATATTCAACTAGCATCCATAAGCAAATGGTTCAACTATTAAGCAAAATCTCAACATTAAAATTCAGGGATCAGCGGGTTAACAATTTATTCAAACACTTCCATATTTTTCACTATTAGCACATATTTTTTTTTCTAGAATATCCCCACACATGAATGATGATTTTTTTTTTTTTTTTTAGGGGGAACGCTTAGTTTTTAGCCATTCAAGCATTTTGACGCGAACTCCGACATTGGCCATATGAAGGAGCCCGGTTACTCAGCCATCATCGCTTAAAAACCACATACTCATGGCTATCGTCGCTTTTTGACGCGAAAGTCGACATTTGTGGTGAAGGCTCCCGGTTACTAGGCAACGATACTAGCGGAGTATAGCCTAATACTATTCATAAATAAGCACCAAAAATAAAATTAAATACCACACAAACCCGCTTCATTTCTTAAACATGGAGAACTAAGATTAATAGCTGAGCCAATTTGCACAAAAAATGCTAGACAAATATTTACAATACTTAGAAAAGTTAACCAAAAAGTGCAAAAGTCACAAAATCTCAAATATTCACCCAAGAGATACCCTTAAAATCAACCATGTCATACTCAACACCTTAAAGTGTAAAGTCTTAGCAATAGAAAAATTTGAAACATCTAACCATCGTTTATCAGGAATAATCACAAATAAGCACAAAGATAGGCAAAAATTGGACAAAATTCGACAAAGTCAAACAAAAAATTCCAACAAAAATGCCTACACTTGCATTTTTTTCAATAAAAAGCCAATATACTACCCCCCCACACCTAAATCTTGCATTGCCCTCAATGTAAGCAAAGAAAGAGCAAAACAGAGATATTGGGGCAACGAAACTTCCCTTAAAACGGAGGAGGGCAGAACTGAATTACGGCTGGAGAGGGAAAGGCGGGCGGAAACCCACGTGATGGGGATACTGTGCTAAATTCTGGGCCATCCCACCCATTTGACGCTCCATCCGATCCATTCGAGTGTCCATTTGCTCTTGCCCTTATTTTTTTGGTTTAGTCATTGGAAATCAGAGGGCAAGGTGGAGGCAAGGAAATGGGATTCCAAAGAGGTCAACAAACAGCCAACAAAGCAAATGACAACTAAATACAGCTTCCAATCACAGACAAGTGCAGAAACGGCCGATGAACACACCCCCAAGAATTAATTAAACAGACAACTAGAGTAAAAACTTTCCCCAAATATCACTGGTTGGGCACAACGTTAACCAAATAATCAACAATCAATCCACAGATATGCCACAGCACCCAAACAAGCACAAATTTTCTGTCCTCAACTAGCAAATCAAAAATCTGGCCTCAGCTAAGAAATTAAAATCTGGCATCAGCTAATAAAGAACTAGTAATCTGGCCTCAGCTACTTATTGACGGAAAAATAAAGAAAGAAATCACCGGAGGTTTGGAGTAGGCAGTGGATGACAGTGAAGAGAGCAGGGGTGGGCATTGGAGTGAAGGAAGGCGTCGCGCGTGCGCCGCACGCGCTTGGGCAGGCGCCTTGGGGTCGCTCGCCGCTGGGTCTCCCGCGCCTGGGCTTGACTGCGCGGAGACGAAAAGCACACTGCTGCGCCCCTGGTTGAGCGCGCGCCTGGGCTGCTGGTCGCTGGTGCTCTGGCCGCCTGCTGCGTGCGGCGGGCTTGAAGATTGCGCGCAACGGGTGGAGCTGCGCGCTCGGTCTGCTGTGCTCCACAAGCTGGGCTGCTGGAGAGCTGGAGTTGAGCTTGGGCGCAGAGGAGGGAGAGGACGTGCGAGAGTTGGTGGCGGAGCTTGCACGCGAAATGGCGTGGAGCGCAGGCGGCGGACCTGAGGCGAGATGCTGCGGCTGACAGCAGGAAAAAGTAGGAGAAAAAGAAAGAAAAGGAAGAAGAAAGAAGGAGAAAAAAAGACAGAAAGAAAGAAAGAGTAGGGCTGCGGGTCCTTTGAAATTTTTTTTTTTTTGAACTCAAGGAACCCCTGGCTTAGGCGTGGGCACGCCTAACTGCTATATCGTTTTTTAACCTAATTTTCTTAGGCGCAGTAACCCGCAGATCCTGAGCGAAAATTTTTTTCCATCAGGCGTAACCATATGGCGTGGGCACGACTAACTGCTATAGAGTCCGCAGATCCTGACCGAAAATTTCTTCCCCTCAGGCGTGACCACCTGGCGTGGGCACGCTTAACTGTCAATTTCCTGCCACCAAGCAACAAATCACTAAATGCAACTAACACTTAACAAAAACTCCAAAAACATAAGAGAACTAAAATAAAGAGCCTTGGGTTGCCTCCCAAGCAGCGCCTTTCTTTAATGTCTTTGGCTAGACATGCTATGCTTGTTCACGGAGGATAAAATCGTGTAGCTCGCTTCAGTGCTTCATCTTCTATGTAATCCTGATAGCCCTCGTAAATGGAGTAATTCTTGACCACCCGAGCTACGGTCTTCCATGGATTAGTAGATGGCTCCAAACAAACAAGTGATGATCTTAAATCTTCACCCACTCCTCCATCACGAGCACTTATTGGTTCGAAATATTTTGCCATCATGACTCTTAACTTATTCCTGGCATGAAATTCAAAATCGTCTGGTATAATAAAATCAATCTCACTAACAGGAATTAAAGAATAAGAGTCAGGAAAATATTGATCAAGGAATGGAGGAGATGTCACCGCATTTGGTGATTGTTCACTGGATTCATTCACTTGAACCATTTGATGTTGGGGCCTAAATTTTTGCTCTTCAACTTTCTTTTCAACTGCATCTTTAGATTCTTCTTCTTGAGACTCTTGCAGTACCATGTCATTTGTCAGAATAATTGCACTCTCATCTTCCTCATGGTCGATAATAGTCGGTGAGGGCAATTCTTCATAAACTGGAGAAATCAATTTGCTCGTTTTAAATGCCCATTCACGCCTTGCTTCTTTCATCTCTTTACTCATCCTTTGTGTCTCCTGTTGAACTTGATGTACCTCCTGTTGAATTTGATATATGTTAGTAGCTATTAATTCAACTATTTCTTCAAGAGACATACCTGACATGGATGATGGTTCTTGAGACTCATACTGCTGAAAATTCATTGGCTGCTGAAAATTCATTGGCCCTGTTGTATAATCATAACTGGAGTTATCCCACCATCCTTGATCATACCCGTTTGGATTAGAGTTATACCACGTTTGAGACCAGGGTGAAAAATCTCCATAATTATTGATTGAGACATTCAGATTATCTTGATATTCGGGGCACATACCGGTTGAATGATCTCTGGCATAACAAATTTTACAGGTTGCAGCAGCCATTCTTTTTTTAATAGAGTTTATTGCCTCTAAATATGCAAACTTAGAAAAACAATCAGTCTCATTGCCTTCCCCGAAAACAAAATCCAGTATATCACCAAAATACGGAGTGTTAGAAGCCATAAACTATATAATAAAAAAAATAAGAGAAAAATAAATAAATAAAAATAAAAACAAGATGAACTCAAAAAGAAACAAATTAATCTGGCACCAGTCCCTGGCAACGGCGCCAAAAATTGACAGGTGCCGAACCTGTGCAATAATAATAAATAAAACCTAACTACCACATAAAGCAGTCAATAATCAATTCGAGTACTGGAGCAGGGACTCTAGGTGTGCAATAGGTTACTTGATTCACCCTGTTCCCGAAGAGTTTGCTTAATCCGATATACTTGAATTAATTATTTAACTAAATTTACTAACTTAGTAGACAGTGGTAAGCAGGGTCGTCTCCTCAGGGACTGGCGAGAAATTTATTTCTTTTCAAGTCAAGATTAATAGGGGGTTTTGGGATTAAACGACAACTAAATAAATTAAATGCAGAAAATAATTAATTAAAAGAAATAACTAAGAGAAACTCTAGCCAAGGGTATACTTCAGAAATGGTTCATGCAACTGATCATTGATTCAAAGGTAATTCCAACATTTATTAATAGAGTGGTTATAGTTGTCTCGCACGCGCTAAACAACCAACCCTTCCTTAATTTATCGATAGCTAAGGTACGACCGTTAACTATTTCCCTAACCCAAAAACAACCCTAGGTACGACCGTAGGATTTAATTTCTGGTTTGCATTAATAATTAGAAAGGCCCAATCCTAATTAACAAACACGCTACGAGGGTTTGTTTAAATTAGATCGTATGTTCCCCTGACATAAACCCAATTACGCCAGCTGCTACTGAGATAGGGATAACGAACAATTACGGATTCAATTACCCCTAATTAGCAAAATAACCTATATGAATAATTAATTATTGCGCACTAATCAATCATCCACACGAGTTATAACGGTTAAGAGCAGGAAACATATGAATATCAATAAATGAAGGAAGCAATTAAAATAAATTAGATCTCACAGTAATTGTTGAACCAAATCTTCAGTTGTCCCCTTGACTAGATTTGAGAAGCTAGTTCTCCATTAATGGAGAACAACCATGCAAAAGAACTAAGAAAAGAAAAACTAAAACTATGCTAAAAGCCTAAACTAAAACTCGTTTCTGCCGAGAAAGAGAGAGCGAGAGACCGCCTGAAGCCAGCGAAGGGATTGTATTTATAGAGTCCTCGTGCGGCTGTCTCCAAAAGAGACCCAGTAGTCTTCCTGCTTTTGTGGGCCAGCACGTTTAGTCAAAGAAGGAACCCAATCAATTGAAATCCCAATTGAAGTCTTGTTGCCAAATGACTCTTCACGTGCAAATTGGCTAAGTCAGCATTGTTCCAGAATTGTCACCCGCGAAGGAATCTCCAAATATTTGGAAGTTTGCACGTGGCCAACAATCCCGCAAATCCGGCTTTGGACATCATACTTAGGCGTGCCCACGTCTAACTGACAGGAAAGCTTCAAAAGTTAATTTTCCAGCTCCTTTTGCCCCTAAATGCTGCAATTCGCATAGAACACAAAATCATAGTAAAATCCACCGATTAGTGCAGTATTTAGTCCAAATAAATAGGAAAAGCACGTGAGAAGACCGACTAAATTGCACTCTATCATTAATGTAACAATTAGATGATGTGTACAAGTGAGGAGAGTTAGGCCTAGTAATGATGCTGACAAATCAACTGCAGTGTCCCACAAATAGTCTCTCTATTCAAAGAGAAAACTATTTGATATAAACAAAATAAGAATCAACACCAACTATGAGTACTTGGATAAAGAATCTCCTTTCAAGATTGATAGATGGGTTAGAATATCAAGGAACAACAATGATGAAAAATCAGATTAAAGAACTTATGAATATATGATTGGCTTTGAATTTTATTTTGTTGGTAGTACTTTGGTTGTCTTTTGTTTAGATGTATTCTATGGCTGGAATAATTCTTGAGTATTGATGGCCCTGTTTGAATTAGTTGTTTTTGGAGGTGTTTTTAAAAAATTTTACTGTAACTGTGTATATGAAAAACTTTTACTGTAGATGTTTTTTGGATTGTTTTTAGAGGTATTTTTAAAATATTTTTTTGAGTATTTTTATAATTTACAATTTTTTTGGGATATTTTTTTTTTAATTTTACATGACCCACCACTATCCCTTCCGTTTTCCTCCTCCCTTCTATTTCCTCCCCCTCCTCCTCCTCCCCTCTATTTCCTCTCCCTTCTTCCTTCTCCTCCCTTCCCTCCTTCCCCCCAATCCCAAACCCCTCTCCCCCCTCGTGGGTGGTGGCTGCGACTTTAGCCACAACCACGACCGTCTTGGTCGCGGCTTCTGATCGCGATCAGATTTGATTGTGACTAGGAAGGTTGCGGTCAGTCGAGGGAAAGAAAATTGGGGGGCTGGGAAAAGGAAAGAAGAAAGGAGGAAGGAGAAGGAGAGAGAGGGAGGAAAGATGGGCGGATAGAGAGAGGAGAGAGAGTCGTAGGTGTGAGGGTAGTGGCGGTAAGGTGGTGGCCGTGGTGGTGGAGAGTGATGGGTAGTTGTATATTTTTTTGTATATTTAGAGTTTTTTTTGATATATTGTATGGGTATGGTGTTTTTGGAGTTGTTTTTGTTTGTGTATTACTGAAGCATTATAGATGAAAAAATTATTTTTCAAAAAAGTCTGAATCCAAACAGAGCTGATATGTAAAAGAAGTACAACTTTATTGGGGGTTTTGATTAGGATATTCATGCTAGTGACTGTGACAATTTCGTGAAAGTTGTACTCTTTTGTTTGGAATTGTGCATGTTCAATCTCATTTTGCTAATGCAAGTTATCTTTTGTTTTATTTGACATTTATGTAGATGCATTTGTGAGCTAATAATATATTTTTTTGAACATATGTAATTTGATAATCCTCAAACACACATGGTTGTTAGTCACTTAACTAATACTTCACTTTTTGGTCTATAAACTACTATCTTATATATTACATCTAAGGTGTAAACAACACCAACCAAAATGAAGTGTAAACAATAATGGCACCACCTCAACAAAACGAACTTTCTACTAAATCATTTGGCAGCATTGGTTTTGAATTTAGGATATACAGATATACTAGTAGCCATCAATTTGCAGTTTTCCAAACTTATTCCCTTTCTCGATCCCTAATTCCGCATTGATACACTCAGAATAGTTCAGGTTGCAACAAAAACAAAAGGCACAGTGAGCATTTTTTTCCTATTCTTTTTTCCTAGCTTCTTCTTCAGATTTTTTTACTTGAACCTCCATTTTCTCAACTTTGTTTTGCCACTAATAATGGGATGAAAGGAGCAGAAGATTTGCCTCTAGAGTCAATGGAATCTCTATGAATGGTCCAAAGAGCTTGTTGACAAAACTTTAGTACACGATGTGGTAAACCATCTAGACTTCTTTAGATGTGGTAAACTTTAGATGTAAATTTGCTGTATCATCTAACCCAATCCCAAATCCCATGATATCCAATATGCACACATACAAGGTCAACACAACAAAATATCTGCAGAGCAAATTATCTGGGTAGCCACTGAATTTTTTGAATAGTTAAAATTTGGTCATTCAACTATTAATAGTATATTTTTATTCACTAAACAATCACAAAGTATAAACTTTGGGCCATTCCATCTAATTCCATCGTTAATTCTGTCAGATATAAGGATTTGCACAATTCACGAGACATTATTACTAAATAGATATGATAGAATTAATGATAAAATTAAACAGAATGATCCAAAATTTATACTTTTGATAGTTTAATAATACAAACATACTACTAATTGTTAAGTGGCCAAAAGTTGACTATTCAAAATTTTAGTAGCTCCCCAAGTAATTTGTTCAACATCCGTAAGGTGACTACAATCTTATAAAATAGAGTCTAAAAATAGAGAGCAGAATATCTAATCTAAGAGGGATCTCGGAATTTACTCAAAAGAGCTTAAACAAGTAAACAAATTGTTGTTGTGACAGCTATTATTAGGACGAATAATACAGAAAGGACTATTCTAATGTTGCAGACGTCTGTGACTTCACACTTACGGATGGTTATTTTATCGATTTTTATATTTTGAGTAGGATCCAATAGTTATACCAATCAAAAAGTAGATCAATCCCACCCCATCCCTCTCTCGCCCTCCAATCTCCAAGTTCTTTCCTTTCTGCAACCATAAATGATACCCTCATCCCCATTCTTCTTGCATCTACCACTTTTCAGTTTTCTCATCCCAATATTTTCCTATTCTTCTCCAAGTTTAGATTCTCCATGTTCTGCTATCACTCTACAACCTCCTTTCCCTCCCCTCTTCCCAAAAAGAAAACGCCAAAATAGTTGTCTCTATTTTCTTCCTCTCATTTTAAACTTGATGTTAACAATGTCTTTCATGTCAAATCTCTGTCTTTATTGGTTTCATATGCAGGGTGTGATAAATGGTATTATTGTGTATTTGTGCTTTCAGGAAAAAAAAAAGTGATTTTGAGATAGAAACATTTGATCAATTGAGGAGTTCTCTTAAATCATGAGAATTGTTAAAACTTGATTTCTAAACTGTCCATAAAGTCATGAAATTTGTATCGTAAAAGGAAAAAAAAGTTCATGAAATTTGGCCGACTATCCACTAAACCGGTATAGAAGTGGCAGAGACAGTAAGTGTGTTTGGATTGAAATGATTTGAAATAAAATAATTTGCTTCACAAATTCTAATCACTTTCTTATTTTTCCAATCACCTTTTTATTTCACATACATCATATCACAAAAAGTACTACGCTAATTATCTTAAATAAATCATCCAAATAAACTCCTATCCAAACAAACTCACGTGGCTAATTGAGAGGTTTGGAAAAGAGGATGTTGAAAATTTAGAAGTTGATGAGGGGTACATATGTAAAACTATTCGTTCCACATTTTAACGGGACGAGCCGGTAGCCCTTTATGCCTCAATCCAATTAAATGCAACCAACGGTCAAAAACTGTCCATAACTCAGAGGAAGCTACGGGACCGTAATTTAACCATTTTCCAAAGCAGAAAATGGACAAATCATTTGGCCTTGCTTAGCACTTTTCTTTATCTCCGCAATCGGCTTTCTTCTCCTGTGCTTGTAATCCCCCGGTCTCTTCCTTTCTCTATCTCTGTTAGTATTTATCGAGCATCCCTTTGTTCTCCTACCCCCAACTCACTCACCACCCTGCATCCCTCTCATAGGCTTAAGAATTTCAGGATGCCATTATCCCCATGGTCCAGCTACCGCAATTCTGAAATAGTAGCATAGTAAAGGTATATCCATTTCAGTTGTATCCACTCGTTTAGTTAACACCTGCAACAGCCACTTGTATCTGTTATTTATTCAAATTCAGCAGAATTTCAGCAATTTATTAACTTGTACTGACTCAGCAATTTCAGAATTTAAGAATTTCAGCAATTTCTTAACACTGCTATTCAACATTGAAAGATTGTCAATTCGTTCTTTATTTCATGCACTGAGTTTTTTCGGAAATTAAGCCCAGAAATTTTATTTTGAGATCAGTCTTGGAGATACACCAGCTATTGAACAGTTCAAGATGGATTGTTTTAAGTTACTAATACCACCTGATTCTAGCTGAAGTACGCCTCAAGGAAATGACCCTTAAATTTAAGAAGATGAATAGTAAAGGGTTTCTCATTTGGGATATTTTTGGTTGAATTAGTATCCGTTTTCTGCGTTGTTTATTACACAGGCAAGCTATTTGACACAATGGCTAAGTGAATCGTGTAATGGTAGATGTGTTTTCATTGCTAGCCATGGTAGCACGCTCTCTTCTTGAGTTCAAATCTTTAGAACCTCGACATCATCCCAAGGTGTCAGCTAACAAAGTGAGTCTTTCTCTATTTCCCACTCAATCTCACAAACACACACGCACAAATGGGGAGCTACTAGGTGGTGGTGACAGATTATCTGGTAATGATTTTTCAGTTTACAATGCTGTGCAAGTCTCTTTATTGTTGTTTAACTCAAACAACCAACTTAGTAATCATAAAGACAATTTCTTGCAGGGTAGAAAATTAGTAACCAATATATCATTTCCAACCACCCAAAAAGGGAGTTTATATTTGGGAAACACACTCTTGAAGTCTAGTGTTAGTTACGAAGGTTATGAGAAGACTCAAGCTCAAGAGCTGATCGATGGTCTTCATGAATGTGCAGCCAATGGGTTACTTAAAGAAGCAAAATCTATACATGGACATATATTGAGGTGTCATTTTACCGGTGATAATTTGATGGTTCTACTCAATCATGTAATGCATGTGTATTCAAAATGCTCGAATTTTGGATTAGCTAGGTTACTGTTCAACAATATGACACAGAGAAATGTTTTTTCTTGGACTATAATGATAGAGGGGTCCACAAACAACGGTTTTCTGCTTGATGGTTTGAAGTATTTCTCTGAGATGCAGAAATGTGGAATACAGTTGGATGCGTTCACATATTCGGTAATACTACAGTTATGTGTAGGGTTGAATTGTCTTGATTTAGGTGAAATGGTGCATGCCCGGATTCTCATAACAGGTTTTGCATCACATGTTTTTGTGAGCACTTCACTGCTTAACATGTACGCCAAGTTAGGAGATGTTGAGGAATCACTAAAGGTATTTGATAGCATGAATGAGCATAATGAAGTCTCTTGGAATGCAATGATATCGGGTTTCACAGCAAATGGGCTTTACTTGGAAGCTTTTAACCATTTTCTTATGATGATGGAGCATAGATATGCTCCGGACATGTATAGTATTATCAGTGTCTTAAAGGCAGTTGGAATGTTGGGTGATGCTGGCAAGGGCAAGCAAGTCCACAATTATGCGTCTAATTTGGCTTTGGACTCTAATGTTCGTGTGGGCACTGCATTAATTGATATGTATGCGAAGTGTGGTGCTTTAAGTGATGCACAATCTGTTTTTTATAGTAACTTTTCTAATTGTGGACTAAATATGCCGTGGAATGCTATGATTGGGGCCTATTCACTGTGTAATTACAGCCAAGAAGCTGTGCAACTTTATTCTGAAATGTGTTGGAACAACATAAAGTCAGATGTCTACACTTATTGTAGTGTGCTTGATGCTATTGCCAGTTTGAAGTGTTCCCATTTTTTGAAGCAGGTTCATGGAAAAGTTTTTAAGTCTCGGTATGATTTGATGGACCTAAGTGTTGAAAATGCTATAGCAGATGCATATTCCAAATGCACATCTCTTGGAGATGTAAGGAAGGTCTTTGACACAATGAAAGATAGAGATCTTGTTTCTTGGACCACATTAGTGGGTGCTTATTCTAGATGTTCTGATTGGGAGGAAGCACTAGTAATTTTTTCTCAAATGAGGGAAGAAGGTTTTTTACCTAATCATATCACTTTTTCTACTATACTCGATGCATGTGTTGGCATTTGTTCCCTTGAACTTGGTGAGCAGCTCCATGGCCTTGTTTATAAACTTAGATTGGATACTGATAACTGCATAAATAGTGCTCTAGTTGACATGTATGCTAAGTGTGGCAGCATAACGGTGGCAAGGAAGGTTTTTGATTGCATCTCAAGCCCTGATGTTGTTTCATGGACTGCTATCATATCAGGTTATGCCCAACATGGATCTGCAGCAGATGCACTTCAACTGTTCAGGAAGATGGAAAAGTTGAATGTTAAAGCCACTGCTGTAACTTTGTTGTGTGTTTTATTTGCTTGCAGTCATGCTGGAATGGTGGAAGAAGGTCTTGACTATTTTTGGTCGATGGAGGATAAATATGGTTTGGAGCCTGAGATGGAACACTATGCTTGTATTGTTGACTTACTTGGTCGTGTGGGCCGTCTTAATGAAGCATTTGAATTTATAAAAGCAATGCCAATAAAACCAGATGAAATGGTCTGGCAGACATTGTTAGCAGCATCCAGGATCCATGGGAATATTGATTTGGGAGAAATAGCAGCAAAGAATATTCTTTTAATGCAGCCAAATTATTCAGCTCCCTATGTTCTTTTGTCCAACATGTATACAGAAAAAGGGAGCTTCAGATATGGACTTCAATTGAGGAAGATGATGAAACAGCAAGGTATTGCAAAGGAGCCAGGATATAGTTGCATATCATTGAAAGGTAGAGTCCACAGGTTTTATGCTAGAGATCAGGAGCACCCACAAAAAGATGACATATATCTGAAGTTGGCAGAATTAAGGAAGATGATCAAGGCATTTGGTTATGTGCCTGATACAAAATGTGCCTTGCGAGGAGAGGATTAAAATGTATTTGTGAAAGTAAAATTTTTTTATTCTTTGGATATAATTTGGTAGAGAAATGCCCATCATTTGTGGAAAGCTTTCCTGTTGAAGCACTGAATTGAAGATCGGAGACACATTCAACTATGGGAATTTCTAAATTACAAGCAACTGTAGGTTGGCAACAATTTCCATGTCTTGATATGTGGTATATGCCGTTTCAAAACCAGTGCCATGCATCCCCCATTCCCCCTGTTATTTGACGACAAATGGCAGAGCAGTGACATTTGGAATTTGCTGATCATAGATCACTGAATGGTAGCAATTATGGTGTTATGTATTCTATCGGATTCATTAACATATTTGGGGAATGCTTTCTGAAACTTGTGTTTTTTTTCTGTGACTTCAAACAATCATCGAGAAGCAAGCATTGTATTCTTGATCACAACCTTTGAATATCTTCTTGGTGAGTGCCCTTTACTGAAGCAAAAATTTCATGAATAACATTGTCCAATTTATTAATATGCAGCTTGCAATAATTTGTTCACTTTTGAAGAAATGCATGGTTGCTGTATGATTTTCTCATGATGTGGCAGTTTGTCATTAGGAAGTCTCCTTCTTAGTTGTTATTATTAGGTTGATAAGTAAGAAGATACACAGTTAAGATATAGCCATAGTTTACTTGCAAATGAACTGGTATCAACAGATATACATTTTTGTGGGTAATACATAGATATTCATATATATAGGTGGTAGTTGTAATTCTTTAGCGGGGAGTTCTTTTTCCATGTGGTGACTGGTATCAACAGATATACATTTTTTTGGGTAATACATATATATCCATAGATATAGGTGGTAGTTGTACTTCTTTAGCGGGGAGTTCTTTTGCCAAGTATGTGGTGATTTACTATGTTTGGTACTGGATTTCTAGTTTGGAAATTATAATGTCATTCTGCTTATATGAAATACTGACTAACACTGTTTTTTTTTTTTTTTGAACAACAGATATTTAAGCATTGATCTTCTTTAGTTGGACACAAACTCAGCAGCCAACAACGGTATTCTTTCTCCCAATCACTAGCTTATTATTGTTGTTGAGTGAAATATCTGATATATGCATCAATGTTGACAAAACTTTGACTAGAGCAGTAGTTTCAAATTCTTTGCACACAAAATAATCTGATGGTCCATTGAGATGCAACCATCGAGGATCAAGAACTAAATCCTAGGCTCATGGCTAACTTCGAGTATAGACAGCTCTCACCTTAACATTCTCATTTCCCCTTTCACTTTACTCATTTTTTCTTGTTTCATTGCCATTTTGCTATGGCTTGCAATTGTATAACTATTTTCTGCTCTAGTTTTTGTTAGAATATGATCTAACAAAGAAACCTATATGATTAGAGATAATAAGGGAAAGTATTTATTGTAGCTTTATATGTCCTATTTGCTGTGGGACTACAAACTTGTGCAGGCCCTTGTGGGGCATGATTATGTAATAGGACCTTCACGTACTGTTTCTGATTTTCCTCTTCTTATTGTTCTACAGATTATAGCATGGCTTCCATGTTTTTAAGAGGAAGTGTAAATTAGATATGCATTTTAGAAAGACAGGCAATGATGCAGTTGATTGCTAATTCTGTGTGTTACGCAAGAATGACAAAGAATGGATTTTTGTTTATCAAAATGATGAGAAAACTTGAAGGATGAAGTTATACATGTAGTCTAAGGAACTAATATGAGTGAAAAACCAGTATTTTGATTCTCAATCTGCCATATAAACTTTTCTATTGTTCAAATCAGCATTTTAAGTGCAAAATTTTTGTTCAATATTCCGTCATCTCCTTTGAAGCTATTATCCGATATTAACTTGATTGATAGATGACTGTGAATAGCTTGGGAGGACTGTATTTTTCTTCTATATTTAGATTGTCTGCTAAATTTGAATAATAATGTGAAATAATAAATCTATTGGATAGCTGTACCTTATGTGTAATTGTAAATTTAGCACAAACTCTTTCTTTTTTTTTTTTGATAAATGATTTAGCAAAAACTCATATACTAGTATTAACCTTTAATGGCACAAGTCATCTAAAATTAGTTACAATCAAAATCTTCAGGTAATTACTACCGAAATATAAATGGAGATGGTAAACTAAATTAGACTTTTATACTTTAGAGGCTAATTTACAAAATCTGGAGTTTAGATGGTAAATTGAGGACAGAAAAAACTTTATATGGCAAAATGAGCTTTGGCTGTTATATCGTGGTATTAATTTTTTAAATATTGAAGATTCTTTTTATCTAACAATACTTAAGTTGCACCACAAATTTGTAAACTTGATGGCTCATGTCATTAATGAACAAAATCCGTGAGAACATTTAAGTATCTTTCCTTATTAGTGTCTTGGTAGTAAATTAGTGTTAAAGGAGAGGCTTTAACATGAGAAAAAAGAAAGATAATAAACAAAAAGGTCTCCGGAATGCAAATCTTCCACTGCTGAATTCCTGTAGATTTTCAGGCTGAGATTTTGAAGATTCCAGCATAAGAAAGCATCTTGTTTGATAATTTCTTTTGATTGTTTGATGGTTACCATTTGTGTTTCTTCAGAAAGGACCAAACTGGGCCATTTAACTGCTTGAAATACTTGTTTCTTTTAGTTTTAGTGAACAAGTGGTTATGATTCACCAGATTCAAGCCAATTTTAACATGACGTGGTATGGTTATGCTTTCCATTTTTTCCATATCTAGTATTTACATCTTTTGCTTAACTTTCAGGAAAGTTGAACTTCTATGGCGTTTGATGTGAATGTCTGAACTTGCATGCCTGACAGATTTGCTGAACTTTGTGTGCATGCAGATTTCATATATGATCCATCTGTAAGGACAAGAAGATTTAGGCTTGGTAAAAAGGACAGGGGATATAGATGTGCATGATAATCTGTACCATAACCATACAAGGGATAAGCAGTAAAATGTATGGCAAGTGCAGAATGGTCTGCATGAATCATTTACATCTATACAGAACATTGCGATTACTATTTTATCTCCTTTTGGCACACTCTCTATGACAAAATCCTTCTTTGTATGGTACTCTCTGCGCCAGCATCAAGTTTGTTAAATGGTCCAAAATTTGACTGCAATGAAATATGTTGACCCAGCCAAATATGTTGACTTTTTTTTTTCGGACACGATAGACCTGCAGTTTCTCTATATTAGGGGGAGGGGGACCTGAAGAGGTCTAAGAAGAACTCGAAGGGGATTGAACCACCATCGATCTAGACAGGTGCCTATGCATCCGCTGATGACATTTTCAAGAAAAAAATGAATTTTAGAATGTAGACAGAGGATTTGATTCTTTAACCTACACTCAAGTAGAGTTTTAAAACTCTCTTGGTGATCAACTATTTTAGGAGTAGCTGGATGTTAATATGGTAGACTCTTTTGCTTTTTAATCATTTCTATAGAGGATGAACGTACACTTACTAAAAGAAATGTTAATAACTATGGGAGAAATGACTCTCAAGTTTAATCCTATTTTCAACGTTTTGTAGCATGAAATGGCCTACAACACAAACTTGGGAAAAACTAGACATGGAAACACTTTAGAAGGGTATTATTAGAATGTCGAATTCTGCACTGTGGGAAACTAAATTGAAACTGCCGCATAAACAATTAGGATTAAGGAATATCGGTTTAGCCCTTGTGGATATTTCTTCACATCAAATCGGTTTTTTTGCATTGCTAAATGAATAAGTAAATAGCTGAGAGTAAACAGCTAAATTTAAAATGAATAAATCTAAATCTGAAATCTAAATTCTAAATTTATTAAGTTATTGAATTGTTAGTATTGAAACCCTAACATTTAAATATATTTTGTATTAAGTAATAAGTGAATAACTTTTTTTGTTGGAGTAAGTTTTGCTTGAGCAATTTAGAGCTACTTAAATAATTAAGATGCTCTATTTTTTATTATCAAATACGTCTGAATATACTAAAATTTGAACCATTAAATTAAGTACAAAATTAGGGCCACTAAAAAATTGCTCAACGCATCATATCCTATGGTGGTTAAAAAAAAAAAAAAAAGTTGTGAGACAAGGTTCAATGACAAGAAAGGTAAGATTTTTTTTTTTTTTGGGCTGCTATGGAGAATAAAGGTCGCAAGTACAACAAGGGTGATATTTATGCTTGACTTACGTTCCATTATTTTCGGCAAAACTTGCTTTTTCATTGCTGCAAATTTGTCATATTCCAATCATGATACCACAGAAGAAAGTACAGATTAATAATCCTTTATTTAGTTATTAATTTTTGTAAATTATACCCTGTAGAACAATTTTACTGCAAGTCCATAGCTATCATTCCATCCGCACTAACAAATACAATTGATTGATTTACAGCGTTGCATGATGAGAAGTACAACCGACAAGACTTCCTAGAATAAGAATCCAAGAAATTCCATCCTTTATATGTCAAATTGCACGGTCAGTATGATAAGACTCCTCAACTAGTGTTTGTTAAAAAATAGTCATTTAACAGGTAATTGTTCGCATAACCAATTATGAAAAGTAGTCATCATTCTGAAAAATTATCACAAAGGAATCGGTTCCAAATTAGTGGGAAGGATCTATAATTGCAAACTATGTTTGTTTTCTCGTAGTAGCTTTAGTTGTAAGCCTTGTGACAGGATGATAGTTGTATGTTTGTACTACAATAACTTTTTAACTAACAAAAGGTGACAAGAAGAATGTAGATTAGGCTTTGATGATTTAGGGGTTTGGCTTTTTTCTTTTTTTCTTTTTTAAAAAAAAACCTTGGCCTAGGCTGAGAGAGGGAGAGGGGAAGAGAGAGAGAGATGAGAGGAAGAAAATGAGAAATTTGAAAATATTTGGATATTTAGGAAATATATGGAAGGATTTAAAGAGTCTATGTTACTACATTTCTCCGATCCCCCTCCAAAAAAAATTTTTTGACATAGATATGGCATTTTAGCAATTTAGAATTTGCTTCTGTCAGTTTTCAAAAAAGAAGAAAATGAATTCACTTCTTTCAATTTTCTCTCTTCCAATCTTCCATTTGGGCTGAGTTTTTTTTTTTTCATTGTAGCTGTCACTTTCATTCTCTAAATCTATTCTTTTCTCTACTTTCTTCTCCAAAAATTCTCCCAAACCAAAGAAAACCAAGTTCTCTACTTTCCTTTCCTTTACCTCTCCAATTCCCTTGCTAAGTTTGAAATTATTTTCACTATATAATAATTTTGAACTTTTTTGTATATTTAAAATAGAGTGTTCTACGTATTTTATCACTATGACCGGTGATATGAAACTTAATTTCAATTTAAATGTACACATGAAGGTACTTGTTTGAAGCACTTTTAGATTCCTAAAGTTATCTAATAAACTATAAAATTGAAAGTGTAATGACCTTTATAAGGATATATTGGAAACTAATTCCATACCCATCTATGTCAGTATGATAGGGAATTAGGGATAATATCAGAAAATTTCGCTGAGATTTCTCTTAATACCACTTAGCACTTTTAATTTTTTTTTTTTTTAAATATCACTTACTTCTCTTACTTTTGTTATTTGTGTAACAAAATTTTTAAAAATCCTCAACTACTCTTTTTGCTCATTTTGCTAAATAAAATACTCCTAAACTACTTTGTTAATGTTAAGAAAAACCACCACCTAAAAATAATGTCTAGTAGTATCATTATATCACAAAGCTATAGTCCATAATAGTAGAAATAAAAAATAAAAAAGATATTTGTAAAGTGATACACTAGCACTAATTCAACTCTATACACTCAAAACCGATTTCTTATGAACCTAATATTTTTTTCATCCGTTTCTCAACTCATGGCCCAAGCTTTTTGAAGTTGTACTAAATCATAATAAAAATCAACTCAAAATAAACAAAAAAAAAAACATACCCCACTTTATCACAAGCACAAAAAGAAAAAATAAACAAAATTGAATTTACTAAAATTTACAAATAAAAATAGCATAATCATCCAAAAAATAAGTAAGAGAAAATGTTAGAGAAAGGGAAAAGAGAAGAAAGTGACTTTTATTTCTCTCTCTTTACTTTTTTTAGCTCCATTTAATTTTTAAAATGTTAGGGGTGTTAAATTATATTAGGAGAATGGTGGAGCTAAATCCACGACTATTAATCTAAATCCATACCCTTATAACCAAGTTGACCAAAAACCCCCTAACATTTTATGGGGCTTGGTAGAAACTTTTTCAACAAAAAATTAGTCTTTTTTTGGGTGAAAATAGATGGTGCCAGTTTGAATTTAAACTTAACATCATTACGAAAAATTTTAAAATTTTTGAAATTTTTAATTCACTTTGATGGCATTAATTTTTTCTTCTTATTTGGTGGGGAGAATGTTTTTATCTCTTTTTATCATATAAGAAAAGATGAAAGATATTTTTTAATTGTGTTAATAAAATATTTTTACCTTTTTGGGACGTTGCACTTCAAAATTAATTTAAGTATAACTAGTTTCTTTTCCATTTACACAAGCACTTTTTTATGTTCTATGATTTTATTTATTTTTTGAACAAAAACTATTATAAAAGAACTTAAAATGCTATTTTATTAAATTTAATATAGTAATTGTAAGACAAACAATAAAATTAAACATATTAAAAATAGTTAATTTATAACAATTTAGTTTCAATCAAATCTTATCCCGTAATTCAATTATGTTTACTCTAACTAATAGTGGCAAGTCAACATATGAGTGAAGGAGATATATTAGGAAATATGTGCAATTAAAAATTTGATTATTTCAAGACTAAAAAGAATTTTAAAAGCAAACTAATAGACTATAAATTTATTATTTGATCAAATTATTAAAAACCAAGAAAAGTAATTTGAAAGAACTTTTACAACACCATGTAAAAGAACGTGATTGAAAAATGTCAACCAATATTAGAAATAAAGAATGTGATTGAAGATGATTAGAAAAGGAAAGATATGAATTGATTAACTAAAAAATAAAGAAGATACAATTAATATGACTTTATATAAGGTAGGTCATTAATAGATTTGTTGAAATTGACTATAAATAAGAAACCATGCTATAAATAAGGAAGTAAAAAAGGAAGGGAATTAATAATTACCAAAAAATAGAAAAAGAATAAAAAAGTAAAAGAACACAAACATTAAAGACATCCACTTAACAAAAAGATAGATAGTTCACTTGACCGAAGGTTAGACTAACCAACTTAACAACCTATCAAAATCATAACTAAATATTATACAGACACGCACACAATTTTAGAAAACACTAGCAAATCAAATAATTAGAATGATGATATTAAACAATTTCAATAAACTAAAATTTATAATTAATTTTTAAACCTCTCTTGTTGTATGAAAGATGAGTTTTTGTATTGAAAAATGTTTTTTTTTGTCAAACTTCTATGGATTTTATTGTCATCTTAATATTAGGAGTGCTGATTTAACTCCACCATTAGGAGAAATCTCAAGGGATCTGTTATTATCCAATATAATATGCTATGGTGCATTAATTATGTACCCGTTAGCGTTACAACTTATAAAATGTGTAAATGTTAAGAGTATCTAAAGGTTTGAATTAAGCTCCTTTCAACTTATCAGACTTATATTAATAAGGTTTAAGCTACTAAAGCAGCCGGTGATCTCTAGTCTAAGTTCCATTCTATGAATGGTTAGTCTAACCAAAAATACCAGAAAAAGGAACGTTCGCACAACCGCGTACGTATATTTGTATGTATGTTGACAATTCAAATTTATAGCTCCACAAAGTTTACCAGTCCAAGTTCTTACATGGTGGCTGACATATTCTCCCAATCAGGATAGAGTTTAGGGACAATTTTAGAAACCTCTCCTGAAATTTTTGATAATTACAGCCATCACCCTTAAAATTTTAAAAATTACACTTACCCCCCTTAATGCTATGAAAAGACTATGTTAACCTTCACAAAATTTATAAATTTTAAGTGAAAATAAGTTTAAAAGAGAAAAATAGAAATTCTTTTTTGGTAATAATTCTTTATCGTAAAACTCTAACGTTATCTAATCTAGTAGTTATACTGCATTTCTAACTTTTTTGACTAGAATTATAAATCAATATACAAAAAGTCAACCAACTAATTAGGAGACATTTGTTTTGTTAAAATAAGTTTATTAAAAAATTACTTAATCAAAAAATATTTCCAAAGTACCAAAAAGAATGCTTTCAAAATATGGTTTAAATTTTCCAATAAAAGAATAACTTGAAATTTTCACCTAATGAATAATGGTGATAATTAATATTTCAGCATTTAATTTGTTTTATATATCAGAGATGGGTAATATTGGATATTCATTAGATTTTTTTGCGTATATCACCAATTATCACAAGATATACGTTTTAGGGGAGGTTTTCACAAATTTTCAAATCTTAATGGAGGTAACTGAAATTATTAGAAATTTCCGAGGAGGTTTCTGAAATTATTCCAAAAGTTTAACTGGCTTACAGCTGTGAGCTATTCAGCATTTCATTAAAGAAAAGAAAGAATCCTAAAAGATGTTTAACAAAATCCCATCATATAAAGCGGGAAATCAAACTTATAATTACATTAAAGCCCCCCTAAACTTTTAAACAAGAATCCACTTGAAGTGACAATTAGTACCCATTTTCCTTCTTTATATTTATAGTACCCGTCCAATTTTTGGCTCAGATCTTTTAAAGATTGATAATATTCACTATTATTCTGATTTGGCACTTAAGAATTTTTCTTGAAATAATTATTGGGGCATGCTCTAAACTTGGTAAAAAAATCAAACCATCTCTCTCCACAAGGCATTAATAAGCATTTTTACTGTAAACATGTAATTTTACCGCCATTTCTTAGCTACAATGATATGATTAAATTTAATATTTGCATCATGAACTATGCAAAAATATGTTAGGTAAATTATGCAAAAGGTCAATCTCAAAGTTTGTTGGATTACTATAAGCCAAATTTGTTTAGTAAAAAAAATAAATAAATCAGGCTTTGAAGATGAATGTTGTTGCAAAAAAGTTAAAAATCACTAGCAGTTTAGAGAAGACTTGGGACATCCAAATTGCGCAAATCTTTATGCTATGACAATAAAAAATGATATTTAGATTCTAAACGTTCCCAAGAACCCCTATCCTAGATGCTTTAAAATACCTAACGAGTTCAACAAATTTGAAAGATGAAAAGAGAATTTTATTTAAATGGTTAGCTATACACTTTAAAGATGGGGAATGTAATTTGCCTTTATCAATAATCATGGAAGAAGGGCCAAGAACGATTATTAGTATAGTCCTTCCAAATTATCAGCAGCAAACTTAATTAAAAATTTAAAGTCTAAGAAAATGTACGAGCATGATACCATGAACTATATTCTTTTCATGCGATATGTATGTATAAATCCTATATCTAATATTGTAAATTAACATTTAAATACAAAATAGTTTGCAACTATAAACATACAATTTATACTCCATTGAACACATTATTGTATTCTAAACTATTTAAAGTCATTGTAATTTTTTTTTTGTCGATACGATAGCTTCCTATATTATGGGGAGGGAGAGGGTCTGAAGAAGTCCTATGATAAATCGAAGGACTGAACCACCACCGGGTCAGACGATGCATTACACACTTGTCTGAATTTTTTAAGCAAGGCCACATTTAATTATGACAAATTGATGGGAGATAAGATTTTTTATCAAACCGAGCCTCCTTAATGTATTGGTGGTCTCTGGTGACGTCTGAGGCAGTTGTACGGACGATGGACGCAGTAAACATAACTAGAAGTCTAGAAGTACTGCTGTAACAGTAGTAGTGTACATGAACAAAAAGGTCAAAATAAGAGTCCCAAATGAATAATTAAAAAAAGTTCCTGCGTAAACGGTGCGCTGTCTCCCTCTTCACCCTCCAACAGCTCCCCTTCTCTCTTTATTTTTCATTTTTCCTCTCTATCAATTATTCCTGAATTCCCATTTCAAACCAATTTCTTCATTGTCAGCTCCTTTTTCTTCTCCTTTCCTTCCCAGAAGGAGCTCGCGTCTCTTCCCTTCCCCCTCTTCTCTCTCTAGATCTGACGTATATTCCTTGTCCGACGTCGTTTGGAGGCCCCCAAGCTCCCGATCCTAAGGTGATTTTCTCTATTTGTTGTTGCAATTCGATCAATTATATTTAATTTGTTAGCTATTTAGATCGCTGATTTCTTCCACCCCCTTTTTTTTTTCATTGGATCCCATTGTCATAGTTCTCCGCGAGATCCATTTGGTTTGGGCATATATATTGCAAGTAGCTACGGTATTGATTTTTGTTGATCGATATTGCAAGTAGCTTCATTTTTTTTTCGAAATATTAGGGTTTTGTTTGCTTTTTTTTTTGTCCCTAGATCATGCGTTTATTTATTTTCTTTAAGTTTTTGATCCGTTGTCTTTTCTTGTTTAATTTTAGAAGTGATGATATTGATTCTTGAAAATTTAGTTTAATACTAATAATCTTGGAAGAATCTTTGGATAGTAGAAGAAATTGGAAGTAAGAGTTTGATAAATGTGATCGACGTTTGCTTACTGAGTGAATATTAGTGCAATTGGAGCAATATAAAATTGTTTTGATTATTGAATATCTTCCTCTTCTTTCTGGTGAAAGAAATTGGGTTTTGGATTATTGTTTCCAGTTTGAAATGTGTATTTAACTATGGATACATTGTTAGTTTGGTTCATTGTAATTTGCTTTGTTTATGATTCTATTTGATTTTGTATATTGCTTTGATGGAGAAGTATATTCGCATGGTTACAAGTGAACAACTTTCATTTCTTTCAGGAAAAAGTGAGAAAGATCCAAACTTTTCTTCAGAAAGGGATTTGCCACCAAAGCTGAAGTTGAAATGAAGAAGGCCTTTGATCAAACTGTCCGGGACATGTGAGCTTTATTTTGAACAGACTATCTTTATTTGTGTTCATCACTATTTGTTTTAGGTGTTGTATAATGCTGTTTAGATGTAAGATTGATCTGTTGGTTTGAGATTTCTCTTCCACTATGATATTGAGCATGCTGATTGATCTGTGTGATTTCTATGTGTTGCAGTAAGAGGGAGGTGAATAAGAAAGTTCTTAAGGTCCCTTCAATAGAACAAAAGGTAACTTGACTATCTTTTGAGCTACGTGGCAAGCTGAGAAGTTTTCTGTGCATCTTGATTTGTGTATTGCATACTCATTACTTAAATGAAGACTATTGGTTTGATAACCTTGTGATTGGTTATAGAAATTGCTACTTAAGTTTATGGGAGTTTTCTTTTTCATGATTGTAGTCATGGAATACATGGACTCTCTGCTTTCTTCCTGTATATGTTTCTCTTTTGTTTAAGCTGTAAAATTGATAGTTGTAACTGTTAATTTTTATTCTTTTTTCATTGAAGTTTGTGAATCTGGAAAATAACCTTTTAATTTTTCATAACTGCCATTTGTACAACCATATGCAACTCAGTCAAAGTAAAAGAAAAAACTTTATCACTTATGAACTTGTAACCAAGAAATTTTCTTTGGTTCTTGTATCTTTCAGGTGCTTGATGCTACCAGCAATGAGCCATGGGGTCCTCATGGAACACTTCTTGCTGATATTGCTCAGGCTTCCAGAAATTAGTAAGATTAGATTATCATCCTTTTTCATTGGATGATATTCAGTCAACAGTTACCATTCTAATTTGCATTTCCTTTTCGACAGTCATGAGTACCAAATGATTATGTCCGTTATCTGGAAGCGTATCAATGATACTGGTAAAAACTGGCGGCATGTCTACAAGGTACCTATTAGTCGGGATGTGTTTTTGCAGTTCAATGTCTTTGGAAGGTTCATGTCTTGCGGATGCCAAATGCATCTGGATAGCATAGCTTGAGTTTGTCTTTAGTCTACTGTGGGTTCGACCTCCACTCCCTAAGGGATGTTGCTGCATTAAGTTCCTATTGATTCTGTGGAGTCAGATCAATTCTCAATGCTTTTTTTATTCTCTGGATTTGGAACTCAAGAATCTAATTTTATGTTCAGGCTTTGACAGTTTTGGAGTACTTGGTCGCCCATGGGTCAGAGCGTGTGATAGATGAGATCAGAGAACATGCCTATCAAATACAGGTGAATTTCTTGTCATTTTGGTCCAGAGACTGCAGCTGTAATATGTTATCCAGATCATTGTGGTGAGAGTTTTTTGACCTCTATTACATGATGTTATTCCTCATTTTCTCTTGTACTAGACACTATCCGATTTTCAATATATCGATTCTAGCGGGAAGGATCAAGGCAGCAATGTCAGAAAGAAATCTCAGAGTCTTGTAGTTCTGGTAAATGATAAGGATAGAATACAAGAAGCTCGACAGAAAGCTGCTGCAAACAGGGAGAAGTAAGTATTAGTTGCATATTTCTGGTAACTTAAACAAAAATAGAAATGTTAGTCTTTCTTGCCTTAAATTTTAATTTAGTTTTCCCACCACCAATTCCTTATACAGGAATACTGATAGTTTTTGATGAGTTCTTCTGATCTAAACTCTTATTATCTAATATTCCTTTTGGTTTTATGGGGAGAAAGTCTTACCTTTTTTTATCTCGTAATGAGGTAGCAGTTTGCTTGTCAAGGAGAGCAGATAATATTCGAATAAGCGAGATCTGGAGAGAAGAATAAGATGTGACAGACTTTATTCTTGTTTAATCCAAAATTGTTTATCCTTGCTTGTTATTTCTGTGCTAGCCTTGGTTGTAGTTTTCAAATTTCTGTTAACTGAATTTATTGTACATGCTAAGATTGGTGGATGCCTCCTGAAACTTTCTGAAAACAGAAACTTTTTGCTCAAAGTATAGCTTGTGAATCGGTTTTTAAGTTCCTGGCCTAAGTAGTGGTATTTTATTAGGTACCGTAACACGTCAGCAGGAGGTATGTATCGGCCTGGTTCATATTCAAGTGCAGGAGGATATGGTGAAAGGTATGATGATGATCGGTATGATGGCCGATATGGAAACAGAGATGAAGAGCGGAATGGATACGGGAGAGAGAGAGAATGGGGTTCTAGAGATGATGACCGATATGGTAGGTATGGGGACCCATATGGCCGTGATGGGGACAGGTACAGCAGAGATGATGACCGCTCTAGCCGAGATGGCTACAGGGATGATGATTATCGTGGAAGAAGTCGAAGTGTTGATGATTATCAATATGGCTCCAGGAGCAGAAGCTCTGACAGAGATCGTGACCGCGCTTATGAAGAAGATGGTCAATATTCTTCCAGGTTTGTCTACTCTTGGTTTCGTTAGTTATGCTAACATAACAAGTGATTTATTTTTTTAATTACCCTTATCATTATGTATTTCTTGGTTTAGTATTTCCCCTAGGGAGCAGAACTAATTAATATAAAATCCATGTTTGCGCATAATGGATTTGTTTATCTAAAATGGAAGTTTGTGAAGGAAAAATGGTCCCTTGCTTGTATGTTAAAAGTCTTTGCTAGATGAAACTTACTACCTTCTCTCCACTCTGGCATTTGTCTCACTTTGAATTTCTCAAACGGTGCATGTTTGTTGACAGTCTTTTCCTTATTCATATTTATGCCAAAACTAAGTTCTTCTGAATTAAATTTAAGGGGCCTTTTGAATGAGATTATTACAATTACTTGACTAGCATATGTGTAACTTGCATTATTAATGCATGAATCTTTGCACCCCTGGATGCATTTAGCTGCTTTCCTTCATTGCTTAGTCTCTTGTTTTTCTTTTCTTCTCCTTGCCCTTTTGTTCCTTTTATTGGTGGTCCATAAGATATAACTAAAAGTCAACTTCTCTGATAGCAGAGGAAATGGTGCCAGGCCAGATGATCAGTCTCAGGATGGAAGGTAATGGTACTAACCAGCAAAAATGTGTGAGAATCTAGTTGTTTTCATGAAGTCCGAGTTCATTCTTCTCTCTTTGATTATGTTTTAAATTCAGTTATGGTGGAAGGCATCTCGAGAGGAAATATTCTGAGCAAAACCTTAGCGCTCCTCCTAGTTATGAGGAGGCTGTCAGTGTTGGGCGCAGCCCTACCCATAGTGACCGGTGAGTCCATGCTTTCTTAATCCTTGATTTAATTCGAATTGGATAACTGTTATGGTCCTAATGTCTTAATTGCCCAAAGGGATGGAGAAATTCCTTCGGCAGCTGCACCTAAATCATCTTCTCCGCCTGCAAGTGTGATGCCGAATCAACCAGCCAATAATCTTCCTCCACAGCCTGCCCCTGCTTCACCTCCGCCACCACCTTCAGTTACTGATCAGAAGCAAGATGATGGTTTTGATGAGTTTGATCCTCGTGGCTCATTTTCAGGTAAACTGTTCAGATAGGATACAATTGCAGCATCCATGTCTTTAAGTCGATGGCAGTTACTTTATCTAAACTTCTCTAGTTTTCATGAATTGTTTGTTAATTTATTTGCTTGCAAAGAATCTCTATGTAAAAAGAATCAGATTAATCTTTTTTAGTTTGATTTCTCTTAGGATTGTGCTATTGTGGCTGATCAAGGAGTTAAGGAGTACTGATTTCTTAGGATACATATATTTCTTTAGATTAAAACTATCCGAAGGTAGTTTTTTCTGCATTTAGGCATTTCACTATTTGGGTGACTGTTAGATCTTCCTTGTCAAGTATGCCTTTAATAATGAGCAATAAGAGATGCACTTATTAAAATACATTTTCATGTACCTGACAATTTCCTTCATTGATTAGGCTATGACAGTGTATTTCCAGACAGTTCTTATGTTCTTAGATTGCACATTATCGGGTCTTGCTCTAAGGCAATAAATTCAAATTATTAGAAATTGTTGTTGTACATTATTATGCATTCTGGCCCAGTGCATTTTTTCCTTCTTCTTTTTGTCTAAATGCTTGTGTACTGTGATTTTTTTTAATAGAAATTGACATCATATATTACTATGCATTCTGGTCTGGTGCATTTTTCCTTCATCTTTTTGTCTAAATGCTTGCGCATAGTGATTGTTTAGCTGGAATGAATTGTTTAAGGAAAATTTGTACTTTTAAGTAGTCTTCCAGAATTGCACTCTACTACTAAATCCTTGCATGGATGGGAAAAGAAGGAAAAGTGAAATTCAAAATGTAATCTGCAGAAGTGTTTCCCAAACCCAGTCTGTTCTTATAACAATTTTATTTTTGCTTGTAAATTGGAGTATTTGACTATTTGTCTTTTATATAAGAGAAGGATTTAACTCTTCTTTTGGGTTATTTGTTTATTTTCTGTAGCAGCTGCTCCAACTACATCAAATGTCACTGTTCCAACTGGTGGTGGTGGTGCAGAACTGGACTTGCTTGGCTCCTTGTCTGATTCATTTTCTGCCAACTCATTGGCTCTTGTGCCAACTACTGCTTTTGCTGCAACTACTGAAGATATGCATGTAAACCCTGGATCTGGGCCCACTTTTGTGGCACCTACATCAGCATCATCCGTCTCTAATCAGGTAGTTGTATTAGTTAGAACTGCTGTACCCTCTTTGAGACTTTACCGGGTCATACTATGTCCAGTTGGTCAATAATAGAGCCAATTAGTCAAACTGTTGGCCTAGTTTATGAATTTTTTGAGGGGCACAAAAACTGATATTTGGCATCTTTAGCGACTAAGCTTGTTTCCAGTTAGGCCTCATCAGACCTTGAATTTTTGTGGATTTGGTTTAACCAAAATGTGGGCTTGAAGAACATTTTAGTCACTTTCTAAAATTTGTCAAAATGAGGTCTAGCATTATTTGTCAGTATCATCCACAAGTCTTTAATCTAAAAAGGTGCCTTCTTTGCAGGCATTTGATGATCCTTTTGGTGATGGCCCATTTAAGGCTATGGCTTCCAGTGATGATTTACCTGCTCAGCCCCAAAATGTTGCTCCGACTTTTGCTACTACCGCAAACCAAAGTACAGAACAACCTCAGCTTGTTCCGGAGAAGACACAGCCTATTAATAACTTTGGAGGCTCATTTCCTGTTGGTTCCAACATGCAATATTCTCCCCAGGAGTTGTCCACTTCTAATCAGGACATTGACATATTAGCAGATATCCTCCCTCCAACTGGTCCTCAACCTGTTGCAAACCCAGAGACAGCGTATACAACTCCAACTGGACAACCTTCTTTCACGGCAGGTTTTCCTCCTCAAATCAGCCAAACTGCATCACAAGCTGGTTTCCCACCTCAAACTGGTCCAGGTGTGCCACAAACAAATCTCCAAGTTCAACCGGGGCAGGTGGCATCACTGACAAGTTATCCTGCTCTACCTGGCCAACCTTCAATGCAATCAGGTTTTCCCGTTCAGTCTGGTCAACTCGTTCCACAGTCAAATTTTCTTGCTCAGACACCTCAATCTGGTCAACCTGCACTCGTTGCTGGTTTTCAACCTCAGATGGGTGCTTCTCCACAGCAAAATCCTAATTCCTACGGGAATTATAATCCACAACTGGGATCTGCCATTCCAGTTGCCATGCAGATGTCTACACAGCAGAATTCTATGAACTTCCCTTCACAATTGGGTTCTGCTGCCCCCGTGTCCTCACAAGCATCATCTCAATCTCTGCAATTTCAATCAACTACCTCTCTGGTCTCGCAACCTGTGCTTTCAGTGTCAACAGGGTCTGCTGCTGCGGCTCCTCAACCAGCAAAAGATAAGTTTGAGACGAAATCTACCGTTTGGGCTGATACCCTTAGCCGTGGGCTGGTCAATTTGAATATTTCTGGACGTAAGTTCTCATAATGTCTCCTGGTATTTTTGCATGTGACATGGATTAAAACTTGTTTGAACTTGATTTTTTACATCACTACATGTTTTTGGTTGGTTTGCAGCTAAGACAAATCCTTTAGCTGATATTGGAGTTGATTTTGAGGCCATAAATCGCAAGGAAAAGAGGATGGAAAAACCTACAACTGCTCCTGCGGTATCAAATATTACAATGGGCAAAGCAATGGGTTCGGGTTCTGGTATTGGACGTGCTGGTGCAGGTGCACTCAGGGCCCCACCAAACACAATGATGGGTTCAGGTATGGGTATGGGTATGGGTGGTGGGCTAGGCCCTGGTATTGGCATGGGAGGTTATGGATCAGTCAACCAACCAATGGGAGGTGGTATGGGAATGAATATGCCCATGGGAATGAACATGGGTATGGGGCAAGGTGGCCAGATGCAACGGCCAATGGGATTTGCTCCTGGATCTAATGTCCCTGGGGGCTATAATCCCATGATGGGAATGGGTAATTATGGTCAACAACCGTATGGTGGTGGCTACCGGTAAATTTTCATGTACCGCCAATGAGATATAGGGTATATAGTAAAAGAGCATGTTTTGTATAAGATCAGAAGTTCAGCCACGGTACAACTATTGATTCTGGAACTGCATTTGAAGTTCAAAGCTATATTGTTGGCATTCACCTTGTAATTTTTCTGGATAGTGCAGTGTAACATATATGTTTATTCATTCTCAACAGTATCAGTAGATTGTTTCTCAGCTCTGATACTATTTTTTGGATTACAATGGAGTTGCTTAGGTCCAACGGTCGTTTAGATGTTGTGATATGTATACCGAGGACAACCTTCTCAGGTTGTTAAGAACATCTCATTTTGATATAATTTTGTGACTTTCCGATTGAGTTTGTAAACTCGCGAACAATAAAATTCACATTCATCCCAATTCATTTTAATGCACTGTGTTTTCTGATCAAGATCATGGTGTATTTGGTAGGATTTTAGTAATTTCTTCCTCCGACTTAACGTGCTTTTGCCTGTTAGCCCAGCGTATTAATTAGTTGTATATTGGCATGAAATGTACATCACTCAATGATTGTTTCAGTCTGGGAGTTGATATTCACTTGTAGGAGAAAAAGGAGGAAAAGGGGTAATAGAATGGAACGTCTGGTACGAGAAAAATGTTATTTGTTGACAACAGCCTTTACCAAGATCGTCATGCGTGGAAAAAGCCAGTCATAGCAGTCAGATGTGTACATATATATAGGATGCATGCATGTTGTTTCACTGGTTCATGTTCCATTGTTCATTTTAAACTTTGGAGTCTGGACTTGGCTAGGTGCAGTTATGTAATTTACAAGAACTAGTATACGTTTGGACAGAGAGCTTTTTTTAAAAAAAAAAATTTTCTTGAAAGCTTTTTTTTAGTCAAAATAAGTACTGCATATTAAGATAAGCAAACACAGAATTTTTCCCCTTTTTTTTTAGTAAAAAATAGCTGAGGTTGAATACTTCGTAGAGAATTATCACTCACTGATACATTTTATGCCCCACATACTGCCCACAACCTTTTATTACAATTTACAAGCACCATACACTAGCCCAAGCTAACTCAAAAGACTTCATGACTAGCTCCCAGTTTATCCTGTACTTTTGAATGCCTCTCCAAAAATTAACTACATATCTAGTCCGGTAATAAGACCAGATAAAGCCATACAGCGTCTGGTAAGGCCAGCCTCAACAGATTACCAGCAAAGGTGCAACAAAATGTAACATCCAATCCAGCTCTTAACAAGACCTCTAAATCAACAAAGATTGGGATTGAAGCTTTTAATCCCTCTTCTACGGCATTTGGGCTTCAACAAAGATTGAGCCCTCAAGCCATCTCCAACACCAGCTCAGCTCATGCTTTTTCAATGTTAAGCCAGAAAAAGGTTGATTTAGGTATTCAGCCATCAGAGAGAGAGACAGAGAATTCATCCAGTACAACACGTCTAAGACCACAAAGATGGAATCTCAATATCCATATTCGCCAACATAACAAAAATTTTGATGTGACCGAACAACAATAAAAGTATTACAGTTATAAACCAAAAAGAAACGGAACCGGGAAACAAAGAGAGCACGAAATATTCATCTACTCAGACATCGTACAAGCCAACATCAACAATTTGCTATCTTTAACCTCAATCTCGCCTACCTGTGAATCAACAAGCATTGAGTGAATCTAAGAACCAGCCATCAATATTTTTATAAGCAACCTCAGAAAAAGAAATTGAGAGGAAAGATCTGAACCTTTTAGGCATGTTAAAAACTAATCACTCATTCAAAAAGATTGCAGTGGGATTTCCAGGGGAGGGTGGATTCTGCCTCAGAAGTGAGGCATGAGGGCCAGCCCTTTGAATGACACCAGGGTCCTCTGCAGACAAAATCTGCACATTATCAAGACCTAACTGCCGCCTAATCAGGTCTGAATTTGTCCTGAGGACCTCAATCTCACCAAAAGGCAGCTTCAGGTCCAATGCTTGAATGCCGACTGCCATAACCTCATCCTTCTTGAACCTCAGAAAGGGCATGCAAAGCTTCTGTATTTGTTTAAAGTTACCTTCCTGCCCAATAGCACTTCTCTGCAATTCAGATATTACCTCCTGATCAGGAGCAAATTTGCAGGTAACACTATCATAATTTCTCTGGAGTATGATTAAACATTCCTTCTTCCATCCATCATACTGCTCATTCACAAATATCAGGCCAGTGTTTGGCTTATTCTGACTGTTTAATATGTTTGCATTGCCTTTCTTTGAACCAGAAACCTGCTTCTGCAACAGCTTCCTCATTGAGACTATTGAGTCTTGCAAATACTTATTTGCCTTTTTGAGGACAAGATCTGGAAAATCAGCTTCAGGCAATCCAGCTTTTATTACAAACCCTTCCTTCTTCAGAATTTCCCTCCAAACATGTTCAGAATAGTGTGGGCAGATCGGAGCAATAAGCCGAGTTTGAACATCCATAAAGCGCCATAATAGACTGCGGTTCATACCTTCAACACCACAGGAGAGCCGGTATTCATCTCTGGCAGCCTGAAGATCATAGAAGCCTGTTTTTAAAGCTTCGCGGAACATGTAATCACCATAATTCTTCTCTGTCATCTTCACAGCAATATTTATTTCATTATCAAATACTTTATCTGCGTATGTAGAAGGTGGACCGCTTCTCAAAGAATCTTCTGCAGCAAGAACCTCTTGCATCCATGATAACTCCTTTGTGAGACGTAAGATTGCAGCATTAGCTGTGTCAAAGACAAAGTTGGCGTCATCCATGCCATCACCAGCATCAGCAAGTGAAAATCTTGTAGCATCAGCTGAAAACTCTTCAATAGCTTGGCGGAGTGTCCTAAAGTTTCCAGTGGACTTGGACATCTTTTCAGAATTCAGCATTATGTGTCCATTGCATCTAAAACCACGAGGCCAAAGATTTGTGGGAAAGATTGCAGTATGATTATAGATGCAAAAAGTAAGATGATTCTGAATGAGATCCTTTCCAGAAACCCTTAGATCAAATGGATACCAATACTCAAACTCTTGCTTCATCTGATTAAGAAGAGAAGAAGATATATCTGAAGACTTAGGATACGGACCACCACAAAATACGAAATCCCACACCTCATCAGTCAGCTGCTCTGGCTTTAATGAGGAAGTATCATTACCATACATATCCCCTTTCTGCAACAGATGACATACAGTATAGTATGCCATATATATAGTGGAATCTGACAAAGACTCCACGAGAAAGTCCTCATCCCAAGGAATACGAGTCCCAAGTCCAAAATTACGTGAACAAGCCCACTGATTCAGCCAGCTCAAAGTATGCTCAAAACCATGCCGTGTCTCATCCGAGTAAAGATTCATGTTCGCCAAGCACTCCTCTGCTAATTTCTTCCATTCTTGTTCTCCATAAATGATGTACCACTGATCAGTCAAAGCAACAACACACTCATCCCCTGACCTTGACATGACCTTCTTTTCCGGCTCGCTGTAGCTCACTGCTTCATTACTCTCAAGAAGCTTGCTCCTGATCAAACTCTTTGCTTCTTGGACCTTCATTCCTGCATAATTGCCGACAATCATAGTACCCTCATAGAAACCACCCTTGTAGATTATTTTCTTGGCCTCATCAAGCTTTTCTCTCTCATTCTGACTTTTTATTTTTTTCTCTATACAAATTCTCTCAGCAGATTTATCTCCAAAGTCTGGATGGTTGATTATAGGTATTATCTCAAAAGGTAAAACCCACTCGTCCTTTACCCCAAACTTAGCTCTAAAAGCTGGCTTTGACTTCAAGTCCTGGAGTGCCATGTAATCATCGGGTGAATCACTAGGCACGCTGGTAACAATCCCAGTACCTTTTTCAGTGAGAACTGAGAGCATTGGCAAAGCGTATATCATGTCATTGAAAGCCAATGGAGACCTCAGTGGTAGCCCAATGATATCTTGTCCCGTCAATTCAACTAAACAGGTTGGCTGCTCTGCGATACGTGACAATCTCTGATATGCCAAATTAAGTGCTGCCCTCCTGGTTAAGATGAAAACCTCAGTGTCACTTATTTCAAATGCACCATATTTCCCCTCTGGCAGAACCCAGGCATTTGTTTGTCCATACATGGTTTCTGGCCTCAAAGTAGCAGCAGCAAGGTAAACTTTCTTACCTTCCAAGACACTCATCTTTGCAGGAAAAGGTGGGACAACCTCCATCTTGATCAGGGTGTACTCCTGTGGAAGAACACCTTCACCTGATGCACGATCATGATCGGCACATGGCTGACCATCTAGGGGAGAGTAAATGGTATATCTTAAATCTTTTACAATTTTCTCCATTGCTTTTAATTTCCTAAACTGCCAGCGCACAAACGAATCAAAATATGCATTCATATCAGTAGTTATAAATGTTCTCCTCCAATCGCATCCCAAGCCGAATGACTTCAAATCCTCAACAGCAAGGGGTGGGAAAAATGTCAACCAGTGATAAGGGTTCGTGAACTTTGCGATTTCTTCATCAGTCAGACCATAGCTCTGCATTATCTCCCACTGAAACTTGGCCCCACCAGATTTAGCAACAGCCTTTGACTTCTTCCCCTTAAATTTACCACCAGGTGCAGTCTGATTCCCTTCATTTTCAGCTTCAGGTTTCACTTCTGGCTCAGCAGTCTCCTCTTTTACAACAGGAAATATTGGTGGGTTCCCAAACCCATCAATTTCCCTTAAAAGTTTATCTGCTGATGCCTTGATGGGCATGCCAGTACAATGAAAAGCAAATGGCAACAAGACATTTGCACCCCTCAACCTATGATAAGCAGCAGCAAATTCAAGCTTCGAGAGGGAAAAAGCATGACCAAGGTGCAAATATCCATTCATGTATGGGAAAGGAAAGTTCCCGAAAAACTTTTCCCCAGGTTTCGGCACAGATTCTTTGGGATCAGCCCTGAACACATCACCTTCAGCCCACCACTTCTGGACCTCAGATTCAATCCCCAAGAGCTTGTCTCGGCGAGCAAAGCTTTTCCCACTTTCCTCAGCCATTATATTACTAGCAACGCTACAGAAACTGCACATAACAAATAGGACACATTAAAAAAAAATTCCCACATCTGCAAAGGTACATACTTCATCTGGAATTACTTCACAAAATTGTAAATCCTCAAAAAAAAAAGGACCCAAATTCAGCAAAACTTGGAAGCCTAGCTCCTCTAGATAAAACATAAAAAAAAAAACAAGTAAATGAGAGGGCTTGATATTTCCTTTCACAATTAATTAATGAAAGCAATATCAAATCCATATTAACCATCAAAAGAAAGCCCAAAAAGTATATGCATCAGCGGTTAAAAAATAACAATACAAAGATAACCAAAACTAATAAGAAAAGACAACATCTTCGAGAGCATAGATAACACGTCTAGACCTAGACTAAGCAAGAAATTTATCAGTTATTTACAAGTACAGCTTCAGTTACAGAAAATTTCTTATTCGGGAAAACTATTTAAAGCAAGCGAGATTTGAATGGTACCTTAGTTTCTTGAAACTTAATCCGGAAAGATTGTATCTTGTTGAAAGCTTGCCCTGCTGCAAAGAGTGTCTCAAGGTGTGAGTCGCCACTATCGTCGGCGTGGAGGAAGAGAGTGCGGTGAGGAAGGAAAAGGTGAACGAAAGAAATATGGAGGGATTTAGGTTTGTGGAAGTCAAAGAGAAATTAGCAAGTCAAACTGTGAAGGATTCCAAAATTTGTTTTTTTAAAAAAATAATAATAATAAAGGGAATATGAAAATAAAAACCCGGTTCTGTCTTCTCTTGGTTGGCACGGCCACGGACCACGGTTCCGAATCACCTGTTGGCCGTTACATGTTTGGAAGCCGCTAATTCTGACCCTAGTGAGAGTTGGCGACGGTTTTAGCGACGATTATGAAACCTAGGAATTTTAGTTTTGGATCCTTATTAAAGTTATGGTTTTAACTTTAAATGTTAAATTAGTGTGTGATAATGAATTTAAAGTAAAGAGTGACAAAAGAAAATATTGATTATAGAAGAAAAATAAGACTTTCAATTTAGTGTTAGTGATAGAATGATAGCTAAAGTTATGCTATCATCTATCCTTTTATTATTATTACTAGTGATCAATGCACACCCAATGTGTGTACAATAAAAAATACATAATATTTATGATTATATATTTTAAATAAAATTTTTATTACTGAAGCAAACTTATTAGATCTTCTAAATATTTTTTATAAAATAATTTTATATTGGCAGTTATAATGTTTAGGAGTAGTTATGTTGAAAACACATACTTGAAAATAGTTAAAAGTAAAAATAGTCACGGATAGTTATAGGCAGTTAAAGTAAAGTAAAAGTAGTTTTTATAAGGGTAAAAAAGAAAATTCATGAAATGACGATAAATGTTAATTCAATGTTAATCGCAAATTCCTTCCTCTGGTTTTATATATAGCATAGATGCTAAAATGGTAGTTATGGATCATTTAAATTATTAATGATACTTTCTATTTTATTTAATAACGGTTTGAACTGGAATAGGAATTGACCATTTCGCTTTTGGTCTCCAAAGGTGGAATCAGAATCGGAGCCTTTTATTTAGTTCTGATTTCTGTCTGCTTAAAATTGTTTGGTTTCGAAGCCTTTATATAATGGCTTTAAAATTTTTCAAGATTTTTAAGTTTACACCAAATTTGCACCCCTTGAATTTTACAAAATTATCTCTTTTAGTTGTATTGATCCCCTAAATTTAAGAAAATTTCTTGCTTTATATAGATTACCCTTTGAAGTTGTTTGTATATATTCTCCCCTTAATCTACATTTATCCCCTAAAAAAGGATATTTTATTGCTTATTTCTAACAAAAATTTTGGACATATTCCAAATTAAACGTTAACAACACTCTAACGAGAGAAAAGAATTTAGCTTTTTAAATCAAAATACATAATATATTTTTTATATAAATCTAAGAGCATGATTTACGTTGAAATTGACTATTCCACCCTCTCACTATAGGATCCTAACTCCGCCATTGATCGTTGTTCATTCAAGTATTATGTGTGTTTTTTTCTCCTCTTTGACATTAAAAATCAAAGAGCAGCATTGGTTTATGAATCCACAAATGCTTGAATAATTGTCTATCTATCTTTCACCCTGTCAAGAAATGCCTCTTCAACCACTATGGTGTTTGCCTCTCAATGTGGAAACCTCAGAACCCATATGAAGTTGACATCGCTCAGCTCTAACCCAAAAGCAATCTCTTTCATCTCTTCCATTGTTGAAGAATATTGGCTTCCAAATGCAAGAAACACTGTTGAGGGCTCTGCTTGTGCCCCAAGCCATTTCATGACCCCAACATCAGTATCCTTGCCTTCTGTACCAGGATCTCTAATGAGTGGGCTGACAGGGAAGAACTTCCAATTGAGATCGTTCACAATATATCGTTGACAAACGTAATCCATGTACTTTTCCTTGATTTCTTTTGAAGTTTTGGACGGCACAGGGCAATAATCAGGGATAGCAACAGGTCTGAAATCATATTGTCATTTATCGTATTTTTAATCCATTTACCATTTCAATATGCCCCTGATGTTTAGCCTGGCGAACTTGAGTTAGTTGGATGGCAGAAAAAGGATATTCTGCATCTAACTTCATGCATGCATGACATACGAATGCTGAATAATACTACCAGAACATTGGAGAAATTCCTAATTTTATGATGAAATTTCAAATTTTTCTAAAAATGGGGTGTTTTGAGTGTAGCATTCCATCAAGTGATGCAAATGCGAGCTCATTGAGTTCGCATTTCGTAAATACGATTTATCATTGAATTTCTAACTTGCAAAAACACAAAAAAAAAAAAAAAAAATTTGCTTCGGACCTCGCATTTGTTGAATGCGCAGTCATCTTACCTCGCATTTGTCAAATGCGAGGTATATGCAAGGTTTGAAACCTTTTAGTTTTTTAATATTGATAAATTCATGTTCATGCATTTTTTATTTTTTATTTTATATACATTCAACAAACCGTTTTTGTTTTTCTTTTGAGTGTAGGTTTTGCTTTTTATTTTGTAAATTTATGGAGAATGAATTTTTAGGTTATTATCCAGTGATCATGAATTTCACATTAACTGAACACTAATATTACCTGATCCCATAATCGGATTTGTGCCTATTGTAAATCCTTTTTAAATTCAACCACTTCCCATACTATCTAATTATGCCTGTTGCTAAGTAAGTTATTGAATTAGTTAATTATCATATTAGCATCTGGTATAAAAATAACATTTTTCTTTGACAAAGACGTACAATATTATCTAGTCAACAATAGTTAATGCATAGTTGACGTAGAATTAGTTGTCCTAAGGCTTACTTCAAATATCTTAAAAATCTAATTCTAACTACGAAATATTAATTGGGTTGGTATTGAGTATTGGTTAGATTAGTGATATTAGGGATCTTACGAGTCAATAGATTATATATAATAATTAAGCACTATTAGTGCTAAAAAGATTAGATATATTGTCGATTTGTGGTAGCAGGCAGACAGTTAGGTAGAAGAACATCATAGATCGCCAAATTAGGCTTGAGAGTCTTTACCATTTTGTGTACTGGAAATTTTATAATGACAACAGCCTTTAAAGTAGTGAAAATGAGATCTAGTGGCAACTCAGAATTATTGGTAAAACGAAAATCTGCAGGCAAGTCTAGCTGATCAAGTAGCGCAGGTTCAACTCAACACAATGAGAGTACTTGGGCATGATTTGCTTGGATATGGAACTAACTCAAAGTGAAAGTTGTACAATAAAAGTAAATGTAGAATCCTCTTTCTGTAAGTTTCTTAATTAGCTAGCTCTAGGAATGGAGATGTGTGTAGGGCTGCAAACAAATCGAGCCGCTCGCGAGCGGCTCGATTCTTAATTAGCTAGCTCTAGGAATGGAGATGTGTGTAGGGCTGCAAACGAATCGAGCCTGGAGATGTGTGTAGGGCTGCAAACGAATCGAGCCGCTCGCGAGCGGCTCGATTCAAGCTCGAGTCGAGCTCGATTAATATCGAGCTCAGAATATTAAGCTCGTTAGCTCGCGAGCCGGCTCGCGAGCTTGAGTATATATATATATTTTTTATTTTTTATTTTTATTTAATAATAAAATTACGTATATTATATATATATATATTTTTTTTTATTTTTTATTTTCATTGTAAAATTACGTATATATCCTTAATATTTTATTATTTATTAAAAAAAATATTATTTTATTTATTTTTTTAAAAATAAAATAATTATTTTTTATTTTTTTCGAGCTCGAGCTCGAGTTCGAGCTCGACTCGAGCTCGGCTCGACTTGATTCGAGTCGAGCTCGAGCTCGAAAATTGCCGGCTCGTCGAGCTCGAGCTCGAGCTCGAGCTTGGTAAAATTTAGTCGAGGCTCGGCTCAATTAGCTCAAAGCTCGACTCGGCTCGGCTCGTTTGCAACCCTAGATGTGTGACCCGGAGGATATCAATGGAAACATCACAATCCTTGGAGAACTGAGCACAACTTCTTGTTCTTTGGACATGGATGTTGTCTCCATTCCTTCTTTTTTTGTGTATGTGATGAAATAAGTCTATTTGGTGTTTCTTTATATAGACAAAAGGCGTGGGTATAATTGGATAGTTGTTTTTATGTAACAACAAATAAGGGCATTAGACTTGTGAATTTTTTGTTAGAAACGACTATCAAACAGTGATTGTACTCTAATAGGACTAAGGAAAATATGAAGATGACAAATTATTTTTTGATCTCTTTATCCCTATTTTTGAGAAATTTCCATCACTAATTTGTAGATACTTTCCCCATTATTTAAAATCCCAGACCATACACGTAATGGTCCCGTTTGGCAAGTGAGTTTTTTAAATGTTTGTCTAAAACTTTATTATAACTTTCTGTAGAAGTTGTAGAAAAAATTTTGAAGTGTGTAAATTTTTGGATATTTTGAAGTATATAGTTTAAAAACTTTGAGAAGTTTTTTGAGATTATTGTAGTTAAAGTTGTTAAAAAACTTGTAACAGAGAAATTTGGCCAAAGTCTTGCTTGCCAAACAAGGCCATAATGTTGGAAGGAGTTTTATATATGTGGGTAAACTTTCAAAGTTACAGAAGTATATGTGTCTGTCATCTAACTATTATGTTGTACCTAAACTATCTTATTAATCTCCCAACTGAACGTTATTCACATCTGTATCCTTAAACACAATCTTACCCATTACCCGTGTTTTAAGATCTCATGGACTAGAGTTATATGATTTTCTTTTTCAGAATCACATTGTGATGCTATTATAATTATACTTATTTGGATTTGGACATGAAAGTGATAAGAAATGAGAAATGAATTTGGTACATAAGAAATGAAGAATTTGTCACTCTAGCCAATAGAGTTTACAAATTTAACCCAAGTATATCAGATTCACTTTACCAATATTAATCTTGTATAATTGTCCATAGAATTGGGGAGTAGTAAAACAAAAGTCTACAAACTTGAGCTTATAAGTATACTGTATCTATGATGAATCTAACTTAGCAAATCTCTTGACTATGTTCACAAAGTGCAATTGACAAATCCCTGTCCATCCCAATGACTTGCATGTCATTTTGCCATATCTACATTTAGAATTGTAGCAGTCTCTACTACACCACAACAAAATAATATATATATTGAAAACTTCAGATAAATTGCTTCAGAAATTCTGTAGCCACAAGCCTTCCTCGTGTGTTCACAGACAATTTCAGTTCACTTATCTCTTTATCAATATCCTGCAGTTCAAGGAAAGTAAAAAGTTTAGACAAGACTTTCTAACTAGCAACTGCATGGTTTTTGTTGAACTGGACATAGGTTGAAAGAACTTCAAGCACAAGCAAAAACTAATAAAAATGAGATCCACATTGCTAAGATAATCATTAGTCATTAATAAAATCTGCACAGGAACAGCATCTCCTTTTCCGAATTTTGTTACGAAATGATCACTTGTTTCATAGTACTCTACAACTCAGAAATAATCCCAGTATTAATAATATCTGGTTCTTTACACAATCAGCACACTTTCTTTCTAATTGGTGCCAAGTACCTAAGAACCAATGACAAACTTTAGCATGCTTAGCCCGTTTATTATTCTCAGCAGCTGCAAAGAAACAAAATGAGCGGCCAAGTGCGCTAGATTCTGAAATTGAAGGAACTAAGTGAAACAAACCCAAAAAGAAAGTTCATATGGAACCATCTATGGATGAACTTGAAAGGGTATGTAAAAGAGTGAACAAATAGTGGCTTGATTAAACCCCCAAAAAAAAAAAAAAATGGTGTGCTAAAGATGCAGATAATTGATTATTTTTGAAGATCCATAAGTGAAGGATCAACACATAATGAATGTCTTTGTTCCCAAGTTGAAACCGTGAGGTCAAGGTAGCATAACAAAATAATACCTAACTACACTACTTTTCATGTTACTGATCTAGCCAGTGACATCAATTGGAACAAGATTTAAAGAAGCAAAAGTGTTCGAACCTCGTGTGTAGTCTCTAACCCCTAGAATTTATTAAGCACCAGAAGCAAGTGTTCTAAGAAACCACATTCCCCTCATAAATAATGATATATCAAGAATGTTAATTTAACTTGAATACAAATGGTATTCACCAATAGCCTAATCTGACATATTTCTGAGCACTTTTGATGTGTAGCAGAAATTCCTTCTCCAGTAAAGAGGAAGATATTATCAACTTGAAATTGAAATTCTGATTGATATATTTAATTCCTTGGTTGCCAATGAACAGCTACAAGTTTTCTATCTATTTTAACTTTTGTAAAACTACAGGCAGATTATCAACATCTAAACTCAGTAAAATCTTACCTCCATGAACTGAACAATAAAATCTATGAGTCTCTGTTTTTGCATCTCCTCACAGTGATAATTTGTGATGAGGAAACTTATGTCGTAGCCCTGAAATGAGCCATTTGAAAGCTTAAAGCCTCTGAATCAAAAGATATTGCCATGTATATATTGTTAGAAGCAAATTAGGTAGAAACAATATGCAACTTTACAGCAGTAAAGCCGGCTCATTTGTAAAAGGAAACACCAATCTTTTTTACTATTGATTGTGCCAAAATTGAAAAAGAACTAGGAATATGAACTAAAATCTCACATCACCATATTGACTCAAATAATAGAGATGAAAATTGTTAGGATGGCAAAGAATGTCCACCTCTACATTAAACTACTCAGCATAGTATCTTAGATCACCATATTACGGAAAATGAAACAGAATGAACACATACAAGGCCATAGATTGACCTACTAAATGTATCATCATTGTACAAAATTTTCTACTAAATGTGCTTATCATTGTAAAACATTTTTCTAATTCTTGATTACATCTCTCAATACTTACTAAAGAGGAAATGGAAACAAATAAAATTTGACCAGAGAACAATTGCGGATGAAAAATATGATTTGACGAAGTTGAATTAAGATGTTTGAAATTTTGAGAAAGAAAGTAGATAATGGCTTTATCTGTCACTGCAATCCTCTATTTTACAAGGTCAAGTAACAGCATGATTAAAAGATATTGCCCCAGTTTTATTTACCAGAAAAACACAAATGTATTTCAATGTGATGAAAATTTTCCATTCAAGCACTTTTGCACTATGGCCATCCTTGGCAGAAAAGTTAATAGATGTTTCCATGTCACGGAGGCAAACTCAATATTGCCAAGTGGTCGCCAAATTTACCTGGTTCTAATACCTAATTATGTGCATCTTATGTCATGGGACCATAAAGATGCTCATGCTTCCTATTTAGGTGAAAATGTCACATCAGCAAAGATCTACACTGACAAGTCCAACTATATCGTCGTACCACAATATGAGGCTCCAAATGAAAATACAGCATTGCAATTATTTTAGAGGAAGATGTTTCCATGTTTGACTGCCTAAATGCATTTAAAGAAAAAAAAAACATATATTTCACATCAATTTATGGATGATTGTGGAGTAAATCTTCTTTAATTGAAGCCAATGAAATTTAGTTTCAAAGCTTCTTACACTTTCAGAATAAATGTAAAAAGACTTACAATCGCCTTAAATTGATTCTTGGAATAAGAAGGGCAGTTCTGGAGTACCAGGAAACAATACGCATAAAAGCATGCATCAGGAGACTTAAACCCATTCAGTGGAGGCTCCAGAAAGAAAGGCAAACATCAAACGTGATCGAAAAGCATGAGAATAGTTTTTAGATTCAAATCCAAATCATAGAAGCTTCCTTTTGTGGCTAGCCACATTTAATATGCATTTAGATTTTAGAGTTTGGAAAGCACATGAATTATCTTTTAGAGCTCAATCCAACTCAAGAACAATTAGGAAGCAAAAGAAAATACAGAAGTCCTCTTCTGAAGTAACATGAGCACTTAATGCACTTAATATCTATCACATTTTGCTAAAGGCCAATAAGTCTCACTTTTGACAAAAACTTTCAAGTTATCAAAACTGCCATAAGAAAATTTTCACATTATACCACTTTCCTAGGGGCAATCGCATTTACAATCTCATAATTTGGTATTATGATGGATCATTTCTAGAACTACACAACTCACACTACATTATAACATTGTGTTGATATCCATTTCACAAATTTCCAGTCAGAACTTAACAGGTAGTCTTTTGGGACAGGTATGCAGTTAATAGGCCTTATGCCTTTGATGACCTATGGACTTGTAACAAGTTTGGTAACACAGAGAATCAGTCAAACTCCAAAGATAGAACTTATAGGTAAAATCCAGATTAATATCAGCTGATCATATATTTTGCCATACATACCTGCACAGGCTTCCTCCTTAGTACCTGAAATGCCTCTGCTCTCATTGACAAAAATCTAAGGAATTTCTTTGTCAAAATGTTTTCAAGTTCATCTGCTTGCTTCACCTGTGCCCCAAAAATTTAAAAGAACAAAATAAGAAAAAGAAAAGAAATCCCTTTCTCACTCCCTCCATCAAGGTTTGAGCCTAGCATTTTGGGAGCATTTTTTTTTATTATTAAAACTGTGAAGTTGCATAATTTTACTGCATTTTGGACTTGCACCCGGGTAACATAGCCACAAATAATCACACGGAGGGAATTGTTTTCTTGTACCTAAACAAGGTGGGGCCATGGTACTCTCTTAGTTCAGTCAAGATGTTAACCGACAAAGTAGCCTGTTTTTCTCCTATGTATTCCCACATATTAGTTGGGTTCATGCACTCTGTTGGTGCATCAACGTCATTTTTTGTAATAGAAAATTCAATGTGTAAATATATTGGGGGTAGAAGTGGAAATTGAAAGTGAAACTCTCTACCATATTTCGAAGTGGCAACTATTTTCCAACATATCCAAAAGAAAGCATTATAGATTCAATAAAAGAGAGACAGTATCGAGTTTTAGCATAAACAGGTATTTAGTTAACATGTGCTCATTTTCGCGGATGATCACCTAAACAAAGCCATTTCCACTCACTGGGTATTTGAAATGCACTTTTAAAAGTATATTCTGCGGCTGAAATGATTCTCATGCATAACTATATGTAGAAACTGGTAATATAAGTAGTTAGCTCCTAATATTTTGATAGCTTAAGCCTTACTGAAATCTTGATGCTTGAAATGGGTACTTGTATGTGTTACTTTACCAATCCCAGAAAAAGACAGTTTACAATTCCTCACCCATCACCAAGAAGAAGGAAAAGAATAGAAAAAGTCCTACAGAACTAGATAAAAGCACAAAGAAAGAGGAAGGCTATCTGTGGTCAACAAAGAGGAAGGCTGTAGCAAGGGTCAGTGGTTCTTCATGTTCCTAACATTTCAAAATTTTCTGACAGTATGTGCAAATGTATTATACAACAGCATTACAACAAATGTGATGTCATGCTTATAAATAAGTGAGGAACTTACCTTAAGGCTTATACGTAGAGAATTAATTGATGTTTCTATCAAGCACTTTTCAGCCTCATTTCTACATATTACAACCTGAAAGATGACAATTTGACAGCATTAGGACTGTGGATAAGAAAATCAAAGTGTTCAAAGCCTCCAAAGTTATGGTATTTTGAAGGGGGATTAATAAATAACAAAACACTCTTTGTTACAATAACAAAAGACCTTTTAAGTGTTTTAGACATCTTTCAAACCAAGTCTTTACATTCTAACGTTTTGGAACAAGATAAGAACAGAACATGCAGTAGCCAATGGAATTCCACTCCGTCAAAGCACAGGAAACAAAGACCCTACCAATTTCTTAAACAACTTTGTCCTAGAAGCACCCAAGACAAGGGGCAATGATAATGGAATGTTAAGATGTAGAGCATAGATAAGATATGGATATAGCATGACATCAACAAATAGACAACATCTTTTTTTTTTGGTTTTAAAATAGAATATGGCATGTTCTAACAATATTTTACGCAATGAAACTGATGAATAAAAGAAAGAAAGAAGCAAAGAAAGAGAGCTGTTCATGTTCAGAGAAATTAACACCACTGTACACATCCATATTTCAATCCAAGGGGGCAATTCAGGAATAAAATGCAGCATGAGAACAAGGAATTGCAGACTCCATAGGTCCTTAGCCACTCTATTATGGAGGGATAACAAGAACATTTCTGATATTGAAGTTTAGTCACTTTTGACAATTAAACTACTTGAGGTAGTTGCTGTCCCATTACTTTCATTAGAAAGTGACCCAGAAAGTTCCATCAGATGCCTCAACATGTACAGGCATCACAGCAACAGATCTCATATGAACATAAATGCTGCTACATTTGGACAAATTTCCAACTCAGCGTTTTGAAAGGGAAGGGGAGGGGGAGAGCATGAGTCCACACACAGCACTTTAGACACCGTTAGACATCAAAAATCACTAAAACCACTAACAAGGAGACAAAAAATATTAAGAAAGATGTGAGTGAAACAGTCCTTACAGAATTAAGCAGAAGTTCTGGGCTAGTCCTGAAAATAAATTAAAAAATGTAAAGTTATACAAATCTCATGAATGTAATTAGTCATTTATGCTAGAAAAAGTACCAGACTGTAAATTGTCATCACAGAAAAAACACATAGAAGGTCTAAAATAGCCTACATGATAATCATGCACAAAATATAGCAGAAGAGACCAATGACTTAACCACCTTCAGTCACCAGACACACCCATGCCAAAGCATCAATAAGATCAGCATGCTACTTGGAATAGCTACCATAAAATTCTAAAATAGATGTTGATACAACACTAAAAAACTGGCACAATCAGAGGATTCTTACATCTTCCCGCTTGTTCACTACTGAAGGACCTGAAGTGAGGATTATACTACTAATTAAGAATTTCACTAATGGACCAAACCAGCAAAACTATATGTTTTACATCCCATGCTCCAGCCAGAGTCAGAATAGAATCCAAAGAATATAGTTAATATTTCTATAAGATGCAATTGCAATCCTTGGCACTTAAGAATGGCATCAACATGTTGACTTAACCTCCTACTCAAAGTGCATTCTGTATGTCATATGGGCCACATTTTTTTTTTCAAACTCAGATAAAAGAAAAGCATATCTGAAGCATCTTGAGACCATCAAAAGATTCACAAGAATTTTCAAGTCATATCAACTCTAGGAATTACAAGAGTATACAAACCCAGATATTTTATAAGTTTCAACTCTATCAGAAATATAGCACTCGATTAGCAAAAAGAGACTGCTGCCAATCCTAACTATGAAGAACATACAAGATCACTACAAACCGGACCAGCATGCAAGAACTTAACCTTTTTGTAATCTAACTCGCATGCTATATTTGTCAATTATCACAAAATTGAAAGTTTAGAATTTAATAAGCATAGCGATTGAAACTAACTAATGTGACAACAGTAAAGAGCAACATACTTCAGTTCAACTTCAGGTTTGTTATGTCTTTCAACTTCTTGACAAGGGAAGTTCTGCAGTCAGTTTTTGCCAAGACAAAGGAAATCATCAAAAGGCACCACTTCTCATCAAAGAAAACATGGCAATGTTATAGTGGATAAGATATCATCTTTATGTAAAGTAACAATGCCAAGATTCAGATTCTATCTGTTTCTGATCATATTCTGTGATTTCAATCAGAAAAGTATATTAAATAAAAAATATGAAGTTGTTTCTGAATTGTTAGAGACTCAGAGGCAAAAGTTCAGCCAAACTTGTATCTGACAAAAGTTAGAAGACACAACATTTAACATCATGTTAGCTGGTTCAATGCATTGCTACAATCTGTACTGTGTATTACGGCGTTAGAGAGACAGATTTGTCCTGCATAGAACTTCCTTGAAAGCAGCATTTGATACGTACTTGTAGACACATGGCAGCTTCAAGAGTGTTCCTTATGCAAGTCAGATACAACCTTAACATGTTTGCCTGAAGGATTTCCAAAAAAAAGTAAAAACCACAGTTCATGCCATACACAAGTGAGGTCCAGATTAGACTTTAACCAAGTAGCATAAGATTACTGCAGAGAAACTTCCAAACACACTTATTATTTCAAGAGATAGTGACAGGGGAAGAAAATTGAGAAGTACCATATTGAGGTTTATGATAAAAATTCTAAAACCATATCCTTAGAATGATGATTCTTCCTTAAAGTTTCATTCGACACATAACATTAGCAACTCTTTTTTTTACCTTGATTTACAATTACATGGATGAAGGAAAAAATATATATATATATATATATTATTTTCTCTTCCTTCTTTTTCTTTTTAATTTTTCTTTTTCTTGGAGCAGTGGTTTCAGAATTTCAATTTCAGGGCCTCAACTGTACAGAAAAAACAAATGTAATCAATTTCGCCTCAAAACATTATGATGAGATGAAATAACCAAAAACTGGAGTAGTTTTTTTGTAAAAATCAATGATAAATTAAAGAAAGTACAACCTATATTTCATATTCAACAGCAACCTATATTTCATATCTCATAAAAACATATATTTTTTAATACCTACAGAAACAAAATTAATCACTGATCAGCACTATCTACACTATAAATTTCGGAGCTTGATTGTAGCACTGGAAATGCAAAAAGAAACCTAGAGTTTCACATTAATATCATATTCAACAGCACTAGCAATGATAAATTAAAAAAAGTACAACCTAATCATCTTCTTTAGCCATAAAAGCTATTTGTCTATCAGAAGCAATTTCTAGACACATTGCCAACGTCATTTCTTTAATAACATCCAACAAAAGGACTCATAAAAACATATATTTTTTAATACCTACAGAAACAAAATTAATCACTGATCAGCACTATCTACACTATAAATTTCGGAGCTTGATTGTGGCACTGGAAATGCAAAAAGAAACCTAGAGTTTCACATTAATATCATATTCAACAGCACTAGCTTATGTAAATCACAACATCATACTAAACCAGGTGAAGAGTAATCTACTTCAAATAAGTCGAGAAATAATATGTTAAATCATGAAAAGTCAAACACTCTTGTCATTTATTAATATAACAAGAAATATGTCAAAAAAACCAGGAGAAAATGGAAACAAATCCTCATAGATTTTCCTCTTTGTATTGATCCTCAACACTCGAAGATACAAAAGCCATTTGATTTACTGAGCCCCGAACTTCCCAAAAAATATTTAACTCACATCACATTGGCCAAATCCAAGCTTTAACTCACATCGAATTTAAACAGTCAAATAGTAGAACAGTTCCTAAACATGAAATTGGGGAAAAAAAAAAAAAGAAAAAGAAAAAGCAGCGTTAGTTATAGATCAACTTTGATCAAGAACAATAGCAAAACTCACCGCCATTCTTCTATTATCTCCCCTTACAACAGAGAACTGAATTGGTTTCTGCAAAATCCACAAACAAAAAAATCAGAGCTTTTGCGCTCAAAAAACAAAAAATCAGAGCTTTTGCAAGTGTGTTTTAAGAGATTTTCATTGCATAAAGAAGAGTTTAGCGAGGAGACAGGAGAGAAAGGAAAATGGCGAATTGCCAATTGGGCCTTCAATTATGGCTGGAACAGATTTAGGACCCAATTTTCTTGTTTTTAGATTTTTAGTCCTTCGCTTGTTTCTAATTGGGCCCTATGAGTGCTTTAAAAATTTTTCATTTTTTAATCTTTAAAAGGGAAAATTATTCAAAACGTCTCTCACATTTTGTAAAATGACTTTTTTCGTCCCCCACTTTTAAAAGTGTAATTTTACGTCACTTACAAATAGAGCTGTAAACGAACCGAATCGAACCGAGTATCTCATGTTTGAGTTCTGTTCGTTAAGCAGTTCGAACAACGTTCGTGTTCGTTCATTAATTTTCGAACTCCAAACCTGTGTTCGCGTTCGGCTCGTTAAGCAAAATTCGTGTTCGAGTTCGAGTTCGTGTTCGACTCGTTTAACATAAATGAGCCGTTCGCGAACATGCTTGAAATGCTCGAATCCAAATTATTTTAAGCCTTAAATATGCCATGCAAATTATTAACCATTCTCAAAAACAATTAAAGCACTAAGTGACTAAATTCTATTATTCATTAACTATATAACTAACATTAACATAAAAATAACAAATAAAACAAAGCAATTTGCCCTCCAAATATAAAAGTCCAGCCATAAAATTAACCCTAAAATTTATCAAATGATAATTATGTCCATGTTCGCGAACGTTCGTTAAAACTCGCGAACATGCTCGTGTTCGCTCGATTATTAATCGAACAAAAAAATTCGTTCGAACTCGGTTCGTTTAAGATTTCGAACGAGCCTTTCACGAACACGAACGAGTCGAAACGAACCGAGCTACCGAACAGCTCGGTTCGTTTAACAGCTCTACTTACAAATTCATATTGATCAAATTTGGTTCCTACCTAGGTTTTCGACAAATTTTTAGTCAGAATTCATCAGGTGCCTTGCATGTGATTATTTTGTAGGCGTAAAATTGTCAAATCAAAATTTACATAATCCATCTATAATCCCTAACCTTTCACAAAATAAATTGTTTCGTCCCTCACATTCACAAAATAAATTTTTTCATCCCTCGCATTTCACAAAATAAATTATTTCATCTCTCATTGACCATGTATACAAATAGTTTTTTTTTTTTTAAAAAATTCATGTATATATATCTATTTTGATTTCACCTGAACAATATGAATAGTATGTAATATATCTTTATTTTATTTCACTTAAACAGACTAATTGTAGTTGTGCATATGCTATTCAATAGATATATACATGGGTTTAAATCTAATAATTTTGTTTTAAACTCGTATATATTTATATTTAATTTCACCATGTAAATTTATTTAATATTTGTAACCTTTTCCATTTTGGTAATAATTCATTTATTAAGTTGTATAATAAGACCATCTAATTAATCAATGTTAATTCAAATTTTATACTCATGCTAACAAATTGCAATTTAAATCTGAAATTTTTACTCGCTACCTTTAAGACCAACAGTTGAATTTTTTACCTTATGATTATCTTAAAATTTAAAAGTGTCAATCACTTACTTCATTTTGTTCATACTTTTCCTTTATTTATTTTTTTTGTCCGAATTTAATTCGATATAAATGATTGATAATGTTTAGAATTAAATATCTTCTTTGTTTTCAATTTTTTGAGTAAAAGAAATGAACATGAGTAAAGAAACTAATAATTTTTTTAAACCCCTATATATATCTATTTTAATTTCACTTGAACAGTACGTTCAGGTAAAATCAAATAGAGATATATTACATGCTATTCATATTGTTTAGGTGGAATCAAATAGATATATATTAATTTTTAAAAAAATTATTCGTACACATGATCAATGAGGGATGAAAAATTTATTTTGTAAAATATGAGAAATAAAAAAATTTATTTTGTGAAATGTGAGGGACGAAATAATTCATTTTGTGAAATGTGTGGGACTATGGATCAGATTATATAAACTTTGATTTGACAATTTTGTCCTTCAAAAATGATTACAAGCAAGGCACACGGTGGATTCCAATCAAAAACTAGTCGGAAACCTAGATAGGGACCAAATTTAACCAATATGAATTTGTAAGGGATGTAAAAGTACACTTTTAAAAGTAAGGGACGCAAAAAGTCATTTTGTAAAATGCGATAGATGTTTTGAACGATTTTTCTCTTTAAAATGATCAAAGTACAATAATGATACAGATTTCGTAAGAAAATGCTTAAAAATACGGATAAGTACAATGAAATTATGCAAGATATTCCAGACTTATAGAAGTAAAAGTTAGTATATATAATTATTATTTTGTTTTGCACAATGAAAGTTTAGAAGGCGAGAAGACTTGTCTCATTCCAAGGTCAACATATGTCATTACGCACAAAGTAACTTGAAGTAGTCTTTGCAATAGCTTACAAACAATGTTTTTAACTAATTGATGGATTTACTACATTAAAAAAAAGATGTGAACAATTCTCAATAAGTTTAGTGTTTTCATTACATTGTAGAATTACTAGTCAAATTTTTAACAACCAAAAAATCAATAATAGACATGGCATCACTTTTAAAAAACCAATTAAACATAACATGGTGTAACTTTTAAGAAAAAGTTCTTAATAGTACCATGTTTAATCAATAATTCACTATTCAACAATAAGTTTAATTAATAATCTTCTATATGTTAACGGCGTATACACGATTAGTTTCAGGTAAATGACAACTGTACAAAATTTGGATTTGAAATCTTATTTTTGCATGTGTCGTAAATCCAACCGCAATTACGTATACATTGGCAGTATATAAAAGATTTACTCATAAATTTACTATTCTCTTTTTTAAGGTTTTTTTGGTAAAGGATTTTCTTTGCTATTCCGCAATGATATATTAGTCTTACAATAGCTAGTCCTTGCGTCATTATTCTTGTGGACTGTGGTGCAACACTACAGAGGCATATTGTTTTATATTTATCTCTTGCCGCTCTTTCTTAGAATTTCCATTAATTTTTTGCTTCTTTAACCAAAAAACCTTAGAGATATTTCACTACCAGTTTCTCTATTTTTCTTTCTTCACTCTTTCACCTCATTTACCAATGGAATATTCTTGTTCTGCAGTTTTTGCTATCATTCTTTTAACCTTTCTCTATATTTTAACTTCCCTGTTGATTTTTTTTCTCTTTTTCTCGCACAATTTCAGTTAGTTGGGTTGTATAATGGTTTTCGCTTGTGATTTTGATTTTGAGTATAGTTAAGAATTGAATTTCATGGGAAATTATTTTTAGGGTACAATGTGTGATGAATAGATACTATTCTGTTCGCCTATATACATACAAAATGCACAACTTCAATGCATTTGTATATAGTCTATATTAGTCTTCTAAATGCATTATGTGACATTTTTGGTTTAGCTCTGGTATCCATGTATAAGTACACTAGCATGGACCGGCAATGTGTGGGCCACCAAAGGTGATGCATTTGTAGTTTTGGAATTGGTTATGCAATGAGTCGTGTTCTTAACTTTTAGTTATCTAACTACTATAAAAACCTAAGAATACCTTCACCAAGAAGTGCCATGTGGACAACTTAAACTGATTTGGCATTCTTTGATTGATTTGTTGTTTTAACACTACCTTCATAAACAATTGTCATCTGCAATTGATCGCTTGACATCTTTGATTGGTTTGTTGTTTTATGGTGGGAAATGTGTCTTTGGTATGTATTTAACCATGGAAGGTTGTTTTAGTAATATGAGTATTTGGTTGAAATTAGTGATGTATATGGTACAAATACATACAACTTTCAGTAATTTTCTATTGACATTTTTAACCCTTACATTAATTTACCACTCAATTAAATGAGTTGAGTTTGTGGGTATTGAAATCAAGATTAAATTATGTTCTGATGCTATCTCACTCTTACAACATGAGTGGAAGCTTTAATTGTATGCATTATTCTATTTGGGTCGTTTTGATTTCTTCGGTTTCATATTCTTTTGGTGTTCCTTAATCTTTCATATCTATTAGAATGTTATGTAAAGGATTCATTCCAACGTTCTTCTAGCAAGCATACTGTGTGGTTTTAATTTAGGTTGGTTCCATCTTTAATTTTGCTTTCAAAGATTACAAGGAAATTGGTGATTTTGATTAAATGTTTGCTATTAGAAATTCAGTAGTTTGTTGTATCTTGTTAATGCATTGTTAGTTTAATTCCTTATAGCCAAAATTTTAACTTTTTCTTTCATGGGATATTTGTAAAAATAGTTTTAGAGCTTCTTGGAGCAGAGATTCATCAGGAAATTTGCTGAGACAAGTATGTCCGACAACTTTGCCTTTTAATTTTTCACTTTTGTTTTTGTATATGTTTAATTGTATTGGATTTTAGTTTTGACTATACTAATGTTGTTGATTATTGTTTACTCTCTACAAGAGTTTTTCCCACCATACCATGCTGTCTATTGTATCAGATTTCAGTTTTGCCACCAATATTGTTATTGTTCTTTGTGGATTTGCCGTAAGAGTTTTTCCCTTCTGACATGTGCTTGTGGTTAAGTATAGTACATTACTTAAGTATATTTTATCCTTTAATTATCATTTATTCTTGCTTGATGCGCTTTTACTATAAGAGATGTTGGATCAGCCAACTGAATTCAGTGTATGTGATTTTGCCTTATCTAGATTCGGTGTTTGTAAAATGGCTTTGATTAGAGAGTTCTCACCCGTTCAATATCTACTTAACTAGTGGTAGGAAATCTGATGTTTTGATATAATAATCCACTTCCATGTTATTACACGTAAACTTTGATGAATAGTTTATGACATTTTTTTTTATTAATTATCATTCCTGTGATAATATATTGGTTCACCTAATGTGCCACCCCAATATATTGTTGCCTTAAATTTAATCAATTTTCTAATTTACAAATCTCGATGACATAAAAGAACATTTCCTAGCAGCAAACCTGAAATTTATAATTTATAGTTAATAATTAATCTTCATAAATAATTACTAATCAATCTATGCACTTGTTACTTTGACCACATGCACTTGAGGGTAGGCAATTGTTCCCCCTCAAATAGTATGAAATTATAGAAAACACTTATCGTATAATTTTTTAGTGTTTTCAACTTTTACACTTTATTTGTCCCTTTTCAATTTCTTAAAAACACTTATCTGCTCCCTTCATATAGATAATTTTGTAAAGTTCTATTACATTAGACCCTGAGCATTTACAAAATTCACATATCTATATACACGTCTTCGTTCAAATTTCTAAAATCCTATCCTAATGTGAAATACTACATACTACAATATATAAAATATAAAAAAATCAACCTTTATTAGTTTAAACATAAGTATGATGTTAATTATAGCTTTAAAATGACAATTTATATATAAGGGATATGCACCGATCCACATTGAAAATTTAAGGGATATGCAATTGGTATATGTGTTTTTCCTTATTATTTACAGGTTTGTTGTACCATTGTTTTCCTAAATTTGTCTTCATCAGAAAATTTATCTCTTGCCACAGATTTTGAAGATCAACAAATAGTAGCGCCTTGACAAAGGCCTTGATTTGCAGGTTTGTCTTGAACTACTCTTCTTATTATTTATTACTTGTTAGATGAATTGTCTGAGAGACAGTTCCTATTTGATTTATAAAAAAAAGAATAAGCCAATAGTATAGATTGTTTAGAATCTTTAAAATACTACTTTTATTGATAGACTTAATTTGTAGTAGAGGAAAAAATATCAAATGTCGTTATTATTTCGTTGATATAGCTTATTAAGTAGAATGAAGTAAGATGTCATGCTTCATTTTCCATCAGTGATACTTTAGCTTATATTTATTTCTCTGGTTCTAAATGATTAGATAGTAGCTATTCTAAAATGAAAAGAAAACGCAAATCACATGGCGAATGTAAAAGATTCATCATCTGCTTATAATGGCAAACATTGCTAGAAAACATTGATTTCTTCATTAGTAAACGGCACTATGGAGAAGTTTTGCAATACCAATTAAAGTAGGACTAGCACTCTTCGTACTAATATCAACCAAGGTTGTTTTTGCATGTGAGAATGCAACATATAGCTGTCCGTGTGAAAATACCGGTTCCTTTAAGTAAGTACCCACAAAGTTAAGTGTTTGTCCTTGACTTTTTGTTTATGGTCATTGCAAAACATAGGCGGACTGGAAATTGAGTTCGTTTGAATGAAACTGGATATTGCTCATGTGATAATGGCTGTAAATGAATTCTATGAATGAAAGTTGGCTTTCCAGCGAAGTTACCAACAAAAATTACAGCATGAATTACATTTTTACAAAGCTCTTGCATATTAATCTTGTTCCATTACATAGCCCTCAGTTGGATCAAGATTTCTAAGCAAAATTATAGGTGCATCAAGTTTCAGTAACAGCCTATACATTGGAAGACCATTTGGTGTAAGAGTGTTCAAAAAATCTACATACTGGCCTTGATAATTTGGATTGAAAGTTTCATCATAACTCAAATATTCTGTAACTTCTCCAGGAAATTTGATTATTAAAGCATCATTTATTTTATCAACAAAGTAATTTTTAGTCGTTAAAATTGCCTTGTTATTTGAAGAAGCCAAATTGCCTGAGCCATCTTTAAACTCCGGATAAACAACTTTTATGAGTTGTTCAAGTGGATCAGATTTAGTCGTATGCTTCACTAAAATTGAAGATGGTAACTTTATAATATCATTTTGATCAGTCTTTTCAGTACCATCTCCTACACGCAGAAGGAATTCAGTAAAAGAAAGATCAAATTTTGCTCGCATATTTTCTTTCAGTTTTAATTTCTGTAGTTGTTGCCATATTGGTGAGTTTATGAGGCAAGCATTAATCGTTTCAGATTTTGTACCTTTACGAACTATAGGTAATGTCTGCCTAAAATCTCCATCAAGTACAATAACTTTTCCACCAAAAATTGCTTTTGTATTCATTAGATCTTTTAATAAATCATCTAAAGCTTCAATTGCTGTTCTTTTAAACATTGGAGTTTCATCCCAAATGATTAGTTTTGCTTCTTTAATTAAAGTTGCTAAATAACTCTGTTTCCTCATTCGACATATTGCTCCTTCCAGAATGTCTATTGGTATTTTAAATCTCAAGTGAGTAGTTCTACCACCTGATAATATAGATGCTGCAATTCCTAATGTTACTGTTGTAAGTGCAATGTGCCTTTTTGATATCACAACAGCCAATAGTGCTCTATATAGAATGTTTTACCAGTGCCTCTAGCACCGCTAGAATTTGAATATATTCTCTCTATAATGATTTTAAATGCTTGCTTTTATTTTTCATTCAATAAATGTATAACATTAAATCAGTTTCTGAAATGACTATATTTCTATCAGCTGTTAACTCTCTTGTTTGGCTTTCTACATCTGCGTAATATAGACCATGAGGTATCAAATTATAAAAATTTATAGTTTTTCCCATGGATTGTAGAAAGTCATCTATTTGTTGTAGTGTCTTTTTCTTGATTTCTGCTTGTTTTAGAGTTTGATATCTGAAGAAATTTTCATACATTTTATTTTCAAACTTTTGCCACAACTGCTTAGGATAATTTGAATAGGAATATACCAGCAGTGTAGTGAATAGCTTCCTCATTTCATAAGGCATATGAAACAAGGATGCCTCTTGTAAACAAAGTTCTTGATTGTTGTCATCTTCCAAAAGGCCTCTTATTAAAGCTACTTCATGAAAGGTATGTACTCGGACTCCATTATATGCCCTAAGATCTTCGAATGGACTAGGACAGCGTATTTTAAATAATAAGAGTATGAAATAATACCTTTCTCCTTCACTTGGGTGAGCTGTTATTATTCTATCAACAAAATCGCCTCTTTCTCTGATTTTTTAGAAATTTTGATATAATTTTCAAATAAAATGGTCTGAAAATTTGAATACGTCAAAATTTAATTCTTGTGCTCTCTTATTTGTTCTATTTGTGACAAAAAATTCTGTGAGCATAGTTTTTCTCAAGTGTGAATTGCTCACAATATTTTACTTTTTGTCTTTTTTCTTAAAAGTCAGTGGCTGATAGTTCTCCAAATGGAGTTGCAAGTGAATAACAGTAGGTTTAATTTGACTCATTTGAAAACTATAAATTCTTCAGCATGCCTCTAGAGGAGATACCCATCGAGCAGAGACATATTGCTTGATCTCATCACTATTGAGCAAATTTCAACATTAATATGGTAGTTAAATTTTGCCAGTAAGTAAGGGTTGTAGGGGACTACCCATCTATTGTCTAGTATGACTGACCTTATGCTGATTTTGACACCATTATCCCTTCTACGACAGACAGGATAAGCATCAACAGATTGTGTAGTTTCGTCACAGAATTCTTTAGGATAATTGCTCTTACATGTACCATTTTTTTCATGTAAGATAGTTGTTTAACTACAACATATTTGTTGCCAGTGGCATTAAGTGGGCGTTCATAGCCTCTTATTCGATAACACCAACCATTAGTTAGATGAAAATGCTCAGGTTTACCTACATAACTACAACACCTTGATGACGCAAATTTAAAATTCATATTGTTTCACTCCATATGCCATTAGAATGATATTAAAACATTAATTTATTATCTTTATTCCTATTCTAGGAAGAACTCCAATGAGTGGAAGGGAATTATTGAATATAATTCCTAAAACGCCTGATGTTCTGTCAAAGTAAGATGATTGTCCTCATTGTGGTGCTAGGAAATTCTACTCAAAAACAGCAAATTTTTGCTGTTCAGGTGGAGATATAGTATTAGGCAACAATAAATATCCAAAAATTCTAAAAGAACTTTTAATATCATCTTCAGAGGAGAGAAGATCATTTAGAACATACATTAGAACTTATAATAATCACTTTGGCTTTACTTCTTTTGGTGTCAAATGTGATATGAATTTATTTAGGAGAAATAAAAGTATTTATATTTTTAGAGTTTAATGACAAGTTTACTATTTTTTGAATTATTTAACTCGTTCCAATCTTCAATTATATTTCCATGTTACTGAAGATGAAGTTTCTAACCGCCTAGCAGCCTGTCTAAGATTATCAGAGAGCATAATAAGAAAAATCATTTCAGTTCTTCAACAAAATCCATATGCTAAATTTTTTAAGAGTTTAAGAGAAGTGCCTAATTTAGAAGATTATCAGATAGTGCTTAAAACATTCCCCAGTCTTGATCAGAGAGTATATAATAAGCCAACTACTTCCCAAGTTACAGCATTATGGTTCGAAGGTGAAGATAATGGAAAAACAAGTCGTCGTGATATAAAAATTCATACCTATAGTGGTCACTCAAGAAACATTGAGTACTATTATGGCTGCTATGATCCGCTTCTATATCCCTTAATCTTGCTCTATGGTGAACTTGGTTGGCACTAAGGAATTCCTAAAAAAGGAATTAAGATTCAGACCAAAAAGGGCAAAAGAAAAAGAAATGTAGCAGAATGTATTTCTCCAACAAATGCTGCAAATGTTGATGAACTTTTACAAAGCGAAGAATCTAGTCAGTATGCTGTCAACAGTTCATTTTTTTTACTCATTTTACTCTAAAAATTGTTGTCTGACTAGCTTTCAAATTACCTTATCATTTTACAATGATGGCCCAACTTGAAGATGATCCAAACTTGGTTTCTCTCAGAGAGTATTATGAATATAAGTTACAAATAAGAGATAATGATGAATCTTATTTGCTGCACCTTACTAGATTATTATAACAATATGTTGTAGATCAATATGTCAAGATTGAAACATAAAGACTTGACTATTTTAGATCCCAACAAGAAGAAATTCGAAAGGAATGTCAAATTCTCCTTGTGCTTTCTTCCTCAAGCTCCTTCATTTTCTTTATTTTTCTATCCTAATTTCAAGAAATGAACAACGTGGACAAGAGCAAAGTAGAGCATAAATTGGTGGCATACTCAAGAAAGCACAAGAATCAAGAAGCAGTAGCCTGCAAAGACATTTCTGAAGCTGCTATATTATCACTTTCCTCTGCTTCAATGTTCCTGGCAAAGATTGCGAGCGAAATGTTGAATTAAAAATTGGAAATAATCGTCAAAGATTCAGAAGAAAGTGGTGAATACAAAACTGGCGATTGTATCAGAGACATCTCACCGATTTATTAGGTGTTTGCAGCAACCTACAGCAAGGGGGGCAACCAGGATGATCATTCTCCTGTAGTTCTGAGCCTCAAATTGGCCAATCTTGATGAGATTGAAGAATCAAACATTATAATGATGCACACTAAAGTGGCCAAGAGCTGCAGATATTGTGAACATCTAGTGACATACGGCCTTCTAGTTGGAATTAGGGAGCCATGCTACTGCGGCTCTCTATATTGTATTTCGATTGAATACTGTGAATATGGCAGCATACGCTCAATCGTCAATTCTCACAAAAAATTCCCCAATAAAAGGCACTCGGAGAGGTTGTGGCCGCCATACTATGGCAAATTCTTAATTCTCTCTATTACCTTCATCCCAAAAAAAAAAAGCCCACGGAAGCGTCAATATTGAAAATATTTTTGTGTCGGGCTGTGATCCTGTCACAATAAAATTGGGATATGCGGCATCTTGTTATTTTCAAAATTTTAAACTAGTTTGGCACAAAGATTGGGCCTTACATTTGGCACCCATATTTTACTATGCGTCACATTTTTCGAAAAATTACTTCTGACTGGCCACGGGTTCTTAGTATTATGAACCTAGCATGGATGACTTCTCCTATCAGCATGCATCCGATGTATTCAACGTCGGAATCATGACCCTTGAATTGATTCTATGACCATTCTGCAGCTATCAAGAAAAAAAAAAGGCATAATGTGGCAAATTTTTGTAATTTCTTGACAGAAATAAGCAATAATGGAAAGGGCCTTCCAAAGTTATTGCACGAGATTTTCATGAAGGATAATCCACGAGCAATACAAATACCAATTGGACCTTTAGCAACTTCAGAAACTTTAGAACCGAGACATGATGATCCGGTGCTTTCCACTTGGTTTGAGAGGATAGTTAAGCGATGCGTCATTGTGAACCCAAAAATGAGACCCACGGCCAAGGAGCCGCTTCAGGATGAATTCTTCAAATATCATGATCTACAAGATTTCGCAGGAGTCATTCGTAGAGATCTGTAACTCTTTAAGACTTCTCCTGAATTTTGATGCTGATTTTTGAATCTCCTAGGATTTTTTATTTGATAGTAGCAGTTGCAAGTAGTATCATCCTATTACAATTTCAAACTTTGCCATTTTCTCTTCATCAGAATTTTCAAGATATCTAAACTACATAAAGCGCGGACTGAGCTACAGTTGATTGTGCTAGTTTTTTGTAGTTGATTTTATCTTTTTCTGTCTTTCAACATTAGATAGAGCCTCTTATATAGATAGATGCCTTTCACTGTTATTGCTTTTCTTCTCATTTTTTCCTTTTGCTAACTTATTCCAATTGTGCCATTTTATCTTGGTTTATTTGTAATTTTCTTGTCAATTTTATCCTTTTATTTCTTCGTACAACTATAGCTGCTAACTTCAAGTACTTTCTTTGTGTGCGTTTCTTAGCCATTCATCCTACATATATAATAAAAACGACTTTGAAAAGTTTTTCGTCCGTCTCTTAAAGGGGCTTTTCAATAAGTACTTTGGCACGCCATGTAAATCATTCATGGAACCTCGGGTACAACCCCTAAAGTGGGGTTTATTAATTTAGTTACTGATTTACCCTTTTCCAACTCATTGCATCTATTTAGTTTTATGGACTTCAACTTTGGAGTATTTACGTGGGTGTTTGATTAGGCTTTTCACCATGGTGGTGGGCCAATATTCCATGATGACATGTACTTTTGTTATTAGGTTTTTGTTTTGGGTTAGGTGTATTATTAACATATTATGAGAACCATCATTCAACTATAGCAACTGCTACCATATGTGCATGTCCCTATGCTTTCCAAGGTTTATTCTACTACCCTTCATCCTTCAATTATGGGATCGGGTGATAAAAGATAGAGAGTTTGGTAGAGGAGTCCAAATTTCTAGAGTTCATGTTAGATATCTCAATTTTCTTTTTTGAGTTCAACTATCACGACCATTTATAATCACTTTGGCTATACTTCTTTTGCTGTCAAATGTGATACGAATTTATCTAGGGGAAATAAATGTATTTATACTTCTAGAGTTCAAGGACAAGTTTACCATTTTTTGAATGATTTAACTGGTCCCAATCTTCAATTATATTTCCATGATACTGAAGATGAAGTTTCTAAGCGCCTAGCAGCAGCCTGTCCAGGATTATTAGAGAGCATAATAAGAAAAATCATTTCAATTCTTGAACAAAATCTATATACTAAATTTTTTAAGAGTTTAAGAGAAGTGCCTAATCTAAAAGATTATTAGATAGTATTTAAAACATTCCCCAATCTTGATCAGAGAGTATATAATAAGCCAACAACTTCCCAAGTTACAACATTATGGTTCGAAGACGAAGATAAGTCGTCGTGATATAAAAGTTCATACCCATAGTAGTCACTTAAGAAACATTGAGTACTATGATCCGCTCCAATATCACTTAATCTTGCCCTATGGTGAACTTGGTTGGCACCAAGAAATTCCTAAAAAAAGAATTAAGACTCAGACCAAAAAAGGCAAAAGAAAAAGAAATGCAGTAGAATATATTTCTCCAACAAATGCTGCAAATGTTGATGAACTTTTATAGAGTGAAGAAGCCGGTCAGTATGTTGTTAAAAGTTCATTATTTTGACTCATTTTATTCCAAAAATTGTTGTTTGACTAGCTTTCAAATTACCTTCTCATTTTACAGTGATGGCCCAACTTGAAGATGATCTAAACTTTGTTTCTCTCAAAGAGTATTATGCATATAGGTTACAAATAAGAGATAATGATGAATCTTATTTGCTGCACCTTGTTAGATTATTACAGCAATATATCGTGGATCAATATGTCAAGCTTGAAATGTAAAGATTTGACTATTTTAGATCCCAACAAGAAGAAATTCGAAAGGAATTTCTTCAAGGTGTTGTAGATGCCGTTGCAGCAGGTGAGACTGAAGCATCTAATATAGGCCAGTTGATAATATTACCACTTTCTTTTATTGGAGGGCCAAGGAATATGAGACGAAAATATCTGGATGTAATGACATTGATCCAAAAGTTTGAAAAATCAGATTTTTTTTCCCATGACATGCAATCCAAACTGGCCAGAGATAAAAAAGCATTTAATTCAGGAAGAAGAAACACAAAACAGGCCAGATTTGTTAGCACGAGTATTTTATGCCAAATTAGAGCAATTAAAAGATAAACTCTTAAAAAAATGTATTTTTTGAGAGGTCACGTCTTACATTTACATCATAGAATATCAAAAACGAGAACTTCCACATGCTCAATTTCTTCTAATTTTGAAGTCTAAGTACAAAAATGTATAGCCCTGAAGAATATGATAAAATTGTGTGCGCTAAAGTTTTAGATAAAAAAACTCATCCGTATCTTTATAACATGGTTATTAAGCATATGCTTTATGATCCTTGTGGCTCTCTTGATCCAACACGTTCTTGCATGAAAAAAATGGTACATGTAAGAGCAATTATCCTAAAAAATTCTATGACGAAACTACAAAATCTGTTGATGCTTATCCTGTCTATCGCAGAGGGGATAATAATGTCAATATAGCATAGGGTCAGTCATACTAGACAATAGATGCGTAGTCCCCTACAATCCTTACTTACTGGCAAAATTTAACTACCATATTAATGTTGAAATTTGCTCAACAGTTAAAGCAGTTAAATACATTTATAAATATATATGCAAAGGCCATGATAGAACCAGCTTTTGTGTAGTGGCAGACAATTCAACTTCACAAATTGATGAGATCAAGCAGTATGTCTCTGTTCGATGGGTATCTCCTCTAGAGGCATGCTGGAGAATTTATAGATTTCAAATGGGTGAGATTAAACCTACTATTATTCACTTGCAACTCCATTTGGAGAACCACCAGTCACTAACTTTTAAGAAAAAAGACAAGTTGCAAAATATTGTGAGCAATTCACACTTGAGAAAAACTATGCTCACAAAATTTTGTCACAAATAGAACAGATAAGAGAGCACAATAATTAAATTTAAATGTATTCAAAATTTTCGGACCATTTTGTTTGGAAATCAGGTTAAAATTTCTGAAAATTCAGAGAAAGAGGCGATTCTGTTGATAGAATAATGACAGATGACCCAAGTGAAGGAGAAATGTATTACTTGATACTCTTATTATCTAAAGTATGTTGTCCAAGTTCATTCGAAGATCTTAGGATATATAATGGAGTTCGAGTACATACCTTTCGTGAAGCAGCTTTAATAAGAGGCCTTTTGGAAGATGACAATAGTCAAGAACTTTATTTACAAGAGACATCCTTGTTTCATATGTCTTATGAAATAAGGAGGCTATTCGCTACACTACTGGTATATTCCTATCCAAATGATCCTAAGCAGTTGTGATAAACGTTTGAAAATGAAATGTATGAAGATTTCTTCAGATGTCAAACTTTAACACGAGCAGAAATCAAGAAAAAGGCACTACAACAAATAGATGGCTTTCTACAATCCATGAAAAAAACTATAAATTTTTATAATTTGATATCTCGTGGTCTATCTTACACAGATGTAGAAAGCCAAACAAGAGAGTTAACAACTGAGAGAAATATATTCATTTCAAAAACTGATTTAAATGCTATACATTTATTGAATAAAAACAAAAGCAAGCATTTAAAATCATTACAGAGAGGATATATTCAAATTCTAGCAGTGCTTTTTTCATTGATGGTCCTAGAGGCACTGGTAATACGTTCTTATATAGAGCACTACTATCTAATGTGAAATCAAAAGGGTACATTGCACTTGCAACAATAACATCAAGAATAGTAGCATTTATATTACCGGGTGGTAGAACTGCTCACTTGAGATTTAAAATACCAATAGACATTTTGGAAGAAGCAATATGTCGAGTGACGAAACAGAGTTCTTTAGCAACTTTAATTAAAGAAGCAAAACTAATCATTTGGGATGAAATTTCAGTGTGTAAAACAACAATTTTTAATTAAAGAAGTAAAACTAATCATTTAGATGATTTGTTAAAAGATGTAATGAATACAAAAGCAATTTTTGGTGGAAAAGTTATTGTATTTTTGGTAGACATTACCTGTAGTTCGTAAAGGTACAAAATCTGAAATGATCAATGCTTGTCTTATAAACTCACTAATATGGCAACAACTACAGAAATTAAAATTGACAGAAAATATGCCAGCAAAATTTGATCTTTTTTTTATTGAATTCCTTCTACGTGTAGTAGATGGTACTGAAATGGCTGATCAAAATGATATTATAAAGTTGGGTTAATACCACTTTGTCCCCCCAAACTTTGGATAATTACCCACTTCAGTCCCTAAACTTCAAAATGGGACACTTTAAACTTATAAATACCTCCTACTTAAGGAAAATTGTTAACAAATTCTGAATGCCGTTGGTGGTCGAAGTGTCCCATTTTATAAGGGTTTAAGGATTTAAGTGTCCCATTTTATAAGTTTAAGGAAAATTGTTAACAAATCCTGAATGCCGTTGGTGGTTGAAGTGTCCCATTTTATAAGGGTTTAAGGATTTAAGTGTCCCATTTTATAAGTTTAGGGACTTAAGTAGGAGGTATTTATAAGTTTAGGGACTTAAGTGTCCCATTTTGAAGTTTAGGGACTGAAGTGGGTAATCGTCCAAAGTTTGGGGGGACAAAGTGGAATTAACCCAAAAAGATAGATAACTAATTTAACAGGCAAAAAACTGTATGAAGGTGACGCAACACAAAGAATTGGTAGGCACAATGGCTTTGTAGGAAAGTTTAGATATCGAATTTTACCTGAATTTAAAATAGTAACTTGAAATATGATGAAAAAACATGCTAACAAGATGAAAATCTGATTAGCAATTCTAAGAATCACTCCTAGGAAAACATCACACCTAAAGTTAGGATGTATCACACAGTCCTAGAGCAAGACGTTGAATCCGCTAGAAAATTTTATTAATGATAAAATCTGACTTACCTTTGTAAAGAAGTCGTTATTTATAGATACTAGAACAAAACCAACTCTAATCCTAATTAGGACTCCTAACTAAAATAGAATTCTACTAGAAAGTTAGAAATCTAAGTTTTCTTATATCCCATAACAACTAAAATACTAATTATCAAAAACAATTACTAAACAAAAAATTACCATAAACATAAAATTCCTGCAACTAACCAAATTACTAAATACCCTTGTTGATGAAAATAAAAAAAAATCTCAATAGGATTCAAACCAATTCCCAAGTTGGTTCCTTGTCATCAAAAGCATGCCAAATCAATGCTTAAATATTCGACACATCCTTTCCACGCCTCCTATAAACCTTAGTGGATTTTTGTCACTTATCTCTATCAGAAGGAGAAGCATATAGTTGCTCAATTTAATTGGGTATGAGGTGCACAAGAGTAACTAATGTGCTTTGTACTAGTTATATGGAGAAAAGGCCAACAATAAACCATAAGCCATGCCCTATAATATTCTAATTTTATTCTAAAACTTAATCAGCAATTATTATTTTCTCATGCAGACAATTGATAATTCAGTACACTAGATAGCAAAGCTGTGGCCTTTTTAGTGCTAGAGTAAGATACTGGTGAGCTTCTAAATTTGACATCCTAACCAATTTCTACATCTTGTTTTAACTGGATATCTCGAGAACTTTGCTTTTTCACCTTAAGCCTTTCAATTTAAGTTCTTGACTTGTCACGGTCCCTTAAAATTCTTCTATATGGCTAGTACATTTGTCCCATTGATTTTTCATATTTATTAGTCCTATTACAATACTCAAAGGCTGGACCATTTATATAGAGGCTTGAGCAAGCTAGCAGTATGGAAGAGTATGCACCCAGTGCGCTTTTGCCCAATATAATAGATTTTGGATTGCTGTAGTTCCTGCAATTAAGAATATTCTATTTTCTCATGTGCAAATTTTTTGTCTTATCTAACTACTATATAAAAACCTAAGAATACCTTCACCAAGAAGTGCCATGTGGACAACTTAAACTTACTTGCCATTCTTTGATTGATTTGTTGTTTTAACACTACCTTCACCAACAATTGGCATCTGCAATTGATCGCTTGACATCTTTGATTGGTTTGTTGTTTTATGGTAGGACATGTGTCTTTGGTATGTATTTAACCATGGAAGGTTGTTTTAGTAATATGAGTGTTTGGTTGAAATTAGTGATGTATATGGTACAAATACATACAACGTTCAGTAATTTTCTATTTACACATTTAACTCTTACATTAATTTACCACTCAATTAAATGAGTTGAGTTTGTGGGTATTGAAATCAAGATTGAATTATGTTCTGATGCAATCTCACTCTTACAACATGAGTGAAAGCTTTAATTGTCTGCATTATTCTGTTTGGATCTTTTTGATTTCTTCGGTTTCATATTCTTTTGGTGTTCCTTAGTCTTTCATATGTATTAGAAGGCTATGTAAAGGATTCATTCCAACGTTCTTCTTGCAAGCATACTATGTGGTTTCAATTTAGGTTGGTTCAATATTTAATTTTGCTTTAAAAAATTACAAGGAAATTGGTGATTTTGATTAAATGTTTGCTATTAGAAATTCAGTAGTTTGTTGTATCTTGTTAATGCATTGTTAGTTTAATTGCTTATAGCCAGAATTTTAACTTTTTCTTTCATGGGATATTTGTAAAAATAGTTTTAGAGCTTCTTGGAGCAGAGATTCATCAGGAAATTTGCTGAGATAGGTATGTTCAACAGTTTTGCTTTTTAATTTTTCACTTTTTGTTTTTATATATGTTTAATTGTATTGGATTTTAGTTTTGATTATAATAATGTTGTTGATTATTATTTACTCTTTACAAGAGTTTATTTCACCCTACCATGCTGTCTATTGTATCAGATTTTAGTTTTGCCACCAATATTATTGTTGTTCTTTGTAGATTTGCCATAAGAGTTTTTTCCTTCTGACATGTGCTTGTGGTTAAGTATAGTGCAGTAGTTAAGTATATTTTATCCTTGGGTTAATTCCACTTTGTCCCCCCGAACTTTGGACGATTATCCCCTTCAGTCCCTAAACTTCAAAATAGGACACTTAAGTCCCTAAAACTTATAAATTGGGACACTTAAATCCTTAAACTTATAAAATGGGACACTTCGACCACCAACAGCATTCAAGATTCTGTCAACAATTTTCCTTAATTGGGATGTAAGTTTAGGGACTTAAGTGTCCCATTTTGAAATTTAGGGACTGAAGTGGATAATCGTCCAAAGTTTGGGAGGACAAAGTGGAATTAACCCAAAAAACAAGTAAATAAGAAAGCTTGGTATTTCCTTTCCTAATTAGTGAAAGAAAGCAATATCAAATTCATATTAACCGTCAAAGTAGAACTCAAAAAATATACATCAGCAGTGAAAAAACAACAATAAAATGATAACCAAAACTAATCAGAAAAGACAACATCTTGGATGGTATAGAAAACATATCTAGGCCTAGAATAAGCGGGAAATTTATTTCAACCTAGGTTACTTTAGAAAGAAAATTACATGAACAAAGAAAATTTCTTATTTAGGAAAACTAAACTTGTTAGATTTGAATGGTACCTTAATTTCTTGAAACTTAATGTGGAAAGAACATATCTTGTTAAAAGGTTGGTCGGATGACTTTTTATACTTAACTCTGAGAGGAGTGGACAAACTACAGGTAATTCTTCATTACTCGATATGGAGAGTGAATCAATGCCTTCCTTTATCCAATAGATTCCAAGAACATAAAACATATCATGAAATATTCTAAAATTGTAAAATAACAAACAAAAAGGCAAATTAACAGGGAAAATTTGGGAAAGGGAGGAGGAAACTCAAAATTTACTAGTACAAATAATAGTACTAGTACTATCAATCATATTATTTGCTTCTAATGTGCATCCATCTTCTTTACTAGTTAGTGGTGCTATCTTTCCAATATTAGGCCTATGTTATAGTTCCAATTTTCATGGGTGGTGACATAAGAGTTTGTTTGAATTGTTCCTTTTTCTCTATAATTTGTTTGTCCGCTTTATTGCAAGGTCAAGAAAGCAAATAAACGTTTGGTCAGTAGATATTTATTTCAAGTAACTGTTTGGCCAGCTTTATAGCTTATGTAAGCACTTGTGGACTAATGGACCCAGTTAAGCTTGCACATGTACATTCATCCAGTACATGCATGTGGCAAGTGAAATACCGTGCATAATCGTTCAAACGGGCAAACAAATTACTTGTCGCTAAGGAAAAACAATATGCTACCGGCAAATGAAATTCAACATGGTGCAATTTCATTCCACGACACTTTGTGATTGACTAATATTCCTATATTCTAGAAGAAGTTCTTCATAGAATGTGCTACCCCCCTTTGAAAAACTGTGAATTGCTATGAAACTGAGCAAACTACAAACAAATGTGAAGCAATTGCGATAATTTTCCCTGGTGTATGTTAGCGCATTCTCCTACGTTGTGATCCATACATTTGAGTGGCAATTGCGTCTCGTCTTCTTTTCCATGTCGCAACCTCAGCTCAGGAAGCATTTAATGGTTGAATGTTTTCCATTGCCGCGCCTCTCTCTTCATTTTCAAAATAAGCATTTTTGCTCGTAGAATTCAAAGTGTGAGTCACCCGGTTGGTTCAACCTAAGAAAGTTGTGCAGTGCAAAATAAGTTATAACAACACTTACCTGAGTACTCATGTAAAAATTGGGTATGCAAATCTCTTGTTTAAAACTCTAAATGTGCGCTTAATGACATTTCTATGTTCTGATTGGTGCATATTAAATAGTTTCTTCTTTGACCCCCGAGGCCAACATTCTTGTACGGAGGTAAAAACTCCAGCACATTCTTGTATGCAGCATCAACCATGTATTACTTGCCTAAAAATATTTTATTTGGCATAATTAGTACTACTTATTCCCCCTAACAACTAAGAAAAGTCCTTAAAATTAACTATGATATGGTACTCTCTCACCTTTGGGCGGCATTGAAAAATTTGGCGGGTGCGATAGAGCATCCTCTAACATTTGTGCATTATGTGCACTTCCCTCTCAACCAACATATATATATATATATATATATATATGTGAACCGCATGTTGAAATCACATACAATCAAAAGATTTTGAAATTAATTCCCATGCCAATTGGTGTATGCTATTTGCTATCCTAGTGGGGGACATGCAGGGATATGGGTGCCATCCAATGCGTCTACAGTATCTTGCGGTACTTAAGCAGGCAAACAATTTGACTACAAGCCAATGGTTGACTTAAATTGGTCGAACAATTTTTAAAAATTTTATACTATTGCTTTGGGCTTACCTAGAACCATGGAAAGTATTTTGTTGACTTTCCAATGCGTGGATGGACTTGATCATAGTCATATGAGTGAATTATCCTTGATGCAAACATACATAGCCCCCTTAGAACTTTTCTGACATTTTGATTAATTGTTTCAGTTGATCTGTTGAATCACTCTACTAAATCGCGCTGGCATGTACTATAACTAACCATTACCAGAGTCATGGTTAGGGTCTCCTCAATTTCTACATGCGTTTGATAGTTCTGTGGTACGTAATTATTTTGCTTGAGTAAGTCATATAGGAGGAGAAAATTATCAATGGTAATGCAACAATTCTCCATTATACGTTTATAGTGACCATTTATCAATTCCTCAACCCATTGGTGGCTCATTAATGCCCCATCATGATGAGAAATTTTTATTTTTAAACCTCCATATCTTTCCACATCTGGATGGCACAGTATCAGCTCCACTCCCAGTGCAACGATCAAGTCATCTTCAGATTCCCAAGTCCTAGACAAGCTCCCTCTGTTAGCACTATAGTTGCTCCAATCCATATCCCTTACACAACACAACGAAACTATTACTAATGATTAGACCATTGGTGTGTTAGATACCACATCTACATTGGCTTCCCTTACTTTAGTAGGCCTTATTTGACCCTTTCTCGAGGGGTGTCGGGGGAAAATGAAGTATTATTTTGTGAAAGGCAGAATGGGTGATGAGTTCATTGAGTCACAAAATCGTGTGGAATTGGAACCACATATATAACACCTAGGTGATGTACTATTTACAACTATTAACTGACTTTAAACATATATAAAAAAAATCTAACGTGAGTAGATTTTTACTGGCAAATCAATAGTACAACTATGGTCACCGAGTACATTAGCAATAGATGCATTGCAGCAAATCAGCTTTTTTCACGTGCATTGTGAGAGGCAAAGTTGTTAATAAGTGAAACTTTAGGTATGTGAGTTGTTGGTCCCATATAAAGCTGTAATAACTCAGGAAAATTGGAGTTGATGTGGATATTCACTTCACCTTTAACAAGGCTGTGAAAAACTTAGACAACTATTCAAATCTGTAGTTGAGTGGCCTCTGTGATAGCTTGTCTTGAGTTCCACCACCATCTTCGAGGTCTTAAATTGGATATTAGGATGCTGTGGACACTAGCCGGACTTGTATTGGCAGAACCTTTCTATTGTATATGAAATTTGTTAGCAATCAAGTCAGAAAAATGAATAAAATAGTGGACCATGACATCAAAGTAGATTTGGTCTATGTCGTAGACTTACAGTTCAAGATCTACCACCATTTTATATGCTTGTGCTATTCTCTTTTGTTAATTATGTTCAATGATTAAACACTATAAATTTGTTCTATTTTTTGGGGTCTTTCTTATTTTCTCTACAAGTCCAACTCATGGCCTAGTCCATGTTTCATCTATTGGCTCTTTCATAAGTGTTGTCAATCGGTTCATCTCATGACCAATTGAATGGTTACAATTAGGCTATTTATTTTTGGTCCACTACTGCTACACGATCAACACATGAAACGTACAAAAATATATTTCATCTTCTTTGAATTAGGACCACTAATTCATAATATGTGCAGCATATCCCAGTTCACATAACTATATCATATACACCACTTTCTATTAATCTGTCTACTCCATTACCATGCAGTAATACAAGAGTTTCAAACTCCAACAAACATGAAAATTTATCAACCCCCGAAAGCAACAAATGTCTGACATCAATATCAAACAGGCATGAAGGAAAAATAAAACAAGTTGGTCAAGCTTATACAACTCGAAAGGACTTAATTAAGTTCGTGAAACAAATGCGATATCCCTAAATGACAACTCCAATGCACTCACAGCAAAAGTGGAATGATAACTTGTGTTCAATCACAGAGGTATGTCACAGTGGTGGCACAGCAAGTCCAAGTTCTTCCATAATCAATCCAATGTACTTATATCTCTGAGATTCGTCAAACCGGACAAATGTAATTCGTTTCCCCTTTTTTTTTCTCTGGCAAAGTATATTATTGCTTTCAATTTCACAGAGTTTGTCAATTGCACACCCTTCACAAGATCTTGCACTACATGAATAGCATATTTAGCACTTTCGTTATATCTAGTTTTTTTATAGTCCATGGAATGAGTGGTGAAGCGGCTGATCTTACTTATCGCATCATCTAGACTTTCCCTATCACTCGAGGATCAGGTTGATTTTGTCCATCTGGAACCTTCATGATGAGTTCCCTGTTTCAAAACTGGAACTTGGACGTTTTCCCGTCACCGCTCTTGGGATTGGAGGGACATAGTATACGTCCTCATCTTCCCAAGGGTAGTTGCTGTATGGATAATCCATCAAAGAGGAAACCACAAACTTTCCCTTGCTACTCTTTTGACTTGTGGGGGCTTGATTGCGCTTGGTGGTTCCATAAGGACTGATTCACTAGCGAACTGCACATAGTTAACCGTTTCCATTTTTTCCAACGTAATCGGGGTGTAAATGTTGTATAGGAAGCAACTTCCTGGTAATTTGAAGTCCTTATAATTACCATTTGCCTGTTCATAACAAAATAGGAGTTAGGGGATGACCAAGGTTAAAATTGTATCAACAGCATATTATCTCAAGTGTTGTATTATGCACATGGTCAGCTGACTAGAACACCACAAGTGGAGCGTAGCTGAGAAATTCTAAATGTAACAGTCCAGATTATGTAAAAACTCTAGTAAAAAAGCCAAAAGATGATGATGTTGTTAGACCAATCAAAAGGATAAGACATTTATCATGTTCATATAGCTTCCAATTGCTGCTTCTGCTTTAGTTATTTTGATGGTGAGAAAAACATTGCAATTATGGGCACGAGTCATTTTTCGCAGTTCGAGTGTATGCTTATGTGGATAGCTTTTTCAGCTAAATTAAGTTCATATAGTCTGCATTTGTGATTGAATCTTCCATATAATATTTTCACCGCTTACATTATTGGTCTTTGCTTTGTCGTGCATTCACATTGGGCTGCACTTATCGACATAATTGCATGCAGATGGAAACTTGTAGAGATTGATGCTGATTTAATGAAGTTGACTTCTGAGATGAAGCATGTCTTGTCATTAATATCTCCTTCAAAGACTTATATGGTGATCTTCGAATTCAAGCTCATTACTATTCTCTTTTGTGATGCTTTTGGAGTTTTGTCATTCTTGATAATTTTTTACACATTTAGGTTTGGGGGTGTAGTCGTTGGGTGGCCCAGGCACGTTCCTAGATAGAATTATATAATTCTTGCTTTACCCTGGAAATACCAGATCCTGTGGAGAAAAGAGAAACAACCAATAAAAAATGAAAAGAAAAGAAAAGAAAAATAAAGGAGGGAACCATCATTTTGATGCCGTATTCTCCTTTCAGATCTAAATTGTTCATTTTTTCTGATTGTTTCAGGACCTCAATATTGGTTTAGCGTTGTGGTTGGCAGCTGGTGGTGAAGGATGGATTTATGAGTGGAGCCTTTCTGGCCAACAGATCAAGTATAAGTCTGAGGCCAGGATACTACTGGTTGGTTCTGGTGCAGATGAACAGTGTGCTGGATATGGTCGGTTCAAAACAAAATTTAGAAATGGAAGGTGTGGTTTTCTTCTCCTCCTACATGATTTGCAGGTGTTAAATTCACAAGGGCAAATTATTTTAGTTAAAAGGCTATTTTTTTATGCTAATTGGCCTGAATTTCATTGATGCATGTAATAATAGACAATTATATTATTTCTCAACTGCAGTGCTTATACATATAAATATATTGGCATACTCCATATTCTCATTGAAGGACAAAAACAGATGGAGATTTTTCGTATTTCTTGCATTTCACCATTCCATCCTTAGCTAGCTGCATGTTGTTTCTCTAGGCTAACTTTTGGTAATGAAATGTTGTTTAACATGGATGCTTCATCTGTTACCAGTTGGCTTGCCCTGCATGAAGAAATGAAGTTAGATATGCAGAGAATTTGGAAGAGAAACCTCGGGAGAGATGACAGGTGCATTGCTGTTAATGGCAAAGAGGTATCTTGATGATTCAAACAAACAAGTATGCTTTTTTTTGACTTGTTCATCAAGCTGATTAATTTGGTTTGGGCTTAGGCTAGATTTCCTTTCTTGGATGAGGATGTCATACGAACTCTTCTTGATATTCCTCTCTGGGAGATTGCAGACCTCAGCCAACCTAATGGTATAGGTGATAAGAAGATATTGAGAGAGGTATGCTTGCTTTTCGTTTTGACATGTGGATTCAGTTATATTGAATAGTCAATTACAGTCTTGGGAAGAAAAATTCTGACATAGAATCAATGTTCAGGTAGTGCATGGTATTGCCCATACCAATTTGATTGCTTGGATACTTACTACCAATAATCACAAACGTTTTTCTAACCTTTTGTTAATCATACAGCACAATCAAATACATTAAGAAGTGATCTTGATGTCAAATGAGTAACATTCATTGTCAGTTTCTAGTAATGGGCTATTGTATAGGCATGTTTGACAGCAAGTTTTCATGATATCCTAAATTCTAAAGCCACGGGTTGCAAGTTTTCCTGTCTATTGGTTTGCTTTCTCCATGCAAGTATCAATTGGCCTTATGGTTTTGTGTCATCTCTTCTGAAGGTTGCGCAATTGCTTGGCTTATCTGGAGCAGCTGTTCTGCCCAAAAGAGCAATTCAGGTATTCTTTCGCTTGTTTACTCGTAGATTTCTGCTCAAAAAGCTCAAAGACCGAAGACTGTTTCTGAGAGTTTTTGAGCATTGTCTTGTTGAGACAAATTAGAGTTAAATGGGCCAAACGAATAAAGAAAAGGAAACATGAGTACCAAAAGAAAAACAATCTTGTACTAAGAGAGATCTCCTTAGTTTATACTTCCTTTCTAATTCTTCATCTTATGTGCTCAGTTTGGTACTCGAATTGCCAGAGAATCAAATCGGAAAAACTTTGGAAGTAATCGTGCTGCCAATCAAGCATCTGCTGGCAGTGTGGATATATATGGCTCTTCAAATTTCTTACCTAAATTACATGAAAGCTGACCAATGGAAAAGCTTTGTTCCGGGGGCTTTACTCGTAGTGACGAAAATAATTTGATCAGCTGCGATGTCACAAAATCCAGCCAATGTAATACTGCTAGATTTTTGTACTAGTAGTGTAGTATATGTTATTGATACTTCCAGCTGATTTATTTGATGCTATAGTTGTTTACACTATCACCTACTTGTAGGTAGCAATTGCTGTTCATTGTGTCAAAAGGTAATTTGCCCCAAAACAGTGTGCTACGTTGAAATTCATCTCTTTAATGAAGAATCAGTAGTGGTTAATTTTAATACCTACGACCCTTTTTTTTGTTTTAGTGAAAGTGGAAGGTTTGGAACTCGAACTTTTCACTTACACTCTTATTCGATACCATCCAATCCATCCCAGAACTCTGCACGGAGGCCTAATACTTGTGACCTATTTCCTGTTTGGGAAATAAAAAATTAAGGGCTAAACCGTCACCCTCCACCCTACTTCCATCTTATACAAGCTTTAATACTAATGGTCCACGTTGATATGTTTTCAAAATTTACGGGTATGAGTTATCAATATGTTGGGGGTGTGGTTATGGGATGCATAGAACGTGGATTTACTCCGTTCTAGGGGCAAGAAATTATGAAAAATGATGTATTGATTTATGAGTTTCTTTCTATTATTAGTATTACTTTTGTCAATTTTGTCAAAATTATAAAATCTTATAATTTGGACTTACAAAATGTCGGATAAAACTTTTCTGAAACCAAATGTTCTTTTAAATTCCGAGCTTTGACAAAATTTTTCTTAAGAACTATAAGCACTTTCCTCGCATTTCAAGGGTACTCCTGCCCTCTTGCTTGTTACACATTCATAAATCATCGCATCATTAGCATATGCTGCACCGGAAATTCTGTCGCATCAGGCATGGCACTCAAAGGTCCTAATTAGCTGAACAATCCCACAAAAATGTTGATTTCTGCATCATATTTCAATGGCAACATGGGTATATGCAGTTGGAAACTCTGCTATGATCACTGCAGAAAAAGGTGCAAATATGACTGTTAAACAAACCACGCAAAGAAACAGGTTCCTAATGTGATTTTGTCATGGCAACGACTCCTTTTCCTAACACTAAGGGGTACCATTTCACAACGAATAATAATCAATGAAACAAAACTTTGATCCACACTAGGTGGTGTTTTCAACGCAGGAAACTGATTTCTTGATATTGAGAGAAGAAGCCTTTGCCTTTTTATCTCTGAAGAGCCGGGATTACATGCTCTTATACAATGGAAAGAGCAAATTTAATCTGCATGGAAATGAAGCTGCTGAAAAAGATCGGACATATCATACATTGTACTTTCCATTATGCAACAAGAGCGCCCCATGAATCCTTTGACATATGGGACAAAATCGTAGATTATATGGAGCTGGCAAACACACTACACAACATTTGCCGCATTCATGAGCTTAGATTTGAGTATCCTGTTCCATGGCTAGGGAAGCCGCTTAAGTAACATCAGGTAATATACTATTTATGCTAAGGTAGACTACGAAGCCAAGACAATACCGACAGAAATGTTAAACCATCCTTGTCACCTCCGGGCGAATGACAGTTGTTTTGCTCCTGGTCCAGGATAGGCATTCATTTAGACATCCATCCTACGACTTGTGATCTCACCTCTTGCAACTTCTGCACCCATTATCTGATTTCATAGGCCAGAGAATGTGAACAAAATACCGACTTAAATACAAATTCACTTCGTCTTTTGCTTGGTTGAGTAGAATTTGGAATTTGACTAGTGTACCTTGTTAACGTCATCTAGTCCTTGATACACATTTTTCATACAACAGATGTATTGCCATTAATGTTACAACCATGATAATATCAATTAAATGCAAAACCAAATACTATAAGAATAAGAACAGTAAATTGTATAGGTGCTTTTGACAGGAACTGTAGTTTTTACTTGATGTTGGGACAGCATTCGGGTGAAGAAGGAAGAGAAAGTTCTGGTATGTTGTCCTCAGTCTTTGACTCTGCTTCCTAACATAACTTTGCAACTCAAGCTGTAACATCATTCTAAATCCGAGGAGTACGTGATTGAAATGAATTCAAAGAGTGAATTTCTTTGTGTGCTTGTATATGATCTGCTGAATAATTGGTAATCCGAAACCATTTTTGTCTGGAATATAGTGCTTAGATTGGTTGCTTCGAGCATTCAAGAAAGGTTTTGCCCCTGCCAGGTTTCATAATGTATATATGAGTAAGTTCATTAGCTTTGATGTTGCACTACAATGGCTCCACAAGTTCAAGGTCGTCTTCATCTGGGGTCCCCATGAATTTTGTTACAATAGTTGTCATTTCAAGAGGAATTGCTAAGATATATTAGGCGACAGGGAAAGTAAGAAGGTGAATGGGGATAAGTCTCATCAATATTTTGAATGTGGATCTTGTGTACACAGCAATACTAGTAAATCATTATATATGTCTTAATGGTAAGACGTCTCATGCAGGTTCAATATAGATTTTTTTATCTATGATCAACCTTTGTTTAGTCAATTTAAAACAGTTGTAGATTTTGAAGATTCAAAAGCAATGGTCACACTGAAACTTCTTGGAAGAACTTCCATCTGGCATTTATAGTATATATTCGTGGCTACTCAAGGATGGATGGATGCCTGTCGGGGAATTTAAAAAACACTACGGGACTCGCTCCAATCTTGAAGGACTTATTCTGAGGGAAGGAGCTTTTATACTGTTAAGATATAAGCAATGAGTGGCATCTGGCTCAAGTTAGTCAAAAGCACGACATTGCTCTTACTGTTTGCTGCAATAGTTTTTACTGTTAAGATATGCTATTGACTATTGCTGCTACTTTGTCTCTGATATTTTATTTGATTTGACTAATGAAGAATGTCTGGTCCCTGTAATCTTGATGATAAAAAATCTCCTTTAACTGAACTTGATCTTGACTGTTGTTGAATCCTTAGATGCAGCACCTTTAGAGCCATCACATAAGGTCCTGGCTGCTTTGAGGGAGGCTGTTACTCGTACTGAGGAAAGTAGTTTGATCATCTGCCTGTGACAAAATCCAGCCAACGTGATACCACTAGATATTCGTATTAGCATGTATTATTGAAAGGAGCTAGGATATGGCCACCAAGATTGAGTCCCGGGACTAACGTGTTTGAGAGGAATGGGTCTTTCCTTTCGAGTCGCAGGAGATTAGTCGGGCCAAAGGGCCGGATACTCCTGTGTTGAAAAAAAAAATGTATTATTGAAAAGAGCATCATCATATGTTCTAGCCGATTTATTGGTTAACACTTTTATTAGGTAGCAATTTCTGTTAATTTCCTTCAAAATTTTGTACCATGTTGAAATTTGTCATTTACTCACTACTCAATATTGGAAAAGTTTAATACTTGAAACTATAGACTTTTGCCATTCTTTCTCTGTATGGCAAATAAAAAGGAATTTATAAACTTAACTCATACTACTTCCAAACATTTTTTTGTTTGTAATTAATTTTATCAATTTTGTCCCAATAACAATCTTGTAATTTGAATTTCGGAATGTCATAAGACGTTAAGTAAGGTAAAAACAATACAGTGTTAAGACAAAAAAGTTCCATAATTTCCAATTTCCAATAAGTTCTTTCACAATCAGGGTAGAGGACAATAGGTACTGCTATATTTATATAGAGGTATAAACAAGTCTAATCAAATCGAACATTCTAGTGTTCAAATTTGAATTTTAGTCTTGAATCTAGTTTGAACGAGTTTCTTATTGAACTTGAAAGCTATCGAACACAAACACAATAACATGTTTAAGTTTGGTTTAATTAATTAGCGAACCAAGCTCGAAAGTTATCTAATACAAACACAAAAACCTGTTCAAATTTGGTTTTGACTAATTAGCAAAAGTTATTAAGTACAAACCCAAAATCTTGTTCAAGTTTAACTTGGCTAATTAGTGAATCAAACTCGAATGAGCTCTTATCAAGTTGAATCGAGTAGGTTAACCAATGAATTGAATCGAGTGTCGAGCAGGTTAGCTCATCTCTCAACTCTATATCTACATCGAGTAGGTTAGTTGATCTCTCACTCTATATCTATATCGAAAAATGCAGTTGGCCCTATCTCTAACGTTGTCGTTTTACAAGCTAATTTGTGAGTTGAGGATAGAAAAGAAAAGAAGAGAAAGGTTAAGTTATGAGAGAAAAGAAAAGATAAGAAGAGAAGAGAAGAGATTTTAATGTTGTTTGGGAGTTTATGAAAGAAAAGAAGTGATTTTGGATACATAGGTAAATAAATATTTTATTCAATAGCTTTTTAGGGATAGAATGGGCAATTTAAAAAAAATTTGCAGCCTTTCCGCGCTTTCCTTTGCTTTCTGGCCGAATTGGGACGGAAAATTTTTTTAAACTGTAACTGTTTCTTCTTCCTTCCAATTCCTTCGATTTCTTTTCCTTTCATTTTCACTTTAAAACTTCCAAACGTGGGAGATGCAGCCTTTCTCTTCTATTCCTTTTTATTCTGCTCTAATCTCATCTCCCAAACTAGGCATTATTGACTACAATTTGACCAGGACTCTTCAATTTTCTTCTTTAATGTAAACCAGAAACTGTTCCAACAGAAAAAGCGCAAGGAGAGACATGGAAACCAGTAGCGACAGCACCCTCACCAACGGCGACAGCGGCGGCCAGTGGAGAGCGGAGGAAGCGGTCGCTGGTAATTGGGAAGCTCTACGAGCTCTGAGAGAACTGATAACCTACCCTCTCGTCTACTCTCGCGAGTCTCGGAAACTCGGCCTTAAAGTCAAATTGCTGCACTCCAATTTTCCCTTTGATATTTTCTTTCTCATCCTTTTTATCAGTCTTACTGAATTTCTATATCCTTATCCTTCAAAAAATGGAATTTACATTTATTGCTTTAGTGGCCTCGGGGTTTGCTGCTCTACAGCCCTCCAGGCACTGGAAAGGTACTCTCAACTATTTTGTACTTAAATTTCTTCGAAATAAAAGAGAAAAGATTTCTTTTTTATTAAAATTTTTGTCCAAAAAATTTGTTTCTCTTAAGTTATCTAACTACTTGTTGATTGTGTCGGAATGATTGTAGACAAGCTTGGTTCGAGCAGTAGTTCATGAATGTGGTACCCATTTGATAGTTCTTAGTACTCAAGTATCTTGTCTATGGTTTTAAATAGCTTATAGTCTCTCTTTTCTTTTGTGTTTTTGTAGATCAGTATCTTCTTTAAATAGTAAAAAGGATTGTTTTTGTAATATGAAGCTTTAAGTGTGCCGTGTTTAAGGTAAGCTGTTGATGCAGTTACTAAAATTCAGTTGGAGGATTGGGTTGATACGTTGTTTTTGGTTTTATGTTGTATGGTGGTATGAAATATTTTTTGACGTCTCCGGACAGAGTACCGAAAGTTTTAGCCTTTACATGATGGATGGGTCGCATTTCACTTTAATTGCATCAAAGATGATTTCACTATATGGTCTCTTATGCTAAGCAATATAATATTGAACATGCTGGAGACTACAGCCGATTGTGCTTGCTGTTCTCAAGCAACTGCCATTGTTTGGAGTTCGGTGGACCTGACTTTTGTATGAAGACTGTTGAAGAGCTAGAATTTGATTACGAGGCTTAAACCAGGGAGTTGGTATCCATCGTCTCATCTCCTATCCCCAGCTCCCCAGTCTTGTCTTCAGTTTGCAATGATGCACAGTCAATGTTAAGGGCACTTTTGTCAGCAGGAAACCCAAAGGATGCATTTGAAGCGGATTCGTAACATATACCAGAGTTGAAATTATATTACTGCAAATTCTTTTGATCAGACTGATGAATGTTGTAGTTTTCTTTCCTTTAGTTCCCTTCCAAAGATGGTTAGTTTACTCATTATTATTATTATTATTATTATTTGGGTTAAAAACAAAAAAGTTCCATGTGGTATATCTAATATACAGAAAAACTATTTGTGATTTCTGTGAGGACTCGTAAAAACTATTATTTTTGAGCCTAATTAGTGGCTTAATAAATTATTTAATTGGATATTTGCCTCGAGGAATATTTTCTAGTCTTATTAGACCTAAATGCATGGTAATATAACTTCGTTATGTTTTTAAAGTAACTCATTTCACGAATTAATTTCCTGGAGCGCGTTTAGTAAAAATAGTGAATAGTGCTTGGAGATTTTATCCGCTTGAGAGTACAATAAGTTTGGAATATTGGAGACATGTACAATGGACCTAAATTCGGTATTTTAATGTTTAAATACTCAAGTGATAGTTATTAGTACTATCGTTATAAGAATTTCTCGGAAGTTTCGCGTTATCGCGCTTAAATTGGAGATACGCGTTTTCACACGCGCGATTTAAATTCAGGAACTTTAGACCCTTATTTTGGGACGATTGAGAGTGAATAATATTTATATGAATATAAGTGCATTAGAGGTTTAGTGCACCAGTGAAACAAATTCGAGAGGAATCGAACACGAAACGCGCGGGAAAAAGAGTTAACCTTTGAATCAATGAGAGCCACACATTTTAGTTTCACATGGGTGCATCACACCAGATCAAAACCCTCCACTTTATCACCTCAAACAGCCGTGCAACTCTTCTTTTCCTTCTTCATTCCAGCCGTGCAACTCCAAGGAAAAACAAGACCAAGTTCTTCATTTTTCCTTCATCAAATCTTCATCAAACCTCTTCCAATTCACTCCAAATTCGAACTACACTTAACTAAACATTTAGAGATCCCATTGAGCTAAGAAAAGGAGCTGCTATCCATGGTTTTCTTGAGCATCAAAGGGGCCGAAATTTCTGCCTTCATCCTCTAATCAAGTAGGTGTTAATCCAACGCTTAAATCTTGCTTTATGAAGATCATCTTACATGTATAAGGTAGTATTTGCATTTGGGTAGCTTGTTTATGGTGTAAAATGAAATGGGTGGGCTCTATGAACTCCCACCTTTGTCTTGAGGACTGATCTCATGCTTGATGATGGATTTAATGGTGGTTTAGTGCTTAAATTAGTGGATTAATGTTGTATTGTTGGTAGAAAATCATAGGAGGTGCTTGGAGCAAAAGTGACCGTTTTACCCCTGCCTTGTCCGACCATTTTTGTGCACAATTTTGAGGTTCTAATGACTTGATTATATTGTTTACATGTTATTGTGAGTGTGTACAAAATTTCATTGAAAAATAACATGATTTGGTTGGTTAAATGAGTTGATTTCCAAAGTTAGCAAAACTGGAAAATGAATCCCGTATTGCCCAGGCAGTCATCTTGTATCGGCTACTTGCTTACTTGATTATCTGCTTACGTAATCACCAACTTACTTGATCACTTGATTATCATGAATCGCATGTTATATGAAGTTGTCCATCATTGTTAGGCGAGTGTGTACTTTACCTCACTCGACCTACTCAAATGATGAATTTTACCTTTTGCCGAATTACTTGATTACTTGTGCATGTTGTAAGCTCTAAGCTGAATTGGGCCCTGCTCATCGTTACTAACCTACTCGAGCCAGGACTGGGCTTGGTCGGGTAGGTTGGAACCTTGGGACACCGTTTCGGTATACTCGAGTATTACCACTGGAGGGATAAGGTGATGGCCAGTCAAACCGAGGGGATCCGGAAGTCATAAGGTGCAGATGACCGACAGAGTTCCACTGGAACACCGTATCCTACAGTATATGTTTACCTGGTATCATGATGATTGTTTCGTGCTAAAATGCCAACATGAAATCCTGAGCTATGCCTGTAATAAGCTCCAATCACTCGTGAACTATACATGCTAATGTCTCATACCATGATAAATGTCTCAAATTACCCGTACAATGATTATCACCTCATGATAACATGCCATTGTGTAACCTTGAACCATGCATATGATATGCCCAACTTACTTGATTTATTTGAACTGTTAGAGTGTCTTGGAATCTCACTGGGCTGTGTAGCTCATACCACGTTGTGGATTTCTTTTACAGGGTTCGAGACCAAGGGTGCTCGTGAGTAGTACTAGATTGTTTTCTTTTGAAAACTTTAAGTTATATTATAACGGATGGCTATTGTACCCTTTTCCGTTGGGTTGTATTTAAGCTTGAAAGCTACATAATTATAAGTGTGAGATATTTGATGTACTTTAATTATGCATTGAAGTTACTTAAAGTATTTCGAGCTTTTGAATGATGGATTGTAGTGAGTCCTGGCGAGAGCTGGGCAGGCGTTCTGCGGATACCCTTTGGTTCGCCTTAGGGAGAAGTGGGGGCGTCACAATTTCAAAACATATAAAATGATACATTATATTTTAAACTAAATTATAAACTAACAGAATTCGTTAAATTTAATGAAAATGACGGTTTTGGCTGTTAAATTTATCGGATTTCATTAAGTTTATCGGATTTCGTTAAATTTTTCGAATTCCGTTAAGTTTAACGAATTTTGTTATTTTATAATTTAGTTCAAAGCAAAGCATGAGATGTCGTTTTATATGTTTTAAAGCTATATGGGATTTTTCTGTATATTAGGTATATCACATAGGGCTGTTTTTGTTTTTAACCCATATTATTTTGGTGAAAACGGTAACCTGTATTTCTAATGCTGATCAGTACATTAACAATTCTGCGGAGCAAATGCCCATAGATCCATACAACTTATTATTCTTCACAGTGAGATTGAATCTCTCCGTTCTACATCCAGAGATTTATCCAATGCATGTTTTGCAATATTTAGACTGCTATCAATGTTGTTGTCGTTTATCAAGCTCTATCAGTGCATTTCTCTACTCTAATTAGCAATGTATTCATAGGGTGCAAAGGAGAATTGGCGTTTCCTACTGTAGACTTAGCTGTTTTCTTGAGAATTCGAGTGCAGAAAGATGCTAGGAAAAGTATTTTTAACCAATTCTGGAATCAATCACAGCAGGCATGAAATCATTCAGATTCTTACTCAAAAATCAGTTTAAGTTTCAGAATTCAAATAAGACCATGAAATGGTTATATGCATATATGAGAGTGCCCGAACATCCTGCACTTGTCACATTCATCTTTAATTTGGTTCCAACAATCAAAGAAATTTTTTTAATATATGCAAGTATCATGTTTGTGAAATTACCATATATCTTGAATATTACACGGCTATACCTCAATTAGTCGAAATCTCAAAATACATAAAAAAATTATAGAAAAATGAAATTGTAAAATAGCAAACAAACTTCTTTTTTAATGAACAAAACCGTACAAAAAAAAAAGGACTGCAAATTAATTCGAAAATTCCTAAAAGAGAGAAATTGGGAAGTCATTTTTTGCTTTCTTTTAATTTGTTGGGTTGGATGGTAGGGAGAGAGAGATTGTGAATAGAAGTTTTTGGACTCAAAACCTCTCACTTGCCAAAAAAAAAAGAGGGAAATATATATATATATCATTTAATTTGTTTATTATTTAGTATTTTCCTTTTCCTTTTCTTTTTTCATAAAAAAGGGTAAAAATTCAAAAGTACGACGCCGATCAATAATTCCAATCCAATTTTGGCCCAGTTGCCGCATCTTCCACTTCAAAACCCAGAACCCAAAACCCGAAACCCAAAAGCCCTTCAACCTGCTTGAGCTAAAACATCCCTCAAAATCCACCATAGCTCGCCTCCTCCTGTTATTGCCACTGAAAAGGGGTATGATGGTCGGGAGGTTATATCTGCTTTTATTTATCTTGTGACATTCCACTCGAGGGATTTTTTGGTTAATTCTTCAGGATATTTTTTCTTTTCTGGGGAAAAGTTTCCCTTTTTAACCGTGCTACTTGGACGGGGATTGTTTTTTGGCACCAGGGTTTTTTTTATTCATTTGTGGTCAAGAGAGCGTCTTATATTGCTTCAATTCATGAAGGAAGTGCAAATTCCATTTGCTTTCTGATTGAAGGTTTCCTGTTAAAATTGCTTATGGAGTTCTAGTTAACATGCGTGTAACCTTTTAGTGAGATGTCTCAGAATCTTATTAGCTTGGCAGTCAGATTTTCAGGCAGCATTGAATAGTCCAGTGCTTTTAGGGACTTATGATGTCAATTTATTTATATTTGCTTAAAGTGATTATAATCATGAATGCTCATTTGCTTTGATTTTGGAAAATTAGTTCTTGCTGACATACAAATTCTTTCTTATTGGTTTTCTAGTTGAAAAGCTACTTGTGGAGGAGGTCCGGAATAATAACACACTCATTGTTGTTGGTGAAATTGGGAGTGGCAAGACTACACGTAAGCTTGTCATAGATGTAGACACCAAAATTTTAGTGTAATTTCATTTACTATTTATTTTTTTTAGTTTATTTGTCGTGTTAGTTTTATTCACTTTTTAGTTTTTATTTTTAAGTTTTTAGTTTTTATTTTTAAGTTTTTTTAGCATAGAATTTCTCGAAAAGAAAAGAAAAAGCATTCAAAAAATATGCTTTAGTTGTTTTGATTTAAATTCAATGTTTTCTTGGAAAATGGAAAAATGAAGAAAAGAAAAGAAAAATGAAAATCGCAACTTTGTTGTTTATTATTTCTAGCTTGTTTATTTTTATCCGATGTTAATTAAATTGTTGTTTTTATTTAATTTTATTATCAATTTTGTTAAATTACTTTAAAAAAAAAACGCAGAAACAGCGGCACGCAACAAACAAAAATGCAGCTCCATTTTTTCCAGTTGGTTTTCCAGGCATTTTTGGCCCATTTTTCTACTCCATCGGATTGGCAATGCATGGGCATCTGGCCTTCATCCGGAAACTCAAGGACGAGAAAACAAAAAACCATCCACTGGCTTGGAATTGAGCAAAAGAGAAACGCAGCAGGAGAACCATAGATGCTAGGTTTTATGAGACATTTCGGGGGGCTGCATAAAAAAAAGGAGAGAGACTGAGAGAGAAAGAAGAAATGACGGCTGAATGAAGAGAGAACTAGGGAGGAGCGGCGGAAAAGGAAAAAGAAAAGGGAAAGATACAGAAAGACGGGCTGTGAAAATCCAGGGGAGAGGAGAGCTTCGAGAAAAAAAAGGAAAAAAAATCTGAAGAAAGAAGACTTGTTCGACGGGGCAGCAACTTCTGCAGCAAAAGATCCCGATCACATTCCTAGGAGCCTGTACACGTTTCCGGGCAGATCTCAAGGTCGCTCAACCGTGCTAGCATTTCTCAGGTAAAAATGCTTCTTATTGGGTGGATTTCAACATGTTTTTACAGAAAATAAAGCCATCAGATGTAAATCTTTTTGTTTGCTATTGGGTCAAGTTTTCGCTGGTTCCATGATTCTCCCATTTTGCTCATTTACTAAGATTTGATTCAGTGAGAACCTACGAGACGAGTCTGATTAAGAGCATGGGATTTAGGGGTTTCTGTAATGTCACTTGATGAATCCATGAGTTCTTTGTTCGATGTTTCTTGTCAGTCTTTTGTATGCTTGAATAAGCAAGCCCAGAAAAGTGGCGTCAAGTTGTGGTCAAGTTTGTTTTTTTTTTATGTTTCTTTAGTTGCTGCTTCTCCATTTCTTGTTTGTTTGGGTAATGTTTGATATCAGGTTTCAGTGTTAAATAAAGTAAATGGTGATTTTGGTTGTTGGCTTGAAGGTTAATCCATCGGACCCGAACGTTTGACAATAAAAATGGTAGAAAGCCTTTTGAATGCACCTGGTTTGCTGGTAGTTTGGTACTTGGGTTATGTTAACAAGGGTGACTTGGAGATTTATGAGAATTCTAGCTCACAAAACAAGATAAATTTCGTTGTTTCCTTTTCATATAATGTCGGCGTGGGTCAAGCTGCAATGTTGCAGCAGTAAGTTGCGGCAAAAGGAAACTCAAATGTTGCAGATGTTTTTTTTGTTAATTGTACGCCCACATTCTTGTCCTTGTTCTCCTTGCTTGTGATGATTTAATTCTGTCCCTTGTGCCTCAAAGTCTCCTCCTTTGTTGCATGAAACTATGAATCCCTTGTTAGCTGGAGCGTTTCTTTTATTGCTATACTACGGTTTTGCCGCTCATGAAGTTAACAGCTATGCCTCTAAAGCTGTTACATAACAATCCATTCGCATGACAGCTTCCGTTAGCTTTGCATTCGGTGTGATTTTGTATGCATGATGGATTACTTGGAATTATAATTTGGGTAGGAATTTGAGGTTGGGTTAGGTTTGAAACGTTTGTCGACATTTTGAGTGCATGAAAGACTGCTGCAACAGGTCTTAAGTTTTTTTTTTTTTGCTGATTCTATGTTCAACTTCCTTGTTGTTTTCAGTGAAGTAAACAATGGTTTTTGGTTGCTTAATGTAGGATTTTGATTTCTGGTGAAGATGTTTAGATTAAAGTCATGCATTCGGACCATAAATATGCGTTTGTAAAAGAAAAGGCATCAAGCTTTCAATTGCAGAAGCATAAGCTTCGTACCTTTGCATGAGTTTGCATGGAATAACTTCTGAAAATCACACTTTAACCCCTCAAGTTTCCCCTTATGCCTCTATGACCCAGGAAATTGGGAAAACTAATCAATTTGATCCCCTTGGTTTTTGGTTAATGCTACAAAGACTCAATTACATTCCAATCTCTTGCAATTAAGTCCTAAGTTGATTGCAATTTGAACTGTTATTTGGCATTTCCTTTACTTGGGGACCTTTGAGTTCTTCAATGTTTCAATTGGATTCGAATGATTGAGTAATGTTTGCAATTGGGTTCTTAGTCATTTTTCTATTTTAGAAATTTGATCAATGATTCACTTTGCTTGGAAATTATGCATTATTTGATCATTTTTAAGTTGCAATTGAAGAAGGATTCGATGATTTTGTGGATTCAAATTGGCTTATTTACATTTTACCACTAAATTGGTGCATTAATTCTTTGTTTTGATGGTTTTTAGCCCAAGTTATCTCTTTATTTGGTGACTATAGCCCAAGTTTAAGTCTCGTTCACTTTATTATCATCACAAACGGGGAAGGTATAACTTCTTTTATCCCTTTTTGTCTCTCCTATGTGATCCAACGTGCTAAGTGAGAATTGCATGTCTACTTTGCTTTCCTTGCCTTTCCTTAATTCCTTTCATTTATTTCATTTATTTTTGCTTTTATTACCTTATTCTTTATGGGGTATGTGTACACCTCTTGGCTTGTAATAGATAGGGTTTGGAGAGCATTTTTGTCCAATTTTTCGCTTCCCCTTTTTGTTTTAGTTAGCGAATGTAATAGGTTCATTAGCTTGATTGCTTGTCTATGTGCTATATGTTACCGCTTTATTAGGCTCTTGCATTTAGTCAAGCATGCTAAGTGTTATGTGCTACGTGTTTATAGGTGATTGGCATGTCTACTTGCTTTCTATAGTCATAGATGAATGTGATGGATGAATGTACGTCACCACACTAGTCCAACGCTAGTTGTGGCTCATTGTCCGTTTCCACTAGTCCAACGCTAGTAGGAATTCATAGAAAGGGCTAGTCCAATGCTAGACCCAATAGGCCGTCCATTCTCGTTAGTACATACTTGCATGTTTCACTACATTTCATGCATTTTTCTTAGTTTTCTATCATTTGGCATGCCCCTTCAATCCTTTCCCCTTCATTTTAGAATTTTGCATCCTCATGCTAGTTATAGGGTACATTTGCTTGAGAGTCCCCTTTCGATAAGGGAAACGAGCGAGTGTGGCTACAAAATAGCCTTAGCACGCTAGTTCTTCCTTCCAATCCAAGGGAAAATCAAAATCGTGAAGTTAGGAGTCATTCCCGTGCCCGACTTGATGCATTCCTTTAGGGTCATACACTTTCATTTTTATCATATCACCTCCTCACTCTTTTATCCACATTTTCTCACTACTTATACTTTTCTCAATCCACACTTTCTCACCACTTTCTTCCTATCACTTATTTATTTTCTACCTCACAAATTGCACCCAATTGCACTTATATGTATCTACTATCATATTTTCATCCATTTGCACACAAACACCTTTCTTTTCTCAAGTGGCACACTTGCACTTTTCTTACATTCGCACACTTGCACTTTTCTTACATTTGCACACTTACACTCATACTTGAGTCTTCATTTGCATTGTTCATGACCTCTATGAGGGCTTTCCTTATTAGCCATCACAACTCATGTGGTTGGGACCAAAAAGTCTCATAAGAGACATTTTAGATTTAGGATTGCATTTTTCTTTCCTTTTCATATCCATTAGTCACATTCAACATGCAACGCATATTTTGGGTAGAAGAATTAGGAAAAGTGGGGCTAAGTCACGCAACTATCTTTGGCTAGGGTAAGGGAGTGCCTTAGGTCTTGCCTTTGCCTTCTTCCTTATCAAATGTGACCCCCGATCCCTTTCTTTGGTTACGAAGACCTAAAAGTTCTTTAAAAGGGGTTTGTTTACTTTTTCGTTCAAAAACAAAAATTGCTTTTTGGGTGATTTGGTACACCCTAACTCTATACCAAGTGGCGACTCCATGTTTTCAATTTAAAAAACCCTTTTTGAACTTTATTTGGCCAAACCGTCGCATTTCACAATCCCACAGCCTTTTATTTTCACTTTCACACACGTTCACATACATATCTCACACACCACTTTCACACCATTTCAAAAAGTGGGGCGCGACAGCTTGGTGACTCCACTGGGGAATTCCTAAGTGGGTCCAAGCATTTGACTTAGCCATCCTTTTCCTTTTTCTACCCTTTTTATGCATTGCATTTGGCTATTAGGGTTGCATTTTCCCTTTTTAGGACCCTTTGCCTCACTCGCGTCTCAAACTACTCCCTCGCTCACGAATGTATGATTGGTTGATTGGATGTATGTTGTACTTGTTTTATCTCGCGCTTTGCATTGCATTTGGGGGAGGGTGTGTGTCACCTTTAGAGCCTCGCGTTGGTTCTCAACCCCTTCCCTCAAAATAGGGAACACTTCATACGTGCACGTTTACTTAATGTTATCCCATTTTATTTTATTTTCGTGGGCTCTTTCCCACACCGCCTTGTAGGACTAGGAATGGTTTCTCTAGGTATGTGGATGGTGTGCTCTGCGCCCATAGCAATACCTAGGGGATCGCTCGAGCCACCGACCGAGGGTTTTGGGATTGATGACCCATTCCCTTAGGTCTGAAGGTTTGGGGACCTTTTAAACCTTATCGAGTCTAGTTGCATTAGTGAACCCCAGCCTCATGCATCCATGTTAGAATTTTCCTAGGTTAGAGTCAGCCTCACCCTTTTTTAGGCACATTAGGCACGAGGGAAGGGGTTCCACCCCTTTTAGGTGTTTTTATTGTATTTCTTTTCTTAATTGCTCCCAATATGTTATGTGTACTATCAATTGCACTAACCATTCTTTTGTTTTCTTGGCTTGCATTCATGTGCCTTAGCAATAAGAGGCCTCTTTGGCACTCTTTTAGTGACTTGCCCACTAGATAACTCACATGTTTAAATTTCAGTCATTACACTTAATTTTCAATAAGTGCATTTCATTTTTAGACCTTTTTTCCCCGATGCATTATTTATGTCCTTTAAGCCTTTTTTGTCACATATTTACATCGCTTTAATAAATGGCATCATGCATTAAACCCTAAAAAGGGAATGCCATTTAGGGGATCCCGTGTTAGGAATAAGCCACATTGTGTCTCGGATACTTAATCCAAGAAGACTTGCACGTTTACATTTTGTCCATTCAAAGGGGTAGTGCACAAGGTAAGGTAGGATCCGATCATCTTCGTAAGAACGATTTTTGGAATATGAGCATCTAATAATCATTTTTTGGCCATTTTATAAAAAATTGGTAAAAATCCCTTGCGTAAAGGACATTAATTTGAAGAAATTCACAAATAATTCCTTACTATTGAGACAATAAGTGAATTGAGGCCAAAATTTGATTTTAGAAGGTCATAGACTAATGTATCTCAATAATTTTGAAATAACCAATGGCTGGACAATTCAATCGATCCATTTTGCCAATTCATTCACTTTAAGGCAATTCGAGCAATTTTGAATAAATCATCAATTTCATTCAATTCTTTTGACTAATTTGCCTTTTTTTTAGGGCAATCAAGTCATTCTTTTAATAAATCATCGATTTCATTCAAATCATTTGGCCAGCTTACCCTTTTTAGGGTGATCTAGTCAATTTCGAATAAATTATCAAATTTCCATTCAATGTGTTTGACCAGTTTACCCTTTTTTAGGGCGATCCGGTCGATTTTGAATAAAATTCTCAATCTCATTCAATTCATTTGATCAAGTTCCTTTTTTAGGATGATCCGGTCAATTTTGAGTAAGTTATTAAATTTCACTCAATTCATTTGACCCGTTTCCCTTTTTAGGGTAATCCGGTCGATTTTAAATAAATGGTCAATTTCATTCAACCCATTTGACCAATCAGGGTTTCAGTGTCGAATTTCAAATTGAGAAACCTAGTCGATTTTGAGAAAACCATCCATTACATCCAGCCATTTGATCAGTTGGGGTTTTGACCCGTGCTTCACTGAGAAAATTTGGTCAACAAATTCCAATCTCTTCGATAGGAAGTTCGTTGAGGTCAAACCCGTGCGTTTTTGCAAATTCTTGTATCGATCAAAAGTGATCAATCCATTCGGACGTTGACCTCATTTTGACAAGTGTCTCTCGTCACTCCAATTGACCAAATTTTTCAAAAATTATTTTTCACTCAATGAGTTGATCAGATCCATCAGGTATGGCATAGTGCCTACCTCAGAGGATTGCATCCTCATTCTAGGCCTACCCTTGGCACAAAAAGGGCTCCTCCATAGGACATGCATCCGAATTTTTTGGATATTTACTAACTCTTGTCTTTTTCTTTTCCTTTTCTTTATTTTATTGGAATAACTAAGCGAGGGTTAAATCTAAAGGCAATCTTTCAAAAATTCTCAGGCAATATTTAAACATAGATTCTCGTCGAAACCCCATCATAACTCGATCCCGTAGTAAAGCCCAAAGGAATCGTGTAGACATGAGTACTCGGCCAGAATCGTCTGATAAGACCGCTGCAACTACCCAACCGGAAGCCACAAGTCCCGGGGTTCAGTTGACTGAATTACTCACCAAATTTGGGGAAATGGCATCTGAAATGGCCGCCCAAAAGAAGTTGATCGACGAGCTCGTTAGTAGCGGAGTGCAGCCCGAGCTTGCGCCCATCAAACAACCGGAATCCGAACCATTTGTCATTCCTCCAATTCAAACCACTTTTGATGGAGTTTTCAACCCACAGTATACTTATACTCAAAATCCTCCGTTCTATCCTCCCTATAGGCAAGGATTTCAGCCTCAAGGTGGTCTAAACATGCCTCTGAATCCACAAGCTTTTTACCAGACTACTGCAGAGCCTTTCCTACCAGACCACACTGTCCAAGTTAAACCAGAAGTAGGAGAATCTTTTGCTCCCGTTGATATGAAGTTGCTCAAGCGCCTCGATCGTTTTGACGAATTCATAAGGAAAAGTCAGGGTTTAACTAAGTAAGGAGTGCTGGACTATGATGAGCTTTGCCTTTTTCCTGATGTACAGCTACCTGAGGGGTTCAAAACCCCGAAATTCAACAAGTATGATGGGACGGGCAATCCCAAGACACACCTCCGATTGTTCGCCAACAAGTTGGGTAGGCCAACAGATGATGAAAATCTGCCTTTGAGGCTATTCCCAGAAAGTCTGGAGGGGGATGCACTCGACTGGTATTCCAATCTGAAACCCGAAGAAGCAAAGACCTGGCTTGACTTGTCCAACGCTTTTGTAAGGCAGTACGAGTATAATTGCGAGTTAGCTCCAATACGAACCACGTTGGAAGGGACAAAGAGAAAGCCATCTGAAGATCATAAAACCTATGCTAAGAGGTGGAGGAAAATAGCTGCAAAAGTTGAGCCACCGATGACTGAGGATGAAATCATACGCACTTTCATTAAGGCACATGATCCGCCGTAGTTTGAAGAAATTTTCCGCATGACTGGATGCTCGTTTGCCGCTATTGTCAATAAGCTTGAAGAATATGATGATTTCGTGAAGGCTGGAAAGATTGTTAATGTGTCTGCCCTGAAAACTCAAGTGGAAGCTTTGCAAGGCCAAAGTAATAGTGGAAAGAAGCAACAACTTCAAAAGAAAGAGGGGGAAATCGCTTTTGTCTGGGATCGAAACCATATCCCAAGACCCAGACCTCGACAATACCCTACCTACTCAAACCCTTATCCTTACTATTCAAACCCTCATCCTGTTTATCACACCAATACCACTCATCCTCGACCTCGCCCTAATTACACCAACCTGCCTACAGTCCCTTTCCAAATATCTCAACCTAACCTCCAATAAGTTCAACCCCGACCTCCTTACAATCAACAATTTCCTCCACCAAATAGACCCACCTATAATTACCCTCAACCCATTGAACCCTAAAATCGAAATCGTTCTCGCACTTTTACTAACCTTGGCAGGCCTCTGGACCAATTGTATGAACAATTAAAAGCCGCTGGTAGAATCGGCGTAATTCCTCCTCCAGCTTACCCTCATGGCGTTCCTGCCGAATACAATCCACAGTCCACTTGTGCCTATCATTCAGGAACACCTGGCCACCCAACCACCGACTGCAGAGCACTTAAGAACAAAGTTCAAGACATGATTGAGGCAGGGGAAATAGTGTTAAGGGAAAAAGATGAACAAGGACCAAGTATAAGTACAAACCCCTTTCCCAAACACAAGGACACCTTTGAGGCATCCACCTCCAATGACGAAATTTGAAAATCCTGAAGGAGCTCTGCACAATTTGGAAGGCTGACTATCCTCCCTCTCGAAGGGAATTTCGATAAATCTAGGGGTTGTCATTCACTAAAGTTCACGAAAACTTTTTCTTGCATATATGAATAGCTTAATGAAAGCATCTTTTGCAATTGAGTTTTGTCTTGTTTCCGCTTTGATTTGGAGTTTCATGAAATGCACAATTTGTTTTATTTGTTTATTTGATTATTGTCCTGAATTTTTTTAATTCTTTGAGATGGCCAAAGATGAAATTATTTGACCCTTTGAATATCACTGTTCTGGAATTTGATGAATTCTTTCATTAAAAATCCCTTCGTTGAAAATCCCTTCCTTGAGAAAGTTTTCATTGAGAAAGCCATTGAAAACCCCTTCATTAAAAATCCCTTCATTGAGAAATCTCTTCTTTTAGAGACCCTTTCATGAAGAAAGCCTTCCTTGAGAAGTCCTTCATTGAGGAAACCCTCCTTTGTGAAAGCCTTCATTGAGAAAACCCTTCATTGAGAAATTCCTTCATTGAGAAAATCCATTTCCTGCCAGGTTGGAAGCTGATTGGTTAAAGCAGCGTCATCAACGATTGATTCTGATTGATGTAAAGCAGTGGAATGCTATGTGCCATGGCCAATGTTGCCAAAACGCATGGCCTGTGTTCATAACAAAAAGGTCCGCCACCGATCCTTTGAAAAAGGGAACAAAGTGCTAAAGTGATTTTGCTAATGAAAGATGAAGTCAAAGGCGAGTTTGTTTCAAATTGGCAAGGGCCATTCATTGTTCAAAGGTATTGCCTGGCGGAGCACACATTTTGGCAGAGATGGATGGACAGACATTCCCTCAACCTATCAACTCAGACATGTGTAAGAAGTTCTTTATTTGATTATGCAAATTTCTTCTAAAAAATCACGCAAGAGATGAGGCAAGAGTCAGGCCATCTTCCTTTCCAATCAAAACATTTCATCCCTAGTCATCCCCTTTGAGCTATCAGAACAATAATTTTCGTTTGACAGCCCCTGAGAATTGCAAACCCCACACTGGGGCAAATTCATTTTGAAAAGAGATGATCAGAAAGAAAAGAAAAACCCCACACTGGGGCAAATTTATTTTGAAAGAGAGATGAAAAAAAAATAGAAAACCCCACACTGGGGCAATTTTAGTTTTAAAGAAAAATGCAAAAGTGAGAAAAATGCAATGAAAATACAAAGAGAGAAAAATCCAATCGAACTGGGGCAAATTTTCCTCGGTTTCGTTCAAAATTGGAGATAATTTCAAAATGATGCAATTTCAGGTTATTTCACACCTCTCATCAAAATTTGCTTTCAAGCCTCAACTTTTCTTGAAAAACACCCCACCTGACCTCATTACAAAAGCCCAAAGTCCTGACTTTCGTCACTTGCTATATTTCTATTGGGAAGTTTGCTAATCAACTGACAAGGGAATGTCCATGATGCCTTCGCTTAAGTTTATAAGGGAAGCGCATTTTACTGAAATCAGCAATTTTCAACTTACATTTCTAAGGCGATTATGGTTGAGCTCTTCCATTGCTTCCTTAGGTGAAAACCCGAAAGGGCACCTCAAAAGAAAAGGAGAAAAAGAAGAAAAGAAAAAAAACAAAACAAAACAAAACAAAACAAAAAAGAAAAAAAGGGGGTGGGGGCAACCTTGGTGAAAACCCGAAAGGGCGCCAAGGTAGGGTTTTCCAGTGAGCGAGCACGAGGAGGAACAGCTGGTGACTTGGTTCATTTGGATTTCTCCTCATTTTTGTCATACTTCTGCCAATATTGAATTTCGGAACAAAGATGTCCAGGGATTCGAATATGACATCCGTTGGCCAAAACTGTGTCGGTTTGTAAAAAATATTCTTTTGCAAAAATATTCCTATGAAACTCATTTTTCCTCAATTGCTTGTATTCATGGCGTTTTGTAGGATTAAGCACAGCTGTTTGTGTTTTGCATTCTTTTGCATATTCATTCCTGCATGACATGTGAAGTTACCTTGCATACATTATTTTTGGGTCATTGAATTTTGGTAAATGACAATCCCCGTGGTTTATTCGAAGCATACTTGGGTTCAGTCATCTTTTGAAAAGGATTAAGGTTCAGCAAAACCAGTTATGCAGGCTTCACAATATGACAAAATGCATACCCGGTCAGTCTGGGAAAAGCAGAAATGCTTGGAAGTGACAAATCCAACTAAGTCAGATGTCGCAGCAAAAGTTGGCGAAAGCATAAAAAAGACTCATGTTTACACGATTCTCAAAGGAAAACGGATCAAATGGTGGTGGCAATGTCTTTGTTTTTTCTCTTTTTGCAGAAAAATTTCGCGCATGGATGAAAACAATCACACCTCGCACTGGAGCCAGTATCGGAAAGAGTTCTCCAGCGAACGAAAGCGAATCGAAGAATATTGCAAGCAAGTTTGATCAAAAGGGGCAACAATATGGCAATGGCGAATCAACTATTAGCTCAGAGGCAAAAACTTAACCTCTACTGGGGCAAAATTCTGGACTATTTTCAGGTAAGTATACTGGAATTTCCCGTTTTAAATTTCATTTTGCATCGCCACTAGCCGTTGGGTCAGTCCCACTAGTGCGCATTCCTTTTATTCTGCCGCTAGCTGTTGGGTCAGTCCCACTAGTGCGCATTCCTTTTATTTTGCCGCTAGCCGTTGGGTCAGTCCCACTAGCGCGCATTTCATTTACATCACCACTAGCCGTTGGGTCAGTCCCACTAGTGAGTCTTTCATTTACTTTGCCGCTAGCCGTGGGTCAGTCCCACTAGTGAGCATTTCATTTACATCACCACTAGCCGTTGGGTCAGTCCCACTAGTGAGCATTTTGTTTTGCACCGCCACTAGCCGTGGGTCAGTCCCACTAGTGAGCATTTCATTTTACCTTGCCACTAGCCGTGGGTCAGTCCCACTAGTGAGCATTTCATTTTGCGTCGCCACTAGACGTGGGTTAGTCCCACTAGTGAAGCATTTCATCTTTATTGCCACTAGCCGTGGGTCAGTCCCACCAGTGAGTATTTTATTTTCATTACCGCTAAACGTGGATCAGTCCCACTAGCGTGCATTTCATTTCATTTCACTTCATGATTTTAAATTTCTTGTTGGGGTCAGTCCCTTCGGGTCAGTCCCGTTTTAAAATTTCTGTTTAGGGTCAGTCCCTTTTAATTTTCCATTCGGGTCAGTCTCGATTTAAATTCTTGTTGGAAGTCAGTCCCCTTTTAAATTGCTTGTTCAGGTCAGTCCCATTTTAAATTCTTGGTTTGGGTCAGTCCCATTTTACAATTTTGGTTAAAAGAGGTCAGTCCTCATTTCCAAAAACGGCAGTCGTTCGAATTATAGCTGCAGCCGAATAACTCAGGTAAGTATTTGGTATCTATTTTTTTGTCTCAAGTTTTTCCAAAACTCAGACAAAGAAGGGCAAACTGTAGACACCAAAATTTTAGTGTAATTTCATTTACTATTTATTTTTTTTAGTTTATTTGTCGTGTTAGTTTTATTCACTTTTTAGTTTTTAGTTTTTAGTTTTTTTTTTTTATTTTTTTAGTTTAAGTTTTTAGCATAGAATTTCTCGAAAAGAAAAGAAAAAGCATTCAAAAAATATGTTTTAGTTGTTTTGATTTAAATTCAATGTTTTCTTGGAAAAATGGAAAAATGAAGAAAAGAAAAGAAAAATGAAAATCGCAACTTTGTTGTTTATTATTTCTAGCTTGTTTATTTTTATCCGATGTTAATTAAATTGTTGTTTTTATTTAATTTTATTATCAATTTTGTTAAATTACTTAAAAAAAAAAGGAGTCTAAATGCTCGTGTTTACACTTCTCTTGAAAAGGGGTTGATCGAATGGAGGCGGTATTATCTATCATTGTTTCTTTTCTTGCAGGTCTGACAGTTCAATAAGCATAACACTGGGGCAGTTTAGAGGAAGTTGTTTGCTTCCCTCCTCAAATTCTACGAAGGTTTTGTACAAATCGACCAAATGAAGAACTTCGGCAGGCTCGGGTTTTATCCCACTGACCGCTTTTATTCTCGGCAGGCTCGGGTTTTATCCCACTGACCCGCATTTTATTCTCGGCAGGCTCGGATTTTATCCCACTAACCGTTTTTATTTTCGTTGGGCATGGTTTTATCCCTCCGACTCGGCAGGCTCGGGTTTTATCCCACTGACCGCTTTTATTTTCGACAGGCTCGGATTTTATCCCACTGACCGTTTTTATTGGGCATGGGTTTTATCCCTCCTATCTCGACAGGCTCGAGTTTTATCCCACTGACCGTTTTTATTTTCGTTGGGCATGGGTTTTATCCCTCCGACCTCAGCAGGCTCGGGTTTTATCCCACTGGCCATTTTTATTTTCTTTGGGCATGGGTTTTATCCCTCCGACCTCGGCAGGCTCGGGTTTTATCCCACTGACCGCTTTTATTTTCGACGGGCTCGGGTTTTATCCCACTGACCGTTTTTATTGGCATGGGTTTTATCCCTCCGATCTCAGCAGGCTCGGATTTTATCCCACTGACCGTTTTCTTGACCATTTGCTTGATCATTGGATTGATGGTTGTGTTTGTCATTCATTTTGTATTTCATGTTTAGAAGTTCTGAGAGTTTTGACTTCTTCTACTTTGCAAAGATCAAATATAGTCAATGCATTTGTTTCAGTATGGTTCATTTGTATTCGAACTACGTTCGACCTGATTCCCGTGGTGGGATACGTAGGCAACTCGACATGAGTTCGGTCACCTTTTCTGCAATGTTATTACATCATTTTGTCCAATAATTTCAGCCAAGTATTGACTTGTTCAGAAACAGCTAGAAGAGACAGGTAAGTATTTGGTGTCTACGTCTTTGTCTCAAGTTTCTTTGAAACTCAGACAAAGAGGGGCAAACTGTAGACACCAAATTTTTGATTTTTTAAACTTTATTTGTTTAATTAATTTGATCTTAGCTTTATTTGTTTCAATTTTAGGGTTTTTTATTTTTATTTTTATGTTTATTTTATTTTCATTTTTATTATTTATTTTATTTTGGGTCTCTTATTTATTTTTTTATTCAAGATTAAAAGCATTTTTATAAGTTTCAAAAAAAAAAAAAGGAAAAGTAAAAAAAATGAATAACAAATGGAGGGTGCATGCATGGGACAAGTGTCCCTCTTGTATTTTTTACAACAAGGCATTTAAGGGGGTGAGGTGTTAGGGACATTTTGGGGAAATGTAAGGGGGGCCGGAATAAAGAAAAAAAAATGAAAAAAGAGAGGGTGAAAAGGAGAAAGAGGGGAGAGCCGACAGAGAGGGGGTGGAGTAGAAAACAGAAGGGAGAATAACGGCGAGGATTTTTGGGGGAGAGAGCAAGAAACCAGGAGGCTGGTCGGCGACTGAAGGAACTAAGAAAATGAACAGAGAGTTTAGAAAAGGGAGAGGGAAACGAACGGTAAAAAATAGAAGAAAGCTTCGGAAGAGTAGAAAGGTCAAGCTTTTAGGCTGAGAAGGAAGAGATTGGGGCAAGGAATTGAAAGGAAAAGCTGGTGGGGAGCCTCAGGAACGAAGGAGGAAGAAAACGATTTCGGGTAAAAATGAAGCAAACAAGGGTTTCGCAGGGATCCGTTGCATAAGGATTTGGATCTGGTTTTGACTCTTAAAAGGCCAGAGGTAGTTTTTCCATCCTCTATGTTCATAAGTTACGGGGTTTACATCCTAAGTTTCAAAATTTCTGCTGCTACGACCGTTACTGCGTTCTTTCATTTTCTTCCTTCCTTGTACTTGCTATTCGTGCATCTGATAAAAGGGGGAGAGGCTTTGATTCATGTTTGTGCATTAAGTAACGTGTAAAATATAACAATCCGAGGCTTTCCCTCTGTGACGGTTTGTTTTCTTCTTTTCCTGTTTCGTTTTCCCGCACAAGGCTATAGTTTTGTATTTAGTTGCTGAAGTTTTGTGTCAAGAATGGAATCTGTAATCCTATTTAGGCCAAAAGCTATCGATTTTCATGTTTCCTTTCCTCCGTGAAGCTGAATAGGTATGACCCGTAGGTTTGGTCTGGTTTTTTTTTTGGGACGGAAGTTTGGGGATTTTTTCTATAGCTGATGGGTTCGTGAGGGTTCATGGCTATTTCTTTTGGTTGTCCTTATGCACAATCTGGGTTGAAGAGTTCTGGGAAATGCATAATTTATGGCTGGGTTTGATGATAGGACGTATAAAGTCTTATTTTGGTTCGAAGAGATTGCTGTTTTCTTGAATCTTGTTGGCCGCGTATGTCCTAAATGCCATAGTTGGAAGTTACAGTTTTTTTTTTACTTTTACTTCCAAGATTTGCATGTTTTTCTTGAGTCTTTGTGTTGAAAATGAATAGTAAGCCTGGTGTTTCGATATTTTGATTCCAGTCTTTCTTTTGTTTTGGTTGAAATGCTAAGTGGTGCCTGACTGAAAGGAAGATCGCATCTCATAAGATTTCAATGATGCAGAAATGTTTGTAAACTTTGCATGGAGTCACTTGAACTGTTCAGATTTTGCATGCCTGTTGTCCGACCATTGGTGTCTAAATCTGCAAGTTTTCATGATGCGAAGTGAGAGGATTGTATGGTAGTTGTGTTTGGATTTGGTTGTGCTTGAAGGCTGGTTTTGTAAAGTGCCAAACTTCAGAAAGCCTTGCTGCACTTTTCCTTCTTCCTTCTTTTGCTGTTAGTTTTCTCCCCTTAATGGTCAGCTCCAATTTTTGTTTCAATCCTGCAATGAAGTTACATGTTTAATCGATGACGGATAGGTAGAAACCTGCTATTTGATAAACCTGTTGCATGATAAAACGAATAGAGTAGCGGCTGGAAAATTGCCGCAAGCTTGGAAACAAAAAGGCAGCAGGTTTCATTTGTTAGTGGCAGAAGCTAAGTTTTCTACGTAGTTGCATGCATGATCAAGAAGGAAAAATTATACTTTGCTCCCTCTAGTCTCTAGTAATGCTACAAAGGCCCAATTACATTCCAATTTTTTGCAATTAAGTCTTACGTTGATTGCAATTGAAACCGTTATTTGGCTTTTTATTATTTTTGGGACCTTTGAAGTTCTTAAATGTTTCGATTGAATTCGAATGGTTGATTAATGTTTGCAATTGGGTCCTTGGTGGGTCCCTTTCTTGAAACTTATGCATTATTTGATTTCATTTAGGTTGCAACTAGGAGGGATTTTGTGATTTTGTTTATATTTTACCATTAAATTGGTGCATTAATCCTTTGTTTTGATGGTTTTAGCCCAAGTTATCTCTTTCTTTTGGTGACGCTAGCCCAGGTTGAGTCTTGTTTACTTTATTAACATCATAAATGGGGAGGTATAATTTCTTTTATCCCTTTTTGTCTTTCTCCTATGTGATCCAACGTGCTAAGTGAAAATGGCATGTCTACTTTGCTTACCTTGCCTTTCCTTGATTCCTTTCATTTATTTCATTTACTTTTGCTTTTTATTAAATTATTCTTTATGGGGTATGTGTACACCTCTTGGCTTGTAATAGATAGGGCTTGGAGAGCAATTTTGTCCACTTTCCCCCTTTCCCTTTTGTTTTAGTTAGCAAATGTAATAGGTTCATTAGTTTGATTGCTTGTTTTTGTTGCTACGTGTTAATTTGCTTTATTAGGCTCTTGCATTTAGTCGAGCATGCTAAGTGTTATGTGCTACGTGTTTATAGGTGATTGGCATATCTACTTGCTTTCTATAGCCATGGATGAATGTGATGGATGAATGTACGTCACCACACTAGTCCAACGCTAGTTGTGGCTCGTTGTCCGTTTCCACTAGTCCAACGCTAGTAGGAATTCATAGAAAGGGCTAGTCCATTGCTAGACCCAATAGGCCGTCCCCTTTCGTTAGTGCATACTTGCATATTCACTACATTTCATGCATTTCTCTTAGTTTTTATCATTTGGCATGCTCCTCCAATCCTTTCCCCTTCATTCTAGGCTTTTGCATCTTCATGCTAGTTATAGGGTACATTTGTTTGAGAGTCCCCTTTCGATAAGGGAAACGAGCGAGTGTGGTTACAAAATAGCCTTAGCACGCTAGTTCTTCCTTCTAATCCAAGGGAAAATCAAAGTCATGAAATTAGGAGTCATTCCCGTGCCCGACTTGATGCATGCCTCTGGGTTCATACGCTTTCATTTTTATCATATCACCTCCTCACTCTTTTATCCACATTTTCTCACTACTTACACTTTTCTCAATCCACACTTTCTCACCACTTTCTTCCTATCACTTATATGTATCTACTATCATATTTTCATCCACTTGCACACATACACCTTTATTTTTCTCAATTTGCACACATGCACTTTTCTTACATTTGCACACATGCACGTTTCTTACATTTTCACACACGCACTCATATTTGAGTCTTCATTTGCACTACCCGTGACCTCTATGAGGACTTTCCTTATTGGCCACCACAACTCATGTGGTTGGGACCAAAAAGCCTCATAAGAGACATTTTAGATTTGGGATTGCATTTTTCTTTCCTTTTCGCATCCATTAGTCATATCCAACATACTATACATACTTTGGGTAGAATAATTAGGAAAAGTGGGACTAAGTCACGCAACTAGCTCTTGCTAGGGTAAGGGAGTGCCTTAGGCTTTGCCTTTGCCTTCTCCCTTATCAAATGTGACCCCCGATCCCTTTCTTTGGTTACGTAGACCCAAAAGTTTTTTTAAAAGGGGTTTGTTCACTTTTTCGTTCAAAAAACAAAAATCATTTTGGGTGACTTGGTACACCCTAACTCTATACCAAGTGGCGACTCCATTTTCTATTCAAAAACCCTTTTTGAACTTTGTTTGGCCAAACCGTCGCATTTCACAATCCCACGGCCTTTATTTTCACTTTCACACGTTCACATACATATCTCACACACTACATTCACACCATATCAAAAAGTGGGGCGCGACAAATGTTACATAGATCAGAAATGCTATGCTATGCTATGCTATGTGACCTTTTGTCTTACCTTACCCACATTAAGATTATATATGAATCCTTAACAACAAATTTAAAAGGACATAATTGGAATAGCAAAAACTAAGATCAAAATACTGCTTACACTCGCACTCCAAAGTAGACTCATGGTACTATTTATACAGTAATGATAATGATAATGATTGTTTTAGAGTGTGTTAAGGCAGAAAATGAGGATTAATTTTTACTTAAGCGAGAAAGGATTATTCAAAGTTAGTAACTTCAAAGATTTTCTTTATCTCTGGTCTATCTGAGACCTGCCTACTTTCCTTTTTTTTCTGTACTGAGTACAAAACTGTTCCTAAGTATTTGACAGTCCTCTTTATTCAAAGTGGATGCAATTGATCCCGCGCTTAGAAGGTCTGGGCGTTTTGACACAGAGATTGAAGTCATAACACCTAGTGAAGCTGAACGCTTTCAAATTCTCAAGGTCAGCTCAGGATTTTCGTATACTATCTTTTAAATGGCCTTTGTCGGGGCCACTCACATGTGGGAGCGTTGGAATATGGGCTAATAGCTTAGATGTTTACCTTGTGCATCTCTAAAGGATTACACTTCATCTCTCTCTCTCTGTCTCTCTCTCAGCTCTACATAAAGAGGCTTTCTTTGGATCCCGATGTCAACTTGCAATCCTTGGCTGCTGCGTGCAATGGTTATGTTGGAGCAGATTTAGAAGCTTTGTGTCGTGAGGCTGCTCTTTCTGCACTTAGAAAATCTTCAGATGGAGATCTTGGAGGCAAAATATGTAACATAACAGTGGATGATTTTAAACATGCTAGGTCAATTGTTGGGCCGAGTATAACAAGAGGTGTTACAGTTGAAATCCCAAAGGTTTCTTGGGAAGACATTGGGGGTCAATATGAGTTAAAGGTCTGTTGCTGTTGCACTACTTTTCAAGTTTACAACCATAAGTGTAAGTATCTTACAAGTCTACTGCATAAAACAGAAAAAGCTTCAGCAAGCTGTTGAGTGGCCCTTGAAACACTCTTCAACTTTTTCACGGCTCGGGGTGTCCCCTATTCAAGGAATCCTTCTTCATGGACCTCCAGGCTGTTCGAAAACAACACTTGCTAAAGCTGCTGGTCATGCAGCCCAAGCATCTTTCTTTTCATTGAGGTTAGTCCATCATTAATTTTCTATACCACTTCCCGAAAAAAAAATTGAGATCAAATGATAGTTGAGGAAAAGTGTATATTCTTAGATGTACCCAGCTCTTTTTCCACTAGTTTTCTTTATTTCTTTTTTTTGTATATTTTGCTTTAATTTTTTATATTCCAAAGAGGCTGGATGAACTCCTGCTATGATAATGTTACCATTCTGAACTCAGCAGTGCATGTTGCTTTCATGATTTGCAAGTGAAAACTATCTGTTTCATGAAGCATTATTGCATCCGTAAGATCCTGCATTCGTGGGATGAGTAAGCTGGAAGAACTTCTACTTGGTTGTCTACCACTAGATGCATACAGGCGTTAAAACTGACTTCTATTAATATTTCTTCTCACCAATCATGCCACTGTTGTTTGTCTTTTGTGTGTGTGTGTGTGTGTTCACTTCCTTATTTAATCAGAATTTATCAATTATAATCCAAAAGTGAGTAAGTTAGCAATAGTGGTGTTCTAGTAGGCCTTTGGTATGTTGAGAATGGCTCCATTTCATCCTTATTGGAAAAAGAGAAAGGCAGTATATATTGATTTTCAATCTAATAGATACCGCGTCTTAAGTGTACTCATTGTTTAAGCTTAACAACCAATATAGAAGAGTGAGCTTACTATGATCATTCTTGATATCTGAATGTCAGCAACATAATTGCAATTGCACTGGTGTGGAAATTTACATTAGTTTTTCAGTGGTGCAGAACTCTTTTCTATGTATGTTGGTGAAGGCGAAGCTTTGTTGCGTAATACATTTCGGAGGGCTCGTCTTGCAGCTCCTAGTATAATTTTTTTCGACGAGGCTGATGTTGTTGCTGCAAGACGGTAAATATTGTTTTTATTTTCCGCTTTTTCTTTTTGCAACAAACTTTTTTGTATCAGGGACACAGATCACATGTGCTAGCTTATACTCAATTCTTTAGCATTTTATCATACTTCAACCAGGTGTAAGCTGTTACCATATGTTATGGTTTTCTTGAGTTTGAACTAGTGCTTGTTGAAGTTGCATGCCTGAACAGTGTATTCAAACTTGCATGTATAGCAACTGATGCTTCTGATGCCTGCACAGTTTGATCATTGGTCTCTTAAATGGTTTTTTGCACCTTCTGACAAATAACACTTCTCTTGCTTTATGGTTCTTGAAAGAAATCTGTCAATCTCTTTAACACCTTTTTTTATTGTGTTCAAACATATGGTTTTAAGTCAAGAAGGCCAGTAAGTAGTTATTTGAAGCTTGAAGATACCGTGTCCTGATATAAATTAACCCTTCCTCTATCAAGACATAAAAGCATCATTTGGGAGTTCTTCAAGTTCTTTCAGAGTTGGTTTCAAATACAAATGATTTGCTGACCTGGTCCACCATTGAGAAATTTCTTCCAATTTTCATTGCGTAATAGTTAGAAGTGTTTGCTTGTATGCTTTTGGATTTAGTCTGCTTAAGTTTCCTCTTGGAATCCTTTTCTTGTTTGGCATTCTACCTTATACTGTTTAGCTTGTGTAATGACTCAAAATGGGCAACTATATAAATCTAATTGTTTAATGTCCCTTTCCATGCAATGATATTGTGGATTGGCAGTCAGTCAATTGTATGCTAGGCATTTAGGTGATAGATATAGGTCACGTGTATGACATTTAGTATATGGTATGCTACTATATGTAGTTTCACTTGGACATTTAGACAGATGGAGAAAGTTTTTTTAATGTTCTTATTGTTGTAGTTAGCTCTTCCTTTCTGAGACTATAGTTCCTTTTCCTTTTCGGGAGATATCATTAGAGTTGGGGTGAGACACCACTAAAGTTGGAGTCATACACATGCATTCACACTGTTAACTTTTGGAGTCCATTTTGATTTCTGGTACCATTTTTCCTTTAATTACAGAGGAGGAAGTTCAAGTGGCAGCACTACAGTGGGTGAGAGACTTTTATCTACTCTACTAACAGAAATGGATGGTTTAGAGGAGGCAAAAGTGAGCACAACAATTATTACTCTTCAGCTTTAGAGTTGAGGTGTTAATATTTTCTGGCGTGACTGCTAATTTCTTTTCTCAGGGCATTCTTGTTTGGGCTGCTACAAACCGTCCTCATGCAATTGATGCTGCACTTATGCGACCTGGACGCTTTGATCTAGTAAGGTTTCTTAATAGAAATGAGCTATTACTGTGTTTTTATTATCCAAAAGGTGGAAAAACATGCACATTTTCTAAAGCTTTATATTTTGCTTTGGCTGTTGCATATTCTCTATGTTGTTCTTTGTGCCTCTCCTTATCCTTCAGAGAAGAGTAAGATAGCTTTACTTCTAGCTGCTAAAGAGTCTGTTATCATAGCATGAGTTAGGGGTAGAAATTGTCTTTTTCTTTGTGTTACTGAGATAGAATAGGAGGAACCGGGCGTTGTTTGAAAGACTCGTGTCCAAGTGGAAAGTTGCTGTTTTCATTCAGCACGTATCTGTCTTGATTTGTAAATTTTCATAATTACTATGGAGTACTTGTGCTGATGGTGTATAAACATCAGTATGAATGGTCTGATGTTACATAACGCAGGGACTCAAGTAACTTGTTGATAGGAGTAATGCTGATGAGTGGCTAATTTGGATAATTGTTGTAATTGTTGTAGGTGCTTTATGTCCCACCACCTGATCTGGAAGCTCGATATGAAATTCTTCGAGTTCATACACGTGGTATGAAAGTGGATCCTGATGTTGATTTGAGACAGATAGCAGCAGATACGAAGCTCTTCACTGGGGCTGAACTGGAGGGGCTCTGCAAAGAGGCTGGAATTGTAGCTTTGAGGGAAGATATATCGGCCACTCTTGTTTGTAGTCAGCATTTCCAAACAGTCAGGAATTCCCTAAAACTAGCTCTTACAAGAGAGGATATCAATTTTTATTCCTCATTCATGAAAAATCCGTTGTTGAGGTCTTCTGCTCCATCTAAACCCAGGTCCAACCATAGAGTCAAGGAGACCAAGAAACTTTTCATTTTGACGATACCCATTACGCTTGGTGTCATTGGTTTTATGTTGTATGGTGGGATTAAATATTTTTTGACATCTCCAGACAGAGTACCGAAAGTTTTAGCCAGTACATGATGGATGAGTCACATTTCACTATAATTGCATCAAAGATGATTGTACTTGCTGGTCTCTTATGCTGAGCAATATAGTATTGAACACTCTGGAGACTAAAGACGATTGTACTGGCTAGTCTCGAGCACTTGCCATTTTTTGGAGTTGGGGGGGCCTGACTTTTGTATGAAGACTGTTGAAGAACTAGAATCTGATTACCAGGCTTAAACCAAGGAGTTTGTATCCGTTGTCTCATCTCCTGTCCCCAGCTCCCAAGTCTTGTCTTCTGCTTTTAGTTTGCAATGATGCACAGTTAATGTTAAGGGCACTTTGTCAGCAGGAAACGCTTGGGCTGCCAAAGGATGCATTTGAAGCGGATTCGTAACATGTATGAGAGTTGAAATTATATTACAGCAAATTCTTTTAATCAGACTGATGAATGTTGTAGTTTTCTTTCCTTTTAGTTCCCTTCCAAAGATTGTTAGCTTACTCATTATTATTATTACTATTATTTTGGTCAAAACGGCAACCTGTATTTCTAATGATGATCCGTGCATTAACAATTGTGCTGAGCAAATGGCCAGAGATCTGTACAGCTTGTTATTCTTCACAGTGGGATTGAATCTCTCCATTCTCCATCCAGAGTTTTATCCAATGCATGTTTTGTGATATTTAGACTGCTATCAATGTTGTTGTCGTTTATCAATGATGCGGACGAGACCCATGGTGTTCAAGTAGACCCTGTAAAGGTGCCCCAAGGCCCAATGACACGAGCACGATCCAAGAGATTCAAGGAGTCGCTTCAAGCCTTGGTTTATGCCGTCCAAACCCAAGAGAAACCGCCCATTGAAGGGATTGAGTTAGAAGATCCTGGCGAGACTACTAAAGTATTGCTTTCGGTTGAAAATGCAAGTGGTCAAGGTCCGAACAGCGGATTGGGCCGCAGTTAAGTGACTACGCTGAGCTGTACGGGGGTCTCGCTAAGAGTTGTTGGGCCATAGGTTGTTGGGCTAATATTCGGCCAAGTAAAGGATGTGCGCTGGCCGAATTTCTTTTGTATTTTCCAAGCTTTATTAAGGTTGAGTCAAGGCTATAAATAGCCTTAAGACATGTTTTACATTCAGTTTTTGCGATATTATTAATAAATTTCAGAATTTCGTCTTGCATTAAGGCAAATTCCTTTAGCTTGTGAAAGCTAAGTTGAACATCCTAGCGTGGCTCCTAGGTTGTTTATTGACTTATCAATCAAGCGATCACACTTGATTGTGGCGTCCTCCACCGTTGAATTCGTTCTTGAGTGGTCCAAGTTGGGTTCAACTCCGTCTATCCGCAACGTGTACTCTAAGATCCAATCTTTCTTCCGCGTCTCACATCAATCAAGCTCTATTAGTGCATTTTTGTACTCTAATTAGCAATGTATTCATGGGGTGCAAAGGAGAATTGGCGTTTCCTACTGTATATTTGGCTATTTTCTTGAGAATTTGAGTGCAGAAAGATGCTAGGAAAAGTATTTTTAACCAATTCTGGAATCAATCACAGCAGGCATGAAATCATTCAGATTCTTACTCAAAAATCAGTTTAAGTTTCAGAATTCAAATAAGACCATGAAATGGTTATATGCATATATGAGAGTGCCCGAACATCCTGCACTTGTCACATTCATCTTTAATTTGGTTCCAACAGTCAAAGAAATTTTTTAATAAATGCAAGTATCATGTTTGTGAAATTACCATATATCTTGAATATTACACGGCTATACCTCAATTAGTCGAAATCTCAAAATACATAAAAAAAATTATAGAAAAATGAAATTGTAAAATAGCAAACAAACTTCTTTTTTAATGAACAAAACCGTACCAAAAAAAAAGGACTGCAAATTAATTCGAAAATTCCTAAAAGAGAGAAATTGGGAAGTCATTTTTTGCTTTCTTTTAATTTGTTGGGTTGGATGGTAGGGAGAGAGAGATTGTAAATAGAAGTTTTTGGACTCAAAACCTCTCACTTGCCAAAAAAAAAAAAGAGGGAAATATATATATATCGTTTAATTTGTTTATTATTTAGTATTTTCCTTTTCCTTTTCTTTTTTCATAAAAAAAGTATAAAAATTCAAAAGTACGGCGCCGATCAATAATTCCAATCCAATTTTGGCCCAGTTGCCGCATCTTCCACTTCAAAACCCAAAACCCAAAACCCGAAACCCAAAAGCCCTTCAACCTGCTTGAGCTAAAACATTCCTCAAAATCCACCATAGCTCGCCTCCTCCTGTTATTGCCACTGAAAAGGGGTATGATGGTCGGGAGGTTATATCTGCTTTTATTTATCTTGTGACATTCCACTCGAGGGGATTTTTGGTTAATTCTTCAGGATATTTTTTCTTTTCTGGGGAAAAGTTTCCCTTTTTAACCGTGCTACTTGGACGGGGATTGTTTTTTGGCACCAGGGTTTTTTTTATTCATTTGTGGTCAAGAGAGCGTCTTATATTGCTTCAATTCATGAAGGAAGTGCAAATTCCATTTGCTTTCTGATTGAAGGTTTCCTGTTAAAATTGCTTATGGAGTTCTAGTTAACATGCGTGTAACCTTTTAGTGAGATGTCTCAGAATCTTATTAGCTTGGCAGTCAGATTTTCAGGCAGCTTTGAATAGTCCAGTGCTTTTAGGGACTTATGATGGCAATTTATTTATATTTGCTTAAAGTGATTATAATCATGAATGCTCATTTGCTTTGATTTTGGAAAATTAGTTCTTGCTGACATACAAATTCTTTCTTATTGGTTTTCTAGTTGAAAAGCTACTTGTGGAGGAGGTCCGGAATAATAACACACTCATTGTTGTTGGTGAAATTGGGAGTGGCAAGACTACACGTAAGCTTGTCATAGATTTTCTCTTCTGTCGATCTAGGATGTTTAAAATGTGTGACGTTACCTGTTTAGGCATTTGTCATGTAGTCTATTAAATCTACTATATTCAGCTGAAATTCGTGATTTCATCTTTTCGATTTTTTTTTATTAATGCTCAGTAATTCATTGCTAACTTTTGCAACAGTTTTTCTGCTTTGTTACATAGATTCTGTATCTGTGTCTTTGAAGCTCTGTTTGGTGTATGTGAATAGACAAACTTGCATAAATATATTTCTATATAGGCTTCTGTTTTTTGTTACAAGTAATTCTTGACATGTGGTGTGCAACTTCTTTGCCAAGCTTGGCAGTTGCACTTATGATCTTTACATGGAACTCTCCATCAGTGAAAGACGGGTACTCTTTCTGTCCATCATTTGCTGATACAAAGTTGGTTTACTTGCTTGTCTAATTATAATGGAATGATTAAGCTTTTGAAACGCCACTGTTTAGTTTCTGTAATTTAACTTTATAAATTAAACAATTGATTTGGGGTCTGCTTGGATGGTGTGTTTGTTAGGAGTTTGTTTAAAATTTTATTGTGATTTACTGTACTTGTCTTAGGAAGACTTTGTTATTTATGCAAAACGCCCCCTTCACCCACCAACAGCAGCAGCACCTCTGCAACCCAGCACCAGCTGCCACCCCCACCCATCCCCTCTCTTCTCTCCTGCCCTTTCTCCCTCTTCTAACACCGGCACCCCCTCTTCCCCTTGACTTACTGTGCAACCCCTTCCTCTTCTCTCCCACCCACTGCCTTCTCCTCTCTACCCCCTTACCCACGGCCCGCCTCCATCGCCTGCCCAATCTAGAAAGAGGGGGGAGGAAAGGAGAAGGGGGGAAAAGGCAGGAGGAGGGAGAGGAAGGGGGGAGACAACGAGCAGGATGAGGGGGAGGGAGGGAGGAGAAGGGGAAAAACAAGGAGGAGGGAGAGGTGGCAGTGGTAGGTAGGGAGGCAGTGTTGGCGGAATGGTGGTGGGTGTTTTCTAGTGTATTTTTTTTTGTTGGTATTTTTCTTAAACTTGTGGTTGTTTTAGAGGTTACTAAATATGGAGTTGTAGAAAAAAAATTTGCCTTTCTAAAACACCCCTTAAACAGGGATGCCAAACATATTCTTGAATTGGAGGAAAAGTATGAACTAGTTAATTTCTTTTTATCATTCATGTCTAAACAATGTATCCTTGAGATAATATGTTATAGAGATTTTCTGGTCTTCTATTTGTGCTAAAAATTTTGAAACTTTCAAGTATTGCAATTTTAGTACCTGTGACCTTTTTTTTCGTTTTATTGTCAGTGGGAGATCTCGAACTTGTCACTTACACTCTCTTCTTCTATACCATCCAATCCATTCCAGAACTCTGTACAGAGGCCTAATACTTGTGACCTATTTCCTGTTTGGGAAATAAAAAATTAAGGGCTAAACTCGCACCCTCCATCCTAATTCCATCTTATACAAGCTTTAACACTAATGGTCCACGTTAATATGTTTTCAAAATTTATGAGTTATCAATATGTTGGGGGTGTGGTCATGGGATGCATAGAGCGTGGATTTAGTCCGTTCTAGGGGCAAGAAATTATGAAAAATGATGTATTGATTTCTGAGTTTCTTTCTCCTATTAGTATTACTTTTGTCAATTTTGTCAAAATAAAATCTTATAAGTTGGATTTCAAAAATGTCGGATAAAACTTTTCTGAAACCAAATATTCTTTTAAATTCCGAGCTCTGACAAAAATTTCCTTAGGAATCATAAGCACTTTCCTAGCACATCAAGGGTACTCCTGCCCTCTTGCTTGTTACACATTCATAAATCTTCGCATCATTAGCATATGCTACACTGTGAATTCTGTTGCATCAGGCATGGCACTCAAAGGTCCTAATTAGCTGAAGAATCCCACGAAAATGTTGATTTCTTCTTCATATTTCAATGGCAACGTGGGTATATGCAGTTAGAAACTCTGCTATGATCACTGCAGAAAAAGGTGCAAATATGACTGTTAAACAAACCACGTAAAGAAACAGGTTCCTAATGTGATTTTGTCATGGCAACAACTCCTTTTTCTAGCACTAAGGGGTACTTCAGGACCATTTCACAATGAATAATAATCAATGAAACAAAACTTTGATCCACACTAGGTGGTGTTTTCAACGCAGGAAACTGATTTCTTGATATTGAGAGAAGAAGCCTTTGCGTTTTTCTCTGAAGAGCTGGGATTACATGCTGTTGTACAATGGAAAGAGCAAATTTATTGTGCATGGAAATGAAGCTGCTGAAAAAGATTCTGCATATCGTACATTGTACTTTCCATTATGCAACAAGTGTACCCCATGAATCGTTTGACATATGAGACAAAATCGTATATTATATAGAGCTGGCAAACACACTGCACGACATTTGCTGCATTCATGAGGTTAAGATTTGAGTCTCCTGTTCCATGGCTAGGGAAGCCGCTTAAGTAACATCAGGTAATATACTATTTATGCTAAGGTAGACTACGAAGCCAAGACAATACCGACAGAAATGCTAAACCATCCTTGTCTCCTCCAGGCGAATGACAGACAATTGTTTTGCTCCTGGTCCAGGATAGGCATTCATTTGGACATCCATCCTACGACTTGTGATCTCATCTCTTGCAACTTCTGCACTCATTATCTGATTTCATAGGCCAGAGAATGTGAACAAAATACCAACTTAAATACAAATTCACTTCGTCTTTTGCTTGGTTGAGTAAAATTTGGAATTTGACTAGTGTACCTTGTTAACGTCATCGAGCCCTTAATACACATTTTTAATACAATAGATGTATTGCCATTAAAGTTACAACCATGATAATATCAATTAAATGCATAACCAAATACTATAAGAATAAGAGCAGTAAATTATATAGTTGCTTGTGATAGGAACTGTAGTTTTTACTTGATGTTGGGACAACATTCAGGTGAAGAAGGAAGAGAAAGTTTTGGTATGTTGTCCTCAGTTTTTGACTCTACTTCCTAACATAATTTTGCAATTCAAGCTGTAACATCATTCTAAATCCGAGGAGTACGTGATTGAAATGAATTCAAAGAGTGAATTTCTTTGTGTGCTTGTACATGATCGGCTGAGTAATTGGTAATCTGAAACCATTTTTTGTCTGGAATATGGTGCTTAGATTGGTTGCTTTGAGCATTCAAAAAATGTTTTGCCCCAACCAGGTTTCATAATGTATATATGAGTAAGTTCATTAGCTTTGATATTTCACTACAATGGCTCCACAAGTTCTGGGTCGTCTTCATCTAGGGTCCCCGTGGATTTTGTCACAATAGTTGTCATCCCAAGAGGAATTGCTAAGATATATTAGGATGCAGGGAAAGTGAGAAGGTGAATGGGGATAAGTCTTATCCATATTTTGAATGTGGATCTCGTGTACACTGCAATATTAGTCGATCATTATAGAGGTCTTAACGCTAAGACCTCTTATGCAGGTTCGATATAGATTTTTTCATCTATGATCAGCCTTTGTTTAGTCAATTAAAATAGCTGTAGATTTTGAAGATTCAAAAGCAATGGTCACACTGAAACTTCTTGGAAGAACTTCCATCTGGCATTTATAGTATACTAGTGATATCGTACGTGCGTTGCACGTGGTTGGGTGACATGTAGTTTTATCATTTGGTCTTGTTTTTATAATGAGTTGACCTTTGTAATGTAGGGTTGGGAATAGATGCAAGGGTAGGAATTGCATGTTACAAAAGTTTGTAAAGTAAGAAATGCAAAGCAATCTTATTGAATGTAAGATGAAGAAAAAGAGAAGATATTAAGCGTGAAACAGTAATCATTAGTGCTTTAATCTTTCTCGACTTTTATCTTCTTTTTCAATTGAGTTGTGAGTTTGGATGCAGTAGTTCTTGCTCTGTCTTTTTTGGTTTTGAAGGACTGTAGTGGAGCATCATCTTCAATTTCAATCACCTTTGAATTCTTGTCTTTTATGATGCTTTGCCGAGCATGTTGTTTAGATGCAATAGATGGAGTGGCATCTTCTTGTTTGTTTGTATTTGGTAGTTGCTCGAATGCTATTGCCACCATTGATAGATGTCCATGAGAGGAGTGGCCGATTCTATTAAGCTTGATAAGGAACTTGAACTCCTTTTGCTTTGCGGCAATCATTTTGTTATACAACTTTGATTGCTCCATGTCCTGTTAGATTTTCAGTATTTGTAAATCATTTAAATTGAATGCTTAACTACTAAGAGTTGAAGTGTTTATTATTTTAATAATTTTTAAGAACTTACCTTGAAAGATGTAGTGCTATCTATATATTCTTGCACTGGGCATCCAATAAAAGTAGTTGCCAAGTCGTCAAATAATATTATTGTTGCTACATCTTGTCCATCGACGACTTCCATCCTTATATTGTACCTATTTTGGAAATGGTATTAAGTTGTTAACCGTGCTTTTCAAGTTTGCCTTGTTGAAGTCTAGCTTTCATGTCATGTATTTAAGTGAGTGACTTACCTTGGTGTAAAATCTTTTGTTGGATAATTGCATTTGGGGCATTCTGCATCTTCTTCGAAGTTGATAATTTTTGTGCTACATCATTTGCAAGCATTGTAGTATGGTTGGACTTTGTTCTCTATATCATTAACAATTGCATTGAAAGTGTAGAAAGCATGCTGCAAAAGCAGTTATTTGTTATTGTTTCTATGATGTTTGGTTTCCTTTTGAAAGGATTTTCTAAAGTGAAGATTTATGCGGCGATAAATTTACCTCTTTCAATGAATGTTGTTGATGAATAATATGTTTGAGTTGGATGTGCTCGGCCAAGTCCATCTTGTTCTTCAAAATTGCAGCTTCAATATTTTCACTTTTCTTTGTAGTAATCCTATATAAATTTTCAGTAGTGTAATTCAAGGCATTCAATTTGTATTAAAAAAAAGACTGGAAAAAATTGTATTCATACCACTTTTGAAGTTTCAAAGCTCCTTTGCAATTTGGATTGACTTGTAGAGTTGACATGAATGTTGTTGACAGTTGAAACTCTCCTAGAATATTTTAAAATGTTAAGTAATAATTATACTATTATTTTATTTTTACTATTGATATTTTTACCTTGGTATTCAGACATTTGGAACTGCATTGCTGCAATTGCCGGTTTTTGAGATGCAGCTTCTTGTAAAAATTGGCCTTCATTAATTGCCATATCTCCCCATAAGATGATTTTCATAGTGGCAAACCTACAGTGTGGGGATGGGGATATTTTTGATATTTTAATATAAAAATGTGAGGCGTGAAGTAATGATTGCGAAGTTATGAAATAGGGAAAGTGGTATGATATTTTAATATAAAAATGTGAGGCGTGAAGTAATGATTGCAAAGTTATGAAATAGGGAAAGTATTAGGTGGCCAAATTATGAACACTCTACATATAAAGGAGGAAGTGATGCTGGAAGTAGGTTTTTTTTTTTATACTTGGTGCTTCAAACATTTATATCGTAAGATAGCAAGCTAAAAAGTAATCTTACTTTTTGTTTATTATGGTGATTTCTCTCTTTTGAGTGTATCCACCTTGTCTTTTTGGAAGCACCAATATTGGAGCCACACTTGTAACCACACCTATGACATCTGTAGAAAATGAGTGTATTTTGAATGTAAACAAGTGCAACGATTCAACCTAATAGTGTAGAAAATTGTTAGAAGTTTTGCGGAAGGAAGTGGGTTGATTTTGGAAGAAAACATTACCTATTCGTTTGTTGATGAAGTCTGGTTTGTTTGCCTCTTCAAACTCGATAGGTGCATAGATAATGTTTCTTGTTGGCACATGAGAATGGTCTTCGTTGATGTGAGTGTAATTTTGTAGGACCAATTCAATCTCGTTGTTGACATTTGCATACGAAGTGTTTGTTTTATTCACACTTCCATTTGAAAGTAAGTACAACTTATTGTATTGAAAATTGTTTCTAAATCTTGTGATGATATCATCAAACATAATAGCTTGAATTTTTGTTCCCTGTAAATTTATTGAAATGTAAATAAGGAATGGTAATAATTTGCAAAATATAAATAAAAATTAACAGATGAACATGAAAGTATATATTTTCTCACTTCATCGGGGACCAAAATTAAATTTTGCAAAGTTGAAGAAGTGGAAAAAGAAATAAATATAGTGGTGATTTGATTATTGGGCGCCATAGTAAATAGAAAGAATATTAGAGTTTTTTTTGTATTTTTTTTTAAAAAAAAGGAGTAAGGTTTGACATGTTCACTTTATTTAAAAAATTCTTTTGTAGTCAATCATTTAATTTTAAAATTTGAAAAACCTAATACAAAAGCAAAAAAAAGAAATAATAGTAACTTGGTCCGGGAAATGGGAATAAATTACAAAATATGAATATAAATTAAGAGATGAACATAAAAAAAAATATATCTTCTCACCTCATCATCAACAAAAATCAATTTCTGCAAAGTTTCAGATTTCTGTTTTCCAACATAATGCTCGATATTAAATTTTCGTAATAGTAAAACTCGAATTGTCTACATCTTTTCATCTGGCTTCAGGGAGCTGATAAAACGGTTCTCTTGTATTGACATGATACCTAAAAATATGAGGGGGGAAAAACTCAGAATAGGTAGATTAGTAAAATGGAATGTGAAAATACAAGTATAGTAAAGGTTTTAAGTATAAATATAATACGTAAAAGGGTAATTGAGAAAGTAAACTAATGGTAATAAAAAAACAAAAGAAGGAAAAAAAACAAGAATAGCAGGTCGCAGATGTGGCAATATGTTTTCCTAATATCTACACAGAAAATCGGAGAATTTCTGCTTTCCTTTCCACCTCCTCCCTCTCCTACCCAATTCCCCTCTAATAGTCTCTCTCTCTCTCGGTGGGGTTTTTTTTTGGGGCAAATCGTACTATACTATTTGTGTATGCTGATGGATGAATTTATATTGCTTGGTTGTATTGGAGGAAATGTAAAGAGGTTTCACCAAGTTTGAGAGAAGTATCTGTATTGCAGGTACCTATAATACCTCTGTTGCTCTTCTTCTGTTTATTTTCTCTCTTTTCTGTGTCTAAGGGTGTTGGAAATTGGGTGTAGAACTTAGTAAAAATGCGATATTTATACAGATGTAATGTTGTCTTCTATGTCATGTGTATTAAAATTTTCAGTTTTTGTGATTAATTCGTTGTTTGCCTTCCTACGATTTTAAGATTGTATTTTAAGTTTTGGTTGGGGTTTTCGGTTTTGGCTTTGTAGCTGTTAATGATTGGTGTAAATGATTCGTAGTGGTATTTCAGTTGGTGTTAATGATTAATAGTTATTTCAGTTTTAGATTTTGTGTAAGCTGGCCGTTCAGTTGTTAATTTTCATTATGAGTGTAAGGGTTGTATGATTACAAGCCATAATTCTGGAAACTGGAAAGGTTGAGCCCGCATCAGGTTAGGAGCAGTACAAAATAGGAAAATGGGTAGCCCACGACATTTAAGGTAACTCTTCAAGCAATCGCAGCTTTTTCTCTAGGATGATGAAACTTGCACGTGGCCCCCAAACTTGCAAGTGAAAGTAACCGTTATGTTTTTCTTCAATGCGTGGATGTTTTTTCTCATGAAGTAACGGCACAAATCTCATCCTTAATGCTTGAAAACATAGAAGGATCATTTATTGATTCATGACAATAGTAATAACACATCTGAGTGTATAATGACCAAGGCTTCAATAGGATTATATGAATATCAAGATATTGGGTTTTTTACAAGTAATAATCATATTTGGGTAAAATCTGATTGTTACACAGGGATAATTCATATATTACACATCACATAGGCCCAAAATTTTCTGAAAGCAATGGATTTTTTGGTGAGAAATTTACTGATATGAAATAAATATTAGAAATTAGGAGACTGCATAGCTTGAAAACATTTGAATGATTATAGATTGGAATTAATAGTTAAAAGAATTGGACAATGCGAATTATTATTATTTTACGAAAGCATAAATAGTTGCAAAAGGTGAGAAGGAAACCATTAAGTGTTGAGGGCTTCAAGGTCATATTGGTATTTAGGGTATGGATATAGGATGATAGGGTGTATATTGAGTCCTCCCTATCAATTTACTCCAAACTCCTGTTATTCTATTTTTCTCATATTTTGAAACAGCTTTGAAATCCTTTGGATTTGACTAAATTGGCTGCTTTTGCCACGTATATCCTATGTGCGTGTCCTTATTTGAAGCCCACCTTAGTATTAACTGCAAGCTTCACAGAAGCAAATGAGATGTGGAAGTGTAGTCCCTTGAAAATGGTCCTCAATCTGTCTGTTGAATTTTTGGTGTTGCATGGAATTTCAGTTTGAGCTCACAATTTGTAAATTTTGTTGGTTTTTGGCTGGAACTATTCTTGTTTTTTTTATTTGCTTACTTTAAAAGGGGAATTGAAGCTGTAAGGGTACCATGTGATGGTTCACGAAATATACTATTTCGTTTTCTGTTTCCATGGCAATTTCATGTTTAAATTGGAAAAGATCTTGCAGGATATTGTGTTTGGTGTGGGTCAGTTTTCTGCCCAGAGTGCTTGTGACTTGCTTAAGCACGTATGCCATTTTCCCACTTTAATTTAACCAATGGATCCTTCTCTGCTTGCCTCGCCTTGGGGACCTTTCCACCCTCATGTTACCTGTAGTTTCATTTTAATTCCAATACAACCACAACAATAAACACATATGAGTGCATAATATGTCCACAAACATAATCTGAGCAATAAAGCAACTTTAAATAGCCAAAAGGCACCTGACAACCAACCAAGAAATTATAGAAGGGCTACATGTCTAATAAGGATCGAGCTGTTTCAAGCACATGAAGAGCATAGAAACACAAAATTTCTTGTTGGAGGGTCTTAAGCCAACTTTGTCCCTTCTGTTTCCACTAATCCTTTTCTTAATTTGATTTATTAGTTAAGAACAATTACCGAGTAAAACCAAATAAATGTTTATGTTGATTTGATCCGGAGATGCATCGGTAAATTTACTTTGATCTGATTTAAATAAGAGTAAAACCAATGAACTTCTGTCATTCCAAAGTACTTGAAAGAAATAAAAAATAGTTACCAATTGCCATTTGCTTATTGACTTGAAATATACTGCTCCAGTAGGCTTGGGTTTTTTCACAGCCGCAAGCATTATGATTTATTAATAGTGTTAATGCTAAGTTATCTATTACATCTGGTCAAGAAATTTCTTGAATAAAGCAAAAGTAGATTGCGTTGGTTAAATCTCTCTGTACTTTAGTAATACATTAAGAATCTCTGTCCCATCTAAACATAATGACTACATTATTTAACATCACATGGCTGACTTACACTAAGGAAATTAGAGACAAAATTAGTATGCAAAAAGTAACCAGCAGCAGTTGAGGTGATAATGCCCTTATTAACTGTGGCTTAGGCGCTTTATGCTATTGTTGTTGACTGTTTTATCTCCAATATTTCATGATGTTTTCAATCTGATATGGTATGCAGTTACATGCATTATTGGGCTACTTGCCTCTCGATAAGCCTTTCAAAGGTATTTGTTAAGCTGGATGGTTCCTTGGAAGGCATTCAAATGATATTTATTGCCCAGTGCATGAGTTACAGCTCACACTTGCCATATTTAAGCCAATTTTAATCCTTTTAGTTGTTAGATATAAAGATTGTGAATTTGGTACATAGTTATAGCTGGTAACCTAATATTTTTTTGACGTTAATAATGGTTGTTTGATAATTAGGTGTTGCAGATTGACCTGCGAGCATGCTCAGTTTTTTGAATGTTCTTGCGTTCAAAAGTGAGGTGCCAAAATTAAACCCTCCCTTAGATTGACTCTAGACATGGAAACTTGAGTTATGAAGGTGTGGGGAGTTGAGGTAAGCTCAGCTTTATGAAAAGGAAATTTCACTTGACTAATCCTTGGAAGCCTGCAATCGGCAAACATATTATATTTGGGGATTTCGATTCATGAATAAATGCCTGAAGTGATGATCAGACAAGTTTACTTTTATTTGGTTAACTGAAAGCTCAATACTTAGTGATAGAAATTGGGCTGGACTATTGCTTCATTTGTTTATACCTGTAACTGTTTGCATTCTTTTGGCTGCAAAATCTTTTTGTGTTTGTTGTTTGGGAAGATTTGTAATAGGATGGCAGGGCTTTGTTAATTCATAAACAGGCTGTAAGCTTTACTAAATTCGCGACAATGGCAATTAGAAATCATTTTACAGTCACTAATATATTATCCTAAAATATGTTGAATTTGAAACCCCAACAACAACTAATTGGAACTTTCCTTTTTGTTTTAGAATGAGGATTGTGATTGTTGTTTTCATATCACAATTTTATTAGTGTTTAGTACATAACAGGGTTGAGTTATTAACTACAGAATTTGGAATAAAATATTGGGAGACCCTACTTTATGAGATGGGAGCGTCTAATATTGGGGCCCATGAGTTTTTTTTCCCTTCAACCTTGCTTTTCTTTTTTCCTGCAATTGTCTAGGTTGGCTTAATATTAGTGGTATACAATTTTATGTTTATGTGGTTTAGCTTTTCATGCATTATTAAGGCACACAAGTTAAGACTGAACAGAACAGCAAGAAAGTGCAGTGTATGGTTTAAATTTGACCAGTTGCATATCAGCTCCCTTGTTTTCCTAGTTATCAGTACTATTTCGAACATTCCCTTTAAATCCATTAGGCCCCATATTAGATCACGACTCACTCTTATCATGTGTTTTGATGTGACATAAATGGCTTCCAAGATAAATGTGTCTTAAAAAGTCCAAAGTCGAAGATAAGAGCACTTGTACCTTGGGACAGAGTCTCTGAGAGTGCATGCTCTTTGTCTATATATATGTCAAAAGGCTATGATTTTACTGTCAGATAACCAAATATGCAAAGAATCTTGAATAATGTAGTCTGGAGTTTAGGTTTGGAAAAGTTGACTGGGCAAGGAAACCATGATGAAACAGTTTTGTGTATAAAATCAAATTGAAAAATGAATGCCAGTCTGGGTATTTGTTCATTCTTTTAAACGTTGGTGGCTTTCTGATGGATGGATATTGGCCATTGTCTAGTCATTGCTGTTGCAGTTATAGGCTATTAGTGTATCAAATATCATAGGATCTGAAAGCATTCTTTGTAATCCTAAACCAGATGTTGTAGTATTTAGTTAAGAAATCAACACATCTGGTAAAAATGCAATGGACTTCATAAATGAAAGATGTTCGATAAATGGGCAACCGAAATTCTGCCATCTTTTGTACTTTTACTATAGTGATGGATAGTATTTGAGGTGGTTGGTCGTGAGTGTGGAAATACATAAGCTGATTCTGCAAGAAGACTACTTGGTACATCCAGGATTTCGCCTTGTAGAAATGGTAATCCTGCTCAAGTGGAAATCATCATATTAGAAGTGTTGCTGTATAACAACAATTCATTAAGATGTAAGGAATTATATCAGAATGAGAAATATGAATACTAAACATTAGCATTATCAAGTATATTTGAGTATGGAATTATATTCTTGTTCTGCGTACCTGTTCTCTCCTACATTTGTATGCGTCTGCAAAACAAATCATAGGTTTGCATAAAAGTCATAGTTTATTGAGTAGTTCAAAAAGATATGAAGCAAAGGATACGAAAGTCCAAGATAATAGTATATTCATTTTACCTCTGATATTGGAGTACTTCTTTGTAGACAATATTTTTGGTAAAGGTAGCACATGTCTGTGTGGGACAAGCTGGCGTCACCAAAATCTTTGTGTTTGCCATTGACGTTCCTCTTGATAGAGCCACGTACAATTGACCATGTGAAAAAATGGGTTGTGGCAAATAAATGCCGACATGGGGAATGGTCTGGCCTTGTGATTTGTTGATGCTCATTGCAAAGCATAGTCGTATATGATATTGTTTCCTCTTGAACTTGAATGGATAGCCTTCATTCTCTGCTGGAGAAAGAGGTATGCGGGGCAAAAGAACATGAACCCCTTTATGTTGGCCTGCTGTAATCTCTGCATGGATGACATTATGTTGAAAATGTCTGCATATCATTCTTGTCCCGTTGCATAAACCATTTGATGGATCTAGATTTCTTAAGAGCATAATTGGTGCATTTTCCTTCAATTCTAACTTATGTGGTGGCAAACCATTCGGGTTCGAAGAATTGAGAAATTCCTCTTGATAGTAATTTTTGGTATCATCCTCAGCTGCATCAAAACTAAGAAAAGTGTGTTTCGTACCTGGAAACTGATCAATTAACTTGTTATTCAACATGTCTACCGTATCATTCTTTGCTGCCAATATCGCTCTTTCTGCAATGTACTGAACGGAATGTGCATTTTCTTGTAGACATGGAAAGATTTTATTGATCAAGCATTGTTCTGGTATGTCTTCTTTGTCATACTTGAGCAATAATTGACCTGGGATTCGTATCATGTCATCCTTGCTGGTGTGTTCATCTCCATTTCCAACCTGTAGGAGAAAGTCAGAAAAATAAGGATCCCCTTCAGCTCGCATGTTTCTTGTCAGCGTCAATATTTCCATTTTTTTCCACAATTCTGACTTCACAAGGCTGGCTTCTATAGTCTCTTCTTTAGTTGCTTTTGGTACAACTGGTAGGACTTGTTGAAAGTCTCCCCCAAAAACAACCACTTTTCCTCCAAAATCCAGATTGGTTTCCATTACGTCCTGCATTGTTCTGTTTAGAGTTTCTTTTGCAGAACGCTTTGCCATTGGGGCCTCATCCCAAATAATTAAATCTGCTTTACGCAACAACTTTGCTGTACCACTTTGCACTGTTACATTGCAAAAGCTAGCTTCATTTACATTAATTGGAATCTTGAATCGCGAATGTGCAGTCCTTCCTCCAGGCAATAATGCTGCAGCTACGCCTGAGGTTGCTGTTGCTAGTGCAATCATTTTTCTCCCTCTTAAGTGTGCTAATAGAGCACGATAGAGAAATGTCTTCCCTGTTCCTCCAGGGCCATCCACAAAGAACATGCCACTTTCTTTTGAATTTATTTTCTGCAATATTTTTGAAAAAGCTACCTGTTGCTCAGGATTTAGCTTTGACTCTAACATGTGATCCTCAAATGGGGTTTGAATAGACATTTCATCTTCAATTTCTCTTGCACGTACCTTATTCGCAGAATCAGTTGGTAGTGCTGGAAGCTCATATTGTTTAATACTTTTTCCCATGCTCTCTAGGAAACAATTTATACTTGTTAATGTGCTGAAAAGGATGGAATCATTGGAAGTCTAACCATTCCTTCTATAATCTTCAGCCATTGGTTGAAAGTAATTATCCCACAATTTTCTCACATTTGTTGGTTGACAATATACCAAAAGAGTAGCAAACAATCGGCGAAGTGCATGTGGCATCTTAAAAGCAACAGCTTCATTCATGCAATCAAAAATGCTATTGTCTGATTCCAAAATGCCTCTTTTTTGAGCAGATTCTTTAAAAGTTGAACACCGTACTCCATCCACTGTTAGCAGGTCCCCATATGATTGCGGTCCTCTTACATGGTTCAGTAATAACCTTAAGTAGTACCTCTCTCCTTCTGCTGGATTTGCTCCATTTATTCTACCAATGACCTCACCTTTTTTCCTTTTGTTCCAACATCGGTCCTTTTTGTCCCAAACATAATGCTCTGGGAATTCTTTATACAAATAACGCTTGTTTTCTTGGTTCCTTCGATTGAAATTAAAGAATTCAGTGAGCATTGTCTTCGACACGTGGTCCCATTGGAGAAGGTTTTTCAGATTTTGATTCTTCCAATAAGTCACACATTGCTTCCCAGGGAGATGCACTTGCAAATTGATGACTGCTGGGGACATCTCATTAAGATTGAATTCGAAAATTCTCCAGATAGCTTCTTGAGCTGAAACCCATCTTGCATCTTGAAAGAGTTGAATTTCATCTACCATAGCCTCACCATCAGGGTGTGCTATGTACACGGCAACTTTGTAAAGGTATTTAACTGCTTTTATACCAGAACATATTTCCACATTGATATGGCAATTGTACCTTGTCAAAAGATATGGGTTGTAAGGAACCACCCATCTATTATCCAATGTAGCCTTCCGAACATGTACTTTTTGATGGTCAAACCTCCTCCTATAAAGTGGATATCCATCTTCAGCACACATAGTCTTCCCAGTTCCTACAATATGATCTAGGATAGCGATACTTGCATTTTCCATTCACCATACAAGCATTGTTCTTCTTTAAAGCTCCACATGGGCCATGAATCATATGTTGTACCACCAATTCATATAAATGGGGGTATCTGTCTTTGTCAGGCAGTTCTGCACATACAAACTTGTCAAATTGATCAGGGCTAGGGATTTTGTAATCCGGTTTTAATATAATCAACATGTGTGCATGTGGCAATCCTCTCTTTTGGAATTCAATTACGTGAACTTGGGCAGCTGCCTTTCCGAATATCTCTTTCTTGAACAGTTGATCTTTTAGATCTTGCAATTTTGCTCGAAATACTCTAGCAACCAAATCAGGACGATCTTGTGTAGTTTGGCCTTCAAATAAATTTTCCTGGATTTCTTGCCACTCGGGATTGCAAGTCATAGTAATGAAAAGATCCGATTTTCCAAATCTTTCAACTAATGCCATTGCATCTAAATACCTTCGGATCATGTCTCTTGGACCACCAATGAATGATATTGGGAGAACGATTCGTTGGCCAACTTGGTTGCCGCTAGTTTATCCAGCCATGACTGAATCAACTATTCCTTGATACAACTCGGCCCTTATTTCACCTTGTTTTCTTCTATAGAAGTCCAAGCGAGTTGTTTCAAGTTTAATGTACATCTCAACTGCATATTGTTGTAGTAGCCGTCGAGCAAGCAGTAGAATTGATTGTTTAGGCTGTCTGACTTGCAATTTGTAGCAATAGTATTGTCGGCAAGAAACTTTACCAACAGTGTCATCACTAAGTTCTGCATCATAAAACTCTCATTAGTAGCATAGCATTAAAATGTTATATGGTATTGGATAATAAGCGGGAAAAATCAAATTGCAATTCATCTAACCTTCTTGCTCTTGATTGAAAATATCCTCGAGGGAGCTAAAATTTGGATTAATCTCATTTGGGTCAGTATCTTGACGAACAGTTCCCTTGACCACATCATTTGTCTTCTTTATGTTTTGGTGCCAACCTATCTCTCCACCTGGGAAGAGAATAGGGTATTGTAATGGGTCATAGCATCCATAGTAGTGCTTTACACGATATGGAGCACCGGAATGGGCATGGACTATGATGTCTCTTTGAACATTTTCGCTAGGATCATTGCCTTCTATCCATATAGCAGCAACTTGGTCAGCTGTAGGGGAGTTATAAACTCTTTGATGCAAGCTGACATCCTTCTTTATGCATACTTGAAGGTTATCCAAGGAAGGATAGTCTTTTAACTTTCTTAGAAAACGTGCAAATGGATTTCCTTCAAGAATTTTCATCAATTTCTTGACAATTCTTTCATTCAAATTCACATCTTTTAAGATATTGAGTCTGTTGTTCAGCTCGTTCTCTGTGTCATAAAAGTACAATTGTAAGTACCGTGGGGCATTCGCCTCTGGAATCAAGGCAGGCAAATGATGGTAGATTTGTCCTTGAACTCTGAATGTGTAGACCCCTTGCTTAGATGATGCCAACTCTTTGTCCAATCTTGCCCCAAAAGAAGTGAATGAAAAAATACTATTGTATGCACGTATATGCTTGCGAAATTCTTCCGCTGCTTTTGAATTGGATGTGTACAATTCATACAATTCTTCTGGAAGCTCAACATTTCTCAACCTGATTTTCCCCTTTTGGCAACAGAATGAGGGTGGCTCGAATTCAAGCCTCATTGCTCCACAATGCTTGCAAGAAGGTTTAGCCTGTAACACTTGGAGTTCAGAGCAGACTGGAACATAAGATAGCTCCCCTTAAAAGATTAAATAAGTAAACTTGTTAGTTTGTCTATATTTGTGTGTTTTGTATATAGAAAATTTAGTTAGGCAAACATTTCCTCCTACCATTATTTTCTGATGGCTCTTGCAATGCTTTGAGTAGCCAAGGTTTTTTCTGTGCTTTCCTTTCTTGAATGGAACCCTGATTGTATGCATGCTGCCTTTTCTTCTGCAAGGAGCCATACCAGTCCTTTTTTGCTTTTGTTTGTGTACCTTGACTTGCATCTAGGACACATTATCAAACATAACTTTATAAGAAATATGGTATTTTACAAATTACACTATCTTCAACATGTAAAATTGTTACTACCTTGGGATATAGCTTCTTTAATAGCAGTATGGTTTTGAATTCTTTTAGCCCGCCTTGATTTAACACGCCATTGGTTGTGCACTTTCTTTTCTTCTTCGGATAGCGAAGCATACCAACTCCTTTTCTGACCTCCTTCATTAGCTTGGAGCTCTCCTGAAATAGGTTAATCATGTTTAATTCTCCATTTTATGTTTCAGAATTGGGTTTTTTTTTTTGGGTTCTTAGGGGAAAAAGGGAAAGGTAATTTTTGTACTATCTGCAATATGTGAAATTATTAATACCTTCTTTTCTAAACTGCCTTGCCTTAGCACGTCGTTTGTTGAACAATTTTTTTCCTTCTTCGGGCAATGAAGCATACCAACTTCTTTTCCGACCTTCAAAACAGAGGAATAATATTTGGTTCACCATTGTGTGTATTAGAATTTTTTTGGGGAAAAATAAAGAGGAGAAGTTAATACTTATACTATATAATTGGCTGCATAATTTTCCATCAAACAATAGTTGTAGAGAAAAGTTGACAACCTTGTGATTTGGATGTTGTTGCTGGATTCATAGAGGTAGCTTTTCGTGCCTTATTTGTTTGAGCGCATCTTTTGTTGTACTGCTTCCGTTGTTCATCACTCAATGAAGCATACCAATTGCTGCTTTGGCCTCTTTTATCATCATGCAATCTTTGCTCTTCTTTCTTTTCACCAATAAAGGGGTTTTTGTCTCTAAATACAAAGAAAGAGGGGGTTATTATAATGTAGTATTCTTTTGTGTCGGCCCTTCTATTTGAGTTGGCTTTCTAGTTTATTTCAATATCTTGAGTAAGAAGCAAAAGCTGTCAAGTCACAATATTGCTTATGTTTTTTGTTTGAGTCGGCGAACGCGAATTAAAGAAATAATCAAAATTTGGCTACAGAAGTTGTCGCTATCTACTTCTTGATAGATGAAGGCTGACTATGTCTGATGTTGTGCTAAGACTACTTCAAGGCTTGTGAAACAATATTAATATATTCATAGACTTGAATGTGTACATGGACTATTGGCTGTAGAATACAAGTAGATTCTTTTTCTGTTCGAATTGCAACAAAATGCATATTCATACAAAATTTTGCAGGCACCAACAATAATAGTGCATATCTTAGATGCTGAAATAAGCATAATTTGAGTAAAATTAGTTTCTATGCACAAGATAGGATAGGTAGCTAACAAATTAGAGTATTATACATGCTAACCTTTTCTTTTTCTCCTTTTCTTCGCCCATTTGAGGTGGCTTTTGCAGAGCTTGTTGGATAGGCTTGGTTTGCTGACAACAATACAAATGAATCACTACTCTATGGCTGTCCTTAAACCGTGTTGTTCCACTACAGTCTTATGGAATGTTATTATCATCTCCTTGGGTCATTGGCGATTAACTTTATGTGATTTTATGAATATTTTTCAGTTTTCCTTGTTTTGAGTTCTAGTCACTTGTGACCTTTTGTCTTACCTTGGCTGCAATAATTAAACTTTAACCCACAATTAAGATTATGTGGAGCCTTAACAACAAATTTAAAAGGGCATAATTGGAATAACAGAAACTAAGTTCATGGCACTTTTTATGTTTTTAGTTTTGGAGTTCTAGTCACTTGTGACCTTTTGTCTTACCTTACCCACATTAAGATTATATATGAAGCCTTAACAACAAATTTAAAAGGACATAATTGGAATAGCAAAAACTAAGATCAAAATGCTGCTTACACTCGCACTCCAAAGTAGACTCATGGTACTTTTAATTCGTGGGCTATTCAAGGATCGATGGATGCCTTGTCGGGGAATTATTCTGAGGGAAGGTATTTGGTATAAGCAATGAGTGGCATCTGGCTCCAGTTAGTCAAAAGCACAACATTGCACTTACTGTTTGCTGCAATACTTTGTACTGTTAAGATATGCTATTGGCTATTGCTGCTATTTTCTCTCTCTGATAAATGTTTCCTATTTTATTTGACTACTGAAGCATGTCTAGTCCCTGCAATCTTGATGATCAAAAATCTCCTTTTAACTGAACTTGATCTTGACTGTTTGCTGAAAACGGTAACCTGTATTTCTAATGCTGATCAGTACATTAACAATTGTACGGAGCAAATGCCCATAGATCCATACAGCTTGTTATTCTTCACAGTGACATTGAATCTCTCCGTTTTACATCCAGAGATTTATTCAATGCATGTTTTGCAATATTTAGACTGCTATCAATGTTGTTGTCGTTTATCAAGCTCTATCAGTGCATTTCTCTACTCTAATTAGCAATGTATTCATAGGGTGCAAAGGAGAATTGGCGTTTCCTACTGTAGACTTAGCTGTTTTCTTGAGAATTCGAGTGCAGAAAGATGCTAAGAAAAGTATTTTTAACCAATTCTGGAATCAATCACAGCAGGCATGAAATTATTCAGATTCGTACTCAAAAATCAGTTTAAGTTTCAGAATTCAAATAAGACCATGAAATGGTTATATGCATATATGAGAGTGCCCGAGCATCCTGAACTTGTCACATTCATCTTTAATTTGGTTCTAACAGTCAAAGAAATTTTAATCCAAATTCCGAACTTATCATGACTTGAAATTTTTAATATATGCAAGTATCATGTTTGTGAAATTACCATAAATCTTGAATACTACACGGCTATGCCCTTTTTTTTTTTCTTTAATAGCAACAATAACTGTTTATAAAACCTATTTTAGTCTAATCTAAAGAGAGGGAGACTGAGAAGCCATAAATAATGACTGGTGGGAGGTAAGGTTTGAACTCTTGACCTTCTACCTTGACTTAAAAATGTCTTGGTGACTAACAATTTAAGAGGCTGAATCTCAAAATACAGAAAAAAAAGAAACTAGGAAAATTGATTAAAAAAAATGAAATCGTAAAATAGCAAACAAACTTCTTTTTTAATGAACAAAACCATTCCAAAAACAAAACAAAAGGACTGCAAATTAATTCGGAAATTCCTAAAATAGAGAAATTGGGAAGTCATTTTTTGCTTTCTTTTAATTTGTTGGATTGGATGGTAAAGAGAGAGAGATTGTAAATAGAAAGTTTTGGATTAAAAAACTTTCACTTACCAAAAAAAAAAAGGGAGAAAAATATACATATCATTTAATTTGTTTATTATTTAGTATTTTCCTTTTTCTTTTCTTTTTTCAGAAAAAAGGTAAAAATTCAAAAGTACGGCGCCGATCAATAATCCCAATCCACTTTGTTCCCAGTTGCCGCATCTTCCACTTCAAAACCCAGAACCCAAACCCAAAACCCAAAAGCTCTTCAACCTGCTTGAGCTAAAACATCCCTCAAGATCCACCGTAGCTCGCCTCCTCCTGTTATTGCCACGGAAAAGTTGGTCTGCTTTGTGGAAGAGATGCCTTCAATGGCTGCAAATAATCTCCCACGCAAGAATGATACTTGTAATAATAACCATACTCAGAGCATTGAAGCTGCAAAAGGGGACTTCGTTACCAGGTCAGTTCAGCTCAAAACGCCGACCAACACACATTTATTATGTTGTCTTTTCGATACGTATATGCTCGTGTTGAAATATTAACTTTGTGTCTTTTGGGGATTTTGATGAATATATTTGCAGGAGGCAGAGGATTCAACAGCAGAGAAAATCTCTCCCAATAGCTTCAGGCAATTACTTTTTTTAAAAAAAAAATTTTTATTGGGGTGTTAAAGTTTTGATTTTTTTTGGACGATGCTTTAGTATCTAATTTGTAACCCACAAGTTCAATTCACTTTTCTCTCTTTTAATTTTCTCCCTAGTAGTGGTATGATGGTCGGGAGGTTATATCAGCTTTTATTTAGTCTTGTGACATTCCATTCGAGGGACTTTTTTCCGGATATTTTTTCTTTTCTGGGGAAAAGTTTCCCTTTTTTAACCGTGCAACTTGGATGGGGATTGTTTTTTGGCTCCAGGGTTTTATTTTATTCATTTGTAGTCAAGAGAGCGTCTTATATTGCTTCAATGCATGTAGGAAGTGCAAATTCTATTTGCTTTCTGATTGAAGGTTTCCTGTTAAAATTGCTTATGGAGTTCTGGTTCACATGCGTGTAATCTTTTAGTGAGATGCCTCAGAATCTTATTAGCTTGGCAGTCAGATTTTCAGGCAGCTTTGAATAGTCCAGTGCTTTTACGGACTTATGATGTCAATTTACTTATATATGCTGAAAGTTATTATAGTCATGAATGTTCATTTGCTTTGATTTTGGAAAATTAGTTCTTGCTGACATACAAATTCTTTCTTATTGGTTTTCTAGTTGAAAACCTACTTGTGGAGGAGGTCCGGAATAATAACACACTCATTGTTGTTGGTGAAACGGGGAGTGGCAAGACTACACGTAAGTTGTCATAGATTTTCTCTTCTGTAGATCTGGGATGTTGAAAATGTGTGACATTACCTGTTTAGGCATTTGTCATGTAATCTATTAAATCTGCTATATATTCAGCTGAACGTCGTGATTTCATCTTTTCGATGTTTTTTTTAAATGCTTAATGCTCAGTAATTCATTGCTACGAGATGCCACTGTATATAGCTTGAACTTTTGCGACAGTTTCTGCTTTGTTACATGAGATTCTGTATCTCTGCCTTTGAAGCTCTGTTTGATGTATGTGAATAGACAAACTTGCATAAATACATTGTTATACAGGCTTCTGTTTTTTTGTTACAAGTAATTCTTGACATGTGGTGTGCAACTTCTTTGCCAAGCTTGGCAGTTGCACTTATGATCTTTACATGGAACTCTCCATCAGTGAAAGACGGGTACTCTTTCTGTCCATCATTTGCTGATACAAAGTTGGTTTACTAGCTTGTCTAATTATAATGGAATGATTAAGCTTTTGAAACGCCACTGTTTAGTTTCTGTAATTTAACTTTATAAATTAAACAATTGATTTGGGGTCTGCTTGGATGGTGTGCTTTTTAGGAGTTTGTCTAAAATTTTACTGTGGTTTAATGTACTTGTCTTAGGAAAACTTTGTTATTTATGCAGAACACCCCCTTCACCCACCAACAGCAGCAGCACCTCTGCAACCCACCACCAGCAGCCACCCCCACCCATCCCTTCTCTCCTCTCCTGCCCTTTCTCCCTCTTCTAACACCGGCACCCCCTCTTCCCCTCGACTCACTGTGCCACCCCTTCCTCTTCTCTCCCGCCCACTGCCCGCTCCTCCCTTCCCCCTTACCCACGGCCTGGCTTCCATCGCCTGCCCAATCTAGAAAGAGGGTGGAGGAAAGGAGAAGGGGGGAAAAGGCAGGAGGAGGGAAAGGAAGGGAGGAGAAAAGGAGCAGGAGGAAGGGGAAAAACAAGGAGGCGGGAGAGGTGGCAGTGGTAGGCAGGGAGGCAGTGTTGGTGGAATGGTGGTGGGTGTTTTCTAGTGTATTTTTTTTTGTTGGTATTTTTCTTAAACTTGTGGTTGTTTTAGAGGTTACTAAAGATGGAGTTGCAGAAAAAAAAATTGTATTTCTAAAACATCCCTAAAACAGGGATGCCAAACATATTCTTGAATTGGAGGAAAAGTATGAACTAGTTAACTTCTTTTTATCATTCATGTCTAAACAATGTATCCTGGAGATAATATGTTATTCATAGAGATTTTCTGGTCTTCTATTTGCGCTAAAAATTTTGAAACTTTCAAGTATCGCAATTCATTTTCTTTTTCCTCCTTTTCTTCTCCCAGCATTCACCTCTTTTTCTTCATGAAAATATTTGCCAAGTATTCTTCCTAAAATGCTGTTTTTTGGGTGTGACATCATTTATTTTGCAATCAGAGTTGCCTCAGTATCTTTTCTATGGGGGATTTTGCCGTGATGGGGGTGTCATTGGCATAACTCAACCTAGACGAGTTGCGGCTGTATCAGTCGCAAAACGGGTTGCTGAGGAATGTGGTGTGGCTCTGGGCCAAAAGGTTGGATATGCTATTAGGTTTGATGATATGACCTCAGCCTCAACAAGAATCAAGTACATGACTGATGGATTGCTATTGAGGTACATTGTATAGCTGGTAATTTAGTTATATTTTTATATATCTGTGTTTTTGCAGTTTAAGATAGTTCAGGATTTACCTAACCTTTTGGGGATTAAGCCTATTGATAAATATCTAGAAGTTTGGTAATATCTTGATCTAAAAGACACTGTTTGTAGCAAGTAAGAATCAATTTTTACTGCTGATTGCTACTTTCAAAATGTGAATACAATTGTGGATAACAGGGAAGCATTATTGGACCCGTGTCTCTCGAAGTATTCAGTTATTATTGTAGATGAGGCTCATGAGAGAACAGTTCACACTGATGTGTTGCTTGGTCTACTGAAGAGTGTGCAGAAAACAAGGTCCAGTGTCAGTAAAGTAATGAATGGTCATGCCCAGAATGGGTTGCTAATGGGAGCAGAAAATGATAAGAGTTTCTTGATGCCATGCCATGGCAAGAAATTATCACCACTAAAGTTAATTATCATGTCTGCTAGTTTGGATGCACGGGTTTTTTCTGAGTACTTTGGTAGTGCAAGAGCTGTTCATGTCCAGGGCCGACAGTATCCAGTTGATATACTATATACGCATCAGCCTGAGTCAGATTATCTAGATGCAGCATTGATAACCATATTTCAGGTGGTTTGTCGATCTTTCTTTGGTTTCTTTGTATCTATCCACAGTTTTTGTAGATCATCGTGTGATACTTACTGGTTATTTTCTTAGATCCATATTGTTACAATGTTCAGAGGTAGTACACTAGTTTATTTGTGCATTTCCTTTTCTTCTACAAAATATCATTGATACTTGGTTATTTAGCTGCATATTTCTGTTGTACTAGGCCTGAGCAATGAATAATGCATTCTTATTCTTTTCGGCCAAAGTAATATACCGATAACAGCTACTAATTTATTTTTATGTTGACATATGGCCTTCCCTGGAATTTTTGCTGAAGGTTGCATTTTTTCTTCTTTCCTTTCCCCCTTCTCCTCTGCCTAGATACATTTGGAGGAGAGTCATGGTGATATACTTGTCTTCCTGACTGGGCAAGAAGAGATTGAATCTGTTGAGAGGCTTGTCCATGAGCGCCTGCGACAACTACCTGAAGGCAACCAGAAGCTTTTAACTTTTCCAATATTTTCATCTCTTCCCTCAGAGAAACAGATGAAAGTTTTTATGCCTGCACCTCCTGGATTTCGGAAGGTAAGTCTTGATTGTACAGTTTGAGCTGATTAAGTAGGTTGATTGGATGCTTTTGGTTTGTATAGATAGATACAGATGTTTGTACTGTTGGTCGTGTTATAAATAACTGATTTGCTTCATTCCTGTCATCCTTCAAAGGAAGCAAAAATAGTGTATTATCACTTATGCAAATTCCTCAAAATTTACTTTGCATTGAACTGTGTTGAGATCTAGAATATCTTTTTCTATGTATATCCCATGATTTCTGCTATATCCCATGATTTCTGCTCTATTTTAGGATAGAATAATTTACTCCTAATGTATTTTAGGATAGAATAAATTAGCTCCTAATTTTTAGGAAATTACAGATTTCATGGAATTGACAAAAGTCAAATTCCACTTGTATAAATGTTGTACAGAGTCTGGAACAAAAGATATGACAGAACAATTCAGTTCTTCTTTTTGTTCATGGTATCAGAGCTTTTGCTCTTGGGACCTCTTCTTGTCAGCCTTCATTGCTGAGAACTTTCCTTTTTTTTCAAGTCTTATTGCCAAGTGCAATTTCCAGCCTTCATTGCTGATTTTTTCCATTAGGCCTTCATTGCCAATTTTTCTTTGAAACCTCCACCATGTCTGAAACTGAAACATCAGAAATCCACTCCAATACCAAATCAGAGGAGACCTCAAATATTCCACAAACAGGGGATTTGCAGAGTATCCAGGCAGCCTACAGGCTCAACGGGAAAAACTATTTGAAGTGGTCACAATTTGTTCAAACATTTCTCAAAGGAAAGGGCAAAATCAGCCACTTGCTTGGAACTAGACCGAAAAAGGGAGATCCTAAATTCGCTGCTTGGGATGAAGAGGATTCTATGGTCATGTCATGGCTGTGGAATTCCATGTTACCTGAAATAAGCGATACTTGCATGTTCCTACCAACAGCTCAAGATATATGGACTACTATTCGACAGACCTATTCAAAGGCAGGAGATGCTGCCCTAATCTATGAGATCAAAACAAAGATCTCAACCACTAAACAGGGCAACCTTTCTGTTACTCAATATGCCAACCTTCTGCAAAATCTATGGCAGGAACTGGACCAATATCGGTGTGTTCAGATGGTGTGTAGTGAAGATGCAGCCACCTTGAAAAGCTTTATCGAAAAGGATAGAGTTTATGACTTCCTTGCAGGTCTGAATGTGGAATTTGATCAGGTCAGAATCCAGATATTGGGGAAGGAAAGATTATCATCTCTGAATGAGACAATATCATTGATTCGAGCTGAAGAGAACAGGCGAGAAGTCATGTTAGAGCCTAAAACATTAGAAGGCTCTGCAATGATTTCTACAAAGTCAAATAAAGACACAATTTGGTGCACGTACTGCAAAAAATCAAGCCATACGCGAGATGATTGCTTCAAACTCCATGGGAAGGAACAAGTCCTTAGTCGTAAAGGAGGATTCAAAGGGCGAAAAGCCCACTTAACTGCTGGAGAAGACCAAACACAAGAAAAATCCAACCAGGCTGGTATGGGAGAATTCAAGAAAGAAGAAATCGAAAAGCTAAGAAACCTCCTAAATTCCCTTGAAAAGTCCTCTAGTACGTGTTCATTGGCTCAATCAGGTAAGTACCTTAACTCTTATGCTTTAAGTGCCTCAAGCATGTCTTCTCTAGGCTCTTGGGTCATCGACTCAGGAGCTACTGATCATATGACTCACAGCCCAATCAGATTTAGAACATACAACCCATGTCCTGGAAATAGAAAAATTACTGTTGCGGATGGATCTCCTATAACTGTTGCTGGCCAAGGGACAGTAAATCTATCAAATTCTTTGTCCCTAAATAATGTGTTGCATGTCCCAAAATTGTCCTCCAATCTCATATCCATCCATCAAATTACCAAAGATCTGAACTGTAGAGTAATTTTCTATACTACTCACTGTGTTTTTCAGGATTTGGTTACGGGGAGGACGATTGGACTTGCTAAGGTGAATGATGGGCTTTATTACCTTGAGGAGATGAGTGGCAACAAGAAGAACAAAAATCAGTTATCCCTCACCTGCTCCTCAAATAATAAATCTGAAATTTGGCTTCATCATTTCCGTCTTGGTCATCCATCTTTTATTCTACTTAAAAGCATGTTTCCTTCACTTTTCAAGAATGAAGATGTTAGTAGTTTTCATTGTGATACATGTGAAATTGCTAAACATCATAGACTATCATTTCCATTGAGTAATACAAGATCTACGAGACCTTTCTCTTTGATACATACTGATATTTGGGGGCCTTGTAGAATTTCTAGTATTTCTGGAGCAAAATGGTTTGTCACATTCATTGATGATTGTACTAGAACTACTTGGTTATTTCTTATGAAAGAAAAATCAGAAGTAAGCAGTATTTTTCCAATGTTTCATAAAATGATTTGTACACAATTTGGAAGTCTGATTAAAAGAGTAAGATCTGATAATGCAAGAGACTATTTTAATCAAATTCTCTCATCTTTTTTCCAAAAAGAGGGTATAATACATGAGTCATCTTGTGTAGATACACCCCAACAAAATGGGATTGCTGAACGAAAAAATAGACATTTACTCAATGTGACTCGAGCAATTTTGTTTCAACATAAAGTTCCAAAAACTTTTTGGGGGGAGGCTGTTTTAACTGCTGCACATTTGATAAATAGAGTACCTTCAAAAGTACTAAATAATCAAAGTCCCATTGCTGCTCTTTCTGTTTTTTACCCTGATTTTAATGTCTCTTGCACATTGTCACCAAAAGTGTTTGGTTGTATTGCTTTTGTACATGTTCATGCACACCAAAGAGGGAAACTTGATCCAAGAGCTTTAAAATGTATTTTTGTGGGATACTCAAACACAAAGAAAGGATATAAGTGTTATCATCCTCCTTCAAAAAAATTTTTTACCTCCATGGATGTCACATTTGTTGAAAATGAACCTTATTCTCAAAGTAACAATCCTCATCCCCAGGGGGAGAGTTCTTGGGAAGATAAGGAATTTCTCCTTGATCTTCAAAGTCCTACACTAAACTTAAAGTCTTTCAAGCCTGACCATACACCAAATTCTAAAGGAGAACATACTAGCAGTGAACCTGAACCTGAATTTGAAGTTGAACATGCCAGTAAAGAAATTGAACCTGATCTTGCAGCTGAGGGAAAATCTGGTTTAAATCCAACTACACCACTCAAGGTCTACTCAAGGAAGAAAGTTCATATTTCTGAACCTGTGCAAATCCAAGAATCTGAACCACAATCAGGTACTGAAAATTCTGTTCCTTTGTGTGTTCAATCTGACTCTGCTCCTTGTGAATTTATTGATTTAGACCTGCCTATTGCTGTTCGAAAAGGAACACGAGAATGCACTAAGCACCCAATCTCAAATTTCGTGTCTTTCCATAGACTCTCTCCACAACATAAATCTTTCCTTACCACCATCAACTCCATTTCAATCCCACAAACACTACAAGAGGCACTTAGAAATAAGAACTGGTTACATGCTATGAAAGAGGAAATGAATGCCCTAGAGAGAAATAAGACTTGGGAAATTGTAAACCTGCCCAAAGGAAAGAAAACAGTGGGGTGTAAATGGGTGTTTACTTTGAAATATAGAGCTGATGGTTCATTAGAAAGGCATAAAGCTCGGTTGGTTGCAAAAGGATATACACAGACATATGGGATAGATTACCAAGAGACCTTTGCACCCGTTGCAAAAATGAATACTGTGCGTGTTCTTTTGTCTTTAGCCGCTAACTTTGGTTGGTGTTTACAGCAATTTGATGTTAAGAATGCATTCTTACATGGGGATTTAGAAGAAGAGGTGTACATGGAACCCCCACCGGGTTTCAATGAAATGTTTTTTAAAAAGAAAGTGTGCAGGTTAAAGAAAGCATTATATGGATTAAAACAATCGCCAAGGGCTTGGTTCGGAAGATTTACTAAAGTGATGCTAGCAATGCAATACAAACAAAGTCAAGGAGATCATACTTTGTTCATAAAATATTCAAAAGGAGGTGTTACAGCTCTACTTGTATATGTAGATGACATCATCATTACCGGGGATGATCCAATTGAAAGAGAAACACTCAAAAAGTGCTTAGCAAAGGAGTTTGAAATTAAAGAACTAGGGAGGCTGAAGTATTTTTTAGGCATTGAGGTGGCATACTCAAGTAAAGGCATCTTTGTTTCCCAACAAAAGTATGTCTTAGACTTGCTTAAAGAAACAGGCAATCTTGGATGCAAGGCAGCAAGTACACCCATTGAGCCTAACTTGAGATTGAATGAAGAGAAGGATGATAGCACAGTAGATAAGGGAAGATATCAGCGGTTGGTTGGGAAACTGATATACTTGTCCCATACAAGGCCGGACATAGCATTTGCTGTAAGTGTAGTAAGCCAATTTATGCATGATCCAAGAGAGAAACACTTGCAGGCTGTCAATAGAATTCTATCCTACCTCAAAGGGACACCAGGTAGAGGAATTTTGTTCAAGAAAAATGAAGGATTGCTCATAGAGGCATATACTGATGCTGATTATGCAGGTTCTGTTGTAGATCGTAGATCAACTTCAGGATATTGTACATTTCTTGGTGGGAACCTAGTGACATGGCGGAGTAAGAAGCAATCGGTTGTTGCAAGATCAAGTGCGGAAGCAGAGTTTAGAGCTATGGCTCATGGAGTTTGTGAATTGCTATGGCTCAAAATAATACTTGATGATCTTAAAATCAAGTGGGAAGGACCTATGAAACTCTATTGCGACAACAAGTCTGCCATCAACATTGCACACAATCCAGTGCAACATGATCGCACAAAGCACATCGAAGTTGATAGACATTTTATTAAAGAAAAGCTGGACAGTGGCATGATTTGCACTCCATATGTAGCATCAAATAATCAATTGGCAGATGTCTTAACTAAGGGAATGCCAACTTCCAACTTTGAAGACATTACATGCAAGATGGGAATGGAAAATATCTATTCACCATCTTGAGGGGGAGTGTTGAGATCTAGAATATCTTTTTCTATGTATATCCCATGATTTCTGCTATATCCCATGATTTCTGCTCTATTTTAGGATAGAATAATTTACTCCTAATGTATTTTAGGATAGAATAAATTAGCTCCTAATTTTTAGGAAATTACAGATTTCATGGAATTGACAAAAGTCAAATTCCACTTGTATAAATGTTGTACAGAGTCTGGAACAAAAGATATGACAGAACAATTCAGTTCTTCTTTTTGTTCAAACTGTTATTTGCAAATCCTTTCTGGCCATTAGCTTTGCTGGAGATCGATTTTATACTTATCATTGTCCCAATTCTATGACTCAGTAGTTGAAGAGTTGTACAATTGGATTTTCTTTTTTTGCCAGAGTTGCCATTTTTTATCTCTAGTAAAGAATTCCTTGATACTTGATTGCCAATCATGCCTAGATGGTACAGATTCCTAATTATCATACTTGACTTCCAATTGGATATCCTAACTTTCCTGTTACTCAGAATTTGATTTAATTTCCCTGTCAGACAAGTCTACTAATATTTGTGACTGAAATTTGTTTATTTGTGACAAGAATTTGTTTAATTTGTGACAGAAATTTGTTTAATTTCCCTGTCAGACAAGAATTTGTTTATTTGTAACTGAAATCGTTTCTTGGATGTTTAGGTAATATTGGCCACTAATATTGCTGAGACATCGGTGACAATACCTGGGATCAGATATGTTATTGATCCTGGTGTGGTCAAGGCCCGAATCTATGACGCTGATGCAGGAATAGAATCTTTGGATATTGTGAAAACCTCAAAAGCACAGGCTCTTCAAAGGAGGTTGGCTGTTAAAGAATTTATTTGGGCCTATATGGATGTGTATATATATATATGCTTTGCATTTTGAGGGTGTGTGTGTGCATTTTTTTTTTAATTTCTGCCACAAAAGGCATTTCTTGAGGGATGGGGAATTGTTTGAGAACTTCATTTTAGTTTTTCCTTTTGTTAGCTGCCAGCAAAGATCTCTATGTCTCTCTCCAATCTGTTTCTCGAGGTAGGGCATAGGGGGTTAGAAAATGAATGTTAGAAAGACAAATCCATTGTGGATTAGTACAACGGAATATGGTTGTGGCCAAAAATTATGGTTTCATCAACAAGCAAAAGTTGTTATTGGAAGAACACTACAATTGGCAAAGGTAAATGTGCTAAAAATGTTAACTGGATGGGATGCTGAAATAGTAATATAAAGATCTTTTAACTACTATAGTTCCTTATCCTACTGTCATTCAAACTTTCATCCTCTGTTCTTGCAACTGTAGTACTTGATTGAGCAGTCTCAGATTCTCAGAACTTGAGTTCTCCGTTCTTTTTCTCCCACCGTTACTATCTGTTCCCAGGTTCAGTTCCTGCCATCTTTTCTTGCTTTCTCATCAATATTGCAAATGGGCAACAGATTTGTATTTACAGGCCCAGGTGACCTTCCTCCATTTATTGGTGAATTTTTTATTTTTTATTTTTAAAATCAATGCGGTTGGGAGCAGTCCTCCATATTGTTACCCACTGGAGCTCTGGTGAAACTGTTTGGTGTGCTCATCTGATTCTCTTTGAAAGGACTCCAGAGTGATGACCTGTGTTATGCATTGTGATTATCGTCTTTCGTGTGTCAATGATTATAGCTCTATGGTTTTACCGATTAATAGGGGATTTTGACATCTAAGAAGCTATACTGCAGTGGACGTGCAGGCCGTGAAGGACCTGGGAAATGCTACCGTCTCTATCCAGAGTCTGAATTTGATAAATTTGAAGATTCTACGACACCAGAAATCAAAAGATGTGACCTCTCAAATGTTATTTTGCAGCTCAAGGCTTTGGGAATTGATGATATTGCAGGGTTTGACTTCATTGACAAACCAAACAGGTAATTGTCAGATTAAAGGATAATATGGCAGTTTGCTCTAGTAGATAATTGGTTTACAAGGAGCTAGAATGCTACAACGTACTAAAAGTTTCCCTGAGAAGCAGCAATCCTTTATTTTATGCATCTCTGAGTTTTTGAATTATTCATCATTGTAAGTAGGTATCTGTATTGCACTGATTGGATTATTAGCTCCATCATTTTGGCTTCACAAAGATACTGCTTATTAGCAGCATGACATTAATTAGGTCTCTACTGGTCAAGGTATAGCTAGCTAACTAAATGTTTCAAGAACATATCAAAGAAGTCTGTGGCTTTCTTATTTACATTGTTCTTATGCTTGTAGGTGTGTTTGTTCAGCACATGATTTACCAGATTCACTTTGTTTCACATTCTGTCTGAAATTTCTTTGAGGGTTTCTAGTTCTAAAATGTTGATTTGTGGAATGATTATGCTCCGCAATGAGTTTGGTCGGCATGTTATTTGTTTATGAGTAAGAAAGAAAAAAGAAATCTGTATTACGTTTAAGGACTTTTCAATAGATTTCCATGATGATTTTTTTTTTTTACAGGACTGCAATAATTAGATCCCTGGAGTCATTATTCTTATTAGGTGCTTTAACGGAAGAAAGTAAACTCACTGATATAGTTGGACACCAAATGGCGAGGCTGCCGCTAGAACCTGTGTATTCTAAGGCTCTCATTCTTTCAAGTCAGCTCAATTGCTTGGAAGAAATGTTGATTGTTGTTGCAATGCTTTCTGTGGAATCTATATTTTATGCTCCTCGTGAAAAGTTGGAAGAGGTACATTTCTGTTCCTTTACATTTGTGTAATCTAACTGTTGAACCAGCACCCTACGAAAAGGGTATTTTCTAGGTCCAATTTGCTTGGATGTAAAAAACTGACAACAGGCAACAGGATAAAAAGTATTTTTGTCTGGTCTATTTGCATTAGCAAACAGAACAGGTAAGAATTATGCATGCTGTGCAACAAAATAGTTCATAATAATTTGAAATTGCTTAATCAAAATGGTAAGGCAAGGCACCTTTGAGTTTGTAATGGCTTTGTCAAGTACCAGAATATGTAGATGATTTTATCAAAATTTATTTTCGTCTTCTGGGACTAAAGAAAATGATATTTCTTTTTCAAAAGAGATGCACAAAAAATAAAAGGATTTTGGATTCTTTTGATTTCATATATTGGTTAAACTGGCTGTACTAAGGTTTTGTTGACATCTATGTCCCTTTTTGTTCATTGGCCATTATAATTTGCTCATGATCTGTTTATGCTTTGATGAGGATAGCTATATAATTTTCTGCAAAGAATTTGGTGATGCTGTCTTTGTTGCAAAATTTAGAGGAATGTATGTATGGCTTCCGCCACCTTTGTGGCATTTAGATTTCATCTACTCTTCCATAAATATGTAGAGTTCTAGGACTTCACTGATTTACTTAAGTCCCTGCATTATGTTACATTTGATGACAGTTTTAAATTTGTCGTCAGCAAATGTTGCATCATCTTGTAAGACTTGAAATTGACTGAACTACGGAAAAAAATCTACTTTCTCTGTATGGCTTCTGTACTAAATTGTCTATGGTGGCACAAAATCGGAAGCCACCAGTGAACGCCTCAAGGTATCACAGTCAACAGATTGAAGAGTTACATGATTATCCTGCAGCCAAATTAAGGGCTTGCAGTTTGCAGTACTTTTGCTTACAAGCTATTTTCACTTTTAGGTCTTCCTGACGATTGCATCTTCTGCGTATTTCATTGTTCGATTTTGCCTCCATTTGCAAATATAATAACCTGAATTGATCCTTCTTTCTCTTGTGTAGTCACGAGCTGCATTGAGGTGCTTCTCAAGTCCAGAGGGGGATCATTTAACTTTGTTAAATGTCTTTCATGCTTCTAATGAATTCGTGGTAAAGAACAAGTTGACCCACAGTAAAGAAAAAGCTGAGAAGAACCTAAGGAAATGGTGCAAGGATAATTTCATTAACAGCCGGTCCTTGAGGCATGCTCGGGATGTTCACAGGTTAGTACATGTCTCTTTTCCGATGCTGGAAGGAAAATTAAGTACCTTCAATGTACTCCTGGTTCAAATTTACTTATCTTTTGTATTGAAGGAGTTGCTTCAGTAGACTAATTTACCTAGCATAGAAACCTTTGTTGCTTTTCTTCTTGACAAGTAAACAAGCTTTTCATTTTCTTGGTCTACTATTATGTATATTAATATTCTTGCTGCCATCTTCTTGTTTGCTGTTATCTAGATTTATTTGCCACTTTCCGCTTTACATGTAAATATTCTTGCATGTCCTTAATGATTTCCATTTGCAGTCAAATACAGAGAAATGTTGAACAAATGGGGCTTCGCATCACTTCATGTGGAGATGACATGCTTGTATTCCGCAGATGTCTAGCTGCTTCCTTTTTTCTTAATGCAGCTTTAAAGCAGCCAGATGGTATGTACAGGTAGGGGATTAAATATTGGCTCACAGATCAACCAGTAATAAAATCCTAGTATCCTTTTCATGTTTCTGTTGAATATCTAGTCAATCTTTTTCCCTAATGCCTCTCTTATCCTATATTAATGCATAGGATTTTGTCAAGCGGTCTGATGGTCCAAATTCACCCTTCTTCTATCTTATTCCGGAGTAAACCAGAGTGTATCATTTTCGATAAATTAGTGCGAACCAATAATAATTACATTCGCAACATCTGTAGGATAGATTACTTGTGGTTACCTGAGTTGGCTCCACAATGCTATGGCTTGCAGTAATAGAGCTTTTGATACCCTAAGGTAAAATTATATCTTTTATCATACTCTGTTGCTCATACAACTACTGCTTGAGCATTATTACACTTGTTACCATGAAATTGTGAATGCTTATATCTTGGGTTCAATGTTGACACAATGAAGTTGTTTGTTGCTGATAAGTGAGCTGGAAGATTTGGTTCTATGGTTATTTGTGGCTTCATTTTGTGTTCGTTAAGCATAAAGGTTTGTGTTACTGGAAATATTACTACCATCTATTTAATCCTAATGGGATGTTAAATTGTCTCCTGAAATGACTAACGGTTGCACCAAAGAGTGAGGCATGTTGCTTTCTAAACTGTTAATTGAGGGGTGCTGGATCTGGATTTATGTGGTTGTTTAGATAGAGGTCTGCTTTGTGTGAAAGAGGCACTAGAGAGAGAGAGAGAGGTTTTGGTTCAAGACTTTTTGGTTATTCCATATGTTTGACATACACATGCATGTATTTGTACGTGTCTTCATACTTATATCTGTATTGTCCTTTTGCGTGTACTTGTATATAGTCCTTACACATCATCATGTGCACCTCCCTTTGTATAGGGTTGTGTTTTTGGTCTCTTCACCGTCCCTACGCTTCTATATCAGTTATTTTTTCATGTATTACATTATATCTCATCTTATGCATGACCTTTATATTTAATTGTGCATTGATAGACCTACTGCCTATTCTTTCATTTCATACCAAATAGATATCTTGGCACCTATGACGTGTCCTCAACAAAAGTAAAGGGAAAACTACTGGCTAATATGAGGACTTCTCTGTTGGTGTCACTTTAATTACACAACTGATGTACCTTTTTGATCCATTTACTCCAGGATGTTGCATGGGTCTCAACTTTGAATGTAGCCAAACTACCATTTCGTGACCTAAGGGTTCTCTGTCTCTAAAGCAAACTATACGCTCTAGTATAGTCCTCAAGTACAACAAGAACGTAAACGTGTTTCTCTGCAAATCATGCTGCCAGTCTTTGGCAGATCGAGGTCTCCTAGCATGAATCGTCTAGTGTGAAGGTTTGAGATATTTACAAGTTTCTGATGGCCTGGAGCCCTAGACTAGAATTTTGTGGACACTATATTCTCCCATGGTAAGTTCCTACTTACTTGGAAGCTCGAGTTAAAATGATTGAAAATGCCCTAAGCTGTGTAGAAATTCTCTTTTGGGCTTTAATGCTTCCTGCCATCATCAAATTACTTTGATGTATGCAAATTTCGACTCAGATGATCTACTCTTTTTGTAGAATTTTATGGGCAAGGAAATATATTGGTTATAGACATTATCTAGTTTCTCTTTCCTGCATTGTCTGCAGTTCTGCATACTGGAGTCTCGCGCTAATTTCTTATCAGCTATCTGCCTGTTTTATCATTCACATTTCATTTTGTAGGTTCTGGATGGAAGGAGTACAAAAAACTCGAGGCCTCTCCTACCTGCAAGATCTCAAGTGCAGTAACTTTACCAAGACCTGAATGTGGTTTTTTAAATGGACTTGCATACTGCCCCCCTTGGCTTCAGACCTGTCACAGTGGCATCATATTTGTTCACAATTTGTGGAGACAATAATGCTATTAATGTATCATACTCTGAGGAACTACATGAAACCACGAGGTTCTTGAACTTGGCAATTCAGAACTCGTTTGCACCATCTTAACATTTTCCATGTATACTACTCTCTTCTAAACATTAATTGATCATGAATTTCACATTAACTGAACACTAATATTACCTGATCCCATAATCGGATTTGTGCCTATTGTAAATCCTTTTTAAATTCAACCACTTCCCATACTATCTAATTATGCCTGTTGCTAAGTAAGTTATTGAATTAGTTAATTATCATATTAGCATCTGGTATAAAAATAACATTTTTCTTTGACAAAGATGTACAATACTATCTAGTCAATTAATAATGATAGAAGTAATGCGTATACTACATTGTACAACTTCATTGATAGCAGAGTTACAATTTTACTAGGTTGTGAGTACTAGATATATGTTAACAATAGTTAATGCATAGTTGACGTAGAATTAGTGTCCTAAGGCTTACTTCAAATTTCTTAAAAATCTAATTATAACTACGAAATATTAATTGGGTTGGTATTGAGTATTGGTTAGATTAGTGATATTAGGGATCTTATGAGTAAATTGATTATATATACTTCCTCCGTCCCACTTTAATAGTCCTGTTTCTTTTTTCACACAGTTTAAGAAAAAGTACTTAACTTTGTTGGAAAAGTAAATTTAGATTGCTATTTTCCTAAAATACCCTCACATTAAATATGGTACAACTTTATGGGAACTTGAATTGATGGTAAAAAAAGAATCAACTCTCATTAATGGGGTAGGTTTATAGTAATAACTACTTACATTGAATAAGGGTATTTTAGGAAAATTAAAATACAACTACATTCTTCAATTGGAAAGTGGATTACAATTTGGGACAGATGAAAAAGGAATACAGGACTATCAAAGTGGGACGGAGGGAGTAATAATTAAGCACTATTAGTGCTAAAAAGATTAGATATATTGTCGATTTGTGGTAGCAGGCGGACAGTTAGGTGGAAGAACATCATAGATCGCCAAATCAGGCTAGAGAGTCTTTACCAATTTGTGTACTGGAAATTTTATAATGACAACAGCCTTTAAAGTAGTGAAAATGAGATCTAGTGGCAACTCAGAATTATTGGTAAAACGAAAATCTGCAGGCAAGTCTAGCTGATCAAGTAGCACAGGTTCAACACAACACAATGAGAGTACTTGGGCATGATTTGCTTGGATATGGAACTAACTCAAAGTGAAAGTTGTACAATAAAAGTAAATGTAGAATCCTCTTTCTCTAAGTTTCTTAATTAGCTAGCTCTAGGAATGGAGATGTGTGACCCGGAGGATATCAATGGAAACATCACAATCCTTGGAGAACTGAGTACAACTTCTTGTTCTTTGGACATGGATGTTGTCTCCATTCCTTCTTTTTTTGTGTATGTGATGAAATAAGTCTGTTTGGTGTTTCTTTATATAGACAAAAGGCGTGGGTATAATTGGATAGTGGTTTTTATGTAACAACAAATAAGGGCATTAGACTTGTGAATTTTTTGTTAGAAACGACTATCAAACAGTGATTGTACTCTAATATGACTAAGGAAAATATGAAGATGACAAACACTGCAATTCTGTGATTCTAAGAGTTGTAGACACTTTTCAAGTACTAATTTTTTAAGTATATTAGTATTATTTTATCTCTTTATCCCTATTTTTGAGAAATTTACATTACTAATTTGTAGATACATTCCCCATTATTTAAAATCCCAGACCATACACGTAATAATTGGTTCCGTTTGGCAAGTGAGTTTTTTAAATATTTGTTTAAAACTTTATTATAACTTTCTGTAGAAGTTGTAGAAAAAATTTTGTAGTGTGTAAATTTTTGAATATTTTGAAGTATATAGTTTAAAAACTTTGAGAAGTTTTTTGAAATTATTGTAGTTAAAGTTGTTAAAAAACTTGTAACAGACAAATTTGACCAAAGCCTTGCTTGCCAAACAAGGCCATAATGTTGGAAGGAGTTTTATATATGTGGGTAAACTTTCAAAGTTACAGAAGTATATGTGTCTGTCATCTAACTATTATTTTGTACCTAAACTATCTTATTAATCTCCCAACTGAACGTTATTCACATCTGTATCCTTAAACACAATCTCACCCATTACCCGTGTTTTAAGATCTCATGGACTAGAGTTATATGATTTTCTTTTTCAGAATCACATTGTGATGCTATTATAATTATACTTATTTGGATTTGGACATGAAAGTGATAAGAAATGAGAAATGAATTTGGTACATAAGAAATGAAGAATTTGTCACTCTAGCCAATAAAGTTTACAAATTTAACCCAAGTATATCAGATTCACTTTACCAATATTAATCTTGTATAATTGTCCATAGAATTGGGGAGTAGTAAAACAAAAGTCTACAAACTTGAGCTTATAAGTATACTGTGTATCTATGATGAATCTAACTTAGCAAATCTCTTGACTATGTTCACAAAGTGCAATTGACAAATCCCTGTCCATCCCAATGACTTGCATGTCATTTTGCCATATCTACATTTAGAATTGTAGCAGTCTCTACTACACCACAACAAAATAATATATATATTGAAAACTTCAGATAAATTGCTTCAGAAATTCTGTAGCCACAAGCCTTCCTCGTGTGTTCACAGACAATTTCAGTTCACTTATCTCTTTATCAATATCCTGCAGTTCAAGGAAAGTAAAAAGTTTAGACAAGACTTTCTAACTAGCAACTGCATGGTTTTTGTTGAACTGGACATAGGTTGAAAGAACTTCAAGCACAAGCAAAAACTAATAAAAATGAGATCCACATTGCTAAGATAATCATTAGTCATTAATAAAATCTGCACAGGAACAGCATCTCCTTTTCCGAATTTTGTTACGAAATGATCACTTGTTTCATAGTACTCTACAACTCAGAAATAATCCCAGTATTAATAATATCTGGTTCTTTACACAATCAGCACACTTTCTTTCTAATTGGTGCCAAGTACCTAAGAACCAATGACAAACTTTAGCATGCTTAGCCCGTTTATTATTCTCAGCAGCTGCAAAGAAACAAAATGAGCGGCCAAGTGCGCTAGATTCTGAAATTGAAGGAACTAAGTGAAACAAACCCAAAAAGAAAGTTCATATGGAACCATCTATGGATGAACTTGAAAGGGTATGTAAAAGAGTGAACAAATAGTGGCTTGATTAAACCCCCAAAAAAAAAAAAAAATGGTGTGCTAAAGATGCAGATAATTGATTATTTTTGAAGATCCATAAGTGAAGGATCAACACATAATGAATGTCTTTGTTCCCAAGTTGAAACCGTGAGGTCAAGGTAGCATAACAAAATAATACCTAACTACACTACTTTTCATGTTACTGATCTAGCCAGTGACATCAATTGGAACAAGATTTAAAGAAGCAAAAGTGTTCGAACCTCGTGTGTAGTCTCTAACCCCTAGAATTTATTAAGCACCAGAAGCAAGTGTTCTAAGAAACCACATTCCCCTCATAAATGATATATCAAGAATGTTAATTTAACTTGAATACAAATGGTATTCACCAATAGCCTAATCTGACATATTTCTGAGCACTTTTGATGTGTAGCAGAAATTCCTTCTCCAGTAAAGAGGAAGATATTATCAACTTGAAATTGAAATTCTGATTGATATATTTAATTCCTTGGTTGCCAATGAACAGCTACAAGTTTTCTATCTATTTTAACTTTTGTAAAACTACAGGCAGATTATCAACATCTAAACTCAGTAAAATCTTACCTCCATGAACTGAACAATAAAATCTATGAGTCTCTGTTTTTGCATCTCCTCACAGTGATAATTTGTGATGAGGAAACTTATGTCGTAGCCCTGAAATGAGCCATTTGAAAGCTTAAAGCCTCTGAATCAAAAGATATTGCCATGTATATATTGTTAGAAGCAAATTAGGTAGAAACAATATGCAACTTTACAGCAGTAAAGCCGGCTCATTTGTAAAAGGAAACACCAATCTTTTTTACTATTGATTGTGCCAAAATTGAAAAAGAACTAGGAATATGAACTAAAATCTCACATCACCATATTGACTCAAATAATAGAGATGAAAATTGTTAGGATGGCAAAGAATGTCCACCTCTACATTAAACTACTCAGCATAGTATCTTAGATCACCATATTACGGAAAATGAAACAGAATGAACACATACAAGGCCATAGATTGACCTACTAAATGTATCATCATTGTACAAAATTTTCTACTAAATGTGCTTATCATTGTAAAACATTTTTCTAATTCTTGATTACATCTCTCAATACTTACTAAAGAGGAAATGGAAACAAATAAAATTTGACCAGAGAACAATTGCGGATGAAAAATATGATTTGACGAAGTTGAATTAAGATGTTTGAAATTTTGAGAAAGAAAGTAGATAATGGCTTTATCTGTCACTGCAATCCTCTATTTTACAAGGTCAAGTAACAGCATGATTAAAAGATATTGCCCCAGTTTTATTTACCAGAAAAACACAAATGTATTTCAATGTGATGAAAATTTTCCATTCAAGCACTTTTGCACTATGGCCATCCTTGGCAGAAAAGTTAATAGATGTTTCCATGTCACGGAGGCAAACTCAATATTGCCAAGTGGTCGCCAAATTTACCTGGTTCTAATACCTAATTATGTGCATCTTATGTCATGGGACCATAAAGATGCTCATGCTTCCTATTTAGGTGAAAATGTCATATCAGCAAAGATCTACACTGACAAGTCCAACTATATCGTCGTACCACAATATGAGGCTCCAAATGAAAATACAGCATTGCAATTATTTTAGAGGAAGATGTTTCCATGTTTGACTGCCTAAATGCATTTAAAGAAAAAAAAAACATATATTTCACATCAATTTATGGATGATTGTGGAGTAAATCTTCTTTAATTGAAGCCAATGAAATTTAGTTTCAAAGCTTCTTACACTTTCAGAATAAATGTAAAAAGACTTACAATCGCCTTAAATTGATTCTTGGAATAAGAAGGGCAGTTCTGGAGTACCAGGAAACAATACGCATAAAAGCATGCATCAGGAGACTTAAACCCATTCAGTGGAGGCTCCAGAAAGAAAGGCAAACATCAAACGTGATCGAAAAGCATGAGAATAGTTTTTAGATTCAAATCCAAATCATAGAAGCTTCCTTTTGTGGCTAGCCACATTTAATATGCATTTAGATTTTAGAGTTTGGAAAGCACATGAATTATCTTTTAGAGCTCAATCCAACTCAAGAACAATTAGGAAGCAAAAGAAAATACAGAAGTCCTCTTCTGAAGTAACATGAGCACTTAATGCACTTAATATCTATCACATTTTGCTAAAGGCCAATAAGTCTCACTTTTGACAAAAACTTTCAAGTTATCAAAACTGCCATAAGAAAATTTTCACATTATACCACTTTCCTAGGGGCAATCGCATTTACAATCTCATAATTTGGTATTACGATGGATCATTTCTAGAACTACACAACTCACACTACATTATAACATTGTGTTGATATCCATTTCACAAATTTCCAGTCAGAACTTAACAGGTAGTCTTTTGGGACAGGTATGCAGTTAATAGGCCTTATGCCTTTGATGACCTATGGACTTGTAACAAGTTTGGTAACACAGAGAATCAGTCAAACTCCAAAGATAGAACTTATAGGTAAAATCCAGATTAATATCAGCTGATCATATATTTTGCCATACATACCTGCACAGGCTTCCTCCTTAGTACCTGAAATGCCTCTGCTCTCATTGACAAAAATCTAAGGAATTTCTTTGTCAAAATGTTTTCAAGTTCATCTGCTTGCTTCACCTGTGCCCCAAAAATTTAAAAGAACAAAATAAGAAAAGGAAAAGAAATCCCTTTCTCACTCCCTCCATCAAGGTTTGAGCCTAGCATTTTGGGAGCATTTTTTTTTATTATTAAAACTGTGAAGTTGCATAATTTTACTGCATTTTGGACTTGCACCCGGGTAACATAGCCACAAATAATCACACGGAGGGAATTGTTTTCTTGTACCTAAACAAGGTGGGGCCATGGTACTCTCTTAGTTCAGTCAAGATGTTAACCGACAAAGTAGCCTGTTTTTCTCCTATGTATTCCCACATATTAGTTGGGTTCATGCACTCTGTTGGTGCATCAACGTCATTTTTTGTAATAGAAAATTCAATGTGTAAATATATTGGGGGTAGAAGTGGAAATTGAAAGTGAAACTCTCTACCATATTTCGAAGTGGCAACTATTTTCCAACATATCCAAAAGAAAGCATTATAGATTCAATAAAAGAGAGACAGTATCGAGTTTTAGCATAAACAGGTATTTAGTTAACATGTGCTCATTTTCGCGGATGATCACCTAAACAAAGCCATTTCCACTCACTGGGTATTTGAAATGCACTTTTAAAAGTATATTCTGCGGCTGAAATGATTCTCATGCATAACTATATGTAGAAACTGGTAATATAAGTACTTAGCTCCTAATATTTTGATAGCTTAAGCCTTACTGAAATCTTGATGCTTGAAATGGGTACTTGTATGTGTTACTTTACCAATCCCAGAAAAAGACAGTTTACAATTCCTCACCCATCACCAAGAAGAAGGAAAAGAATAGAAAAAGTCCTACAGAACTAGATAAAAGCACAAAGAAAGAGGAAGGCTATCTGTGGTTCAACAAAGAGGAAGGCTGTTGCAAGGGTCAGTGGTTCTTCATGTTCCTAACATTTCAAAATTTTCTGACAGTATGTGCAAATGTGTTATACAACAGCATTACAACAAATGTGATGTCATGCTTATAAATAAGTGAGGAACTTACCTTAAGGCTTATACGTAGAGAATTAATTGATGTTTCTATCAAGCACTTTTCAGCCTCATTTCTACATATTACAACCTGAAAGATGACAATCTGACAGCATTAGGACTGTGGATAAGAAAATCAAAGTGTTCAAAGCCTCCAAAGTTATGGTATTTTGAAGGGAGATTAATAAATAACAAAACACTCTTTGTTACAATAACAAAAGACCTTTTAAGTGTTACAAAAGACCTTTTAAGTGTTTTAGACATCTTTCAAACCAAGTTTTTACATTCTAACGTTTTGGAACAAGATAAGAACAGAACATGCAGTAGCCAATGGAATTCCACTCCGACAAAGCACAGGAAACAAAGACCCTACCAATTTCTTAAGCAACTTTGTCCTAGAAGCACCCAAGACAAGGGGCAATGATAATGGAATGTTAAGATGTAGAGCATAGATAAGATATGGATATAGCATGACATCAACAAATAGACAACATCTTGTTTTTTGGTTTTAAAATAGAATATGGCATGTTCTAACAATATTTTACGCAATGAAACTGATGAATAAAAGAAAGAAAGAAGCAAAGAAAGAGAGCTGTTCATGTTCAGAGAAATTAACACCAATGTACACATCCATATTTCAATCCAAGAGGGCAATTCAGGAATAAAATGCAGCATGAGAACAAGGAATTGCAGACTCCATAGGTCCTTAGCCACTCTATCATGGAGGGATAACAAGAACATTTCTGATATTGAAGTTTAGTCACTTTTGACAATTAAACTACTTGAGGTAGTTGCTGTCCCATTACTTTCATTAGAAAGTGACCCAAAAAGTTCCATCAGATGCCTCAACATGTACAGGCACCACAGCAACAGATCTCATATGAAAATAAATGCTGCTACATTTGGACAAATTTCCAACTCAGCATTTTGAAAGGGAAGGGGAGGGGGAAAGCATGAGTCCACACACAGCACTTTAGACATCGTTAGACATCAAAAATCACTAAAACCACTAACAAGGAGACAAAAAATATTAAGAAAGATGTGAGTGAAACAGTCCTTACAGAATTAAGCAGAAGTTCTGGGCTAGTCCTGAAAATAAATTAAAAAATGTAAAGTTATACAAATCTCATGAATGTAATTAGTCATTTATGCTAGAAAAGTACCAGACAGTAAATTGTCATCACAGAAAAGACACATAGAAGGTCTAAAATAGCCTACATGATAATCATGCGCAAAATATAGCAGAAGAGACCAATGACTTAACCACCTTCAGTCACCAGACACACCCATGCCAAAGCATCAATAAGATCAGCATGCTACTTGGAATAGCTACCATAAAATTCTAAAATAGATGTTGATACAACACTAAAAAACTGGCACAATCAGACGATTCTTACATCTTCCCGCTTGTTCACTACTGAAGGACCTGAAGTGAGGATTATACTACTAATTAAGAATTTCACTAATGGACCAAGCCAGCAAAACTATATGTTTTACATCCCATGCTCCAGCCAGAGTCAGAATAGAATCCAAAGAATATAGTTAATATTTCTATAAGATGCAATTGCAATCCTTGGCACCTAAGAATGGCATCAACATGTTGACTTAACCTCCTACTCAAAGTGCATACTGTTTGTCATATGGGCCACATTTTTTTTTTCAAACTCAGATAAAAGAAAAGCATATCAGAAGCATCTTGAGACCATCAAAAGATTCACAAGAATTTTCAAGTCATATCAACTCTAGGAATTACAAGAGTATACAAACCCAGATATTTTATAAGTTTCAACTCTATCAGAAATATAGCACTTGATTAGAAAAAAAGAGACTGCTGCCAATCCTAACTATGAAGAACATACAAGATCACTACAAACCGGACCAGCATGCAAGAACTTAACCTTTTTGTAATCTAACTCGCATGCTATATTTGTCAATTATCACAAAATTGAAAGTTTAGAATTTAATAAGCATAGCGATTGAAACTAACTAATGTGACAACAGTGAAGAGCAACATACTTCAGTTCAACTTCAGGTTTGTTATGTCTTTCAACTTCTTGACAAGGGAAGTTCTGCAGTCAGTTTTTGCCAGGACAAAGGAAATCATCAGAAGGCACCACTTCTCATCAAAGAAAACATGGCAATATTATAGTGGATAAGATATCATCTTTATGTAAAGTAACAATGCCAAGATTCAGATTCTATCTGTTTCCGATCATATTCTGTGATTTCAATCAGAAAAGTATATTAAATAAAAAATATGAAGTTGTTTTTGAATTGTTAGAGACTCAGAGGCAAAAGTTCAGCCAAACTTGTATCTGACAAAAGTTAGAAGACACAACATTTAACATCATGTTAGCTGGTTCAATGCATTGCTACAATCTGTACTGTGTATTACGGCGTTAGAGAGACAGAGATTTGTCCTGCATAGAACTTCCTTGAAAGCAGCATTTGATACGTACTTGTAGACACATGGCAGCTTCAAGAGTGTTCCTTATGCAAGTCAGATACAACCTTAACATGTTTGCCTGAAGGATTTCCAAAAAAATGTAAAAACCACAGTTCATGCCATACACAAGTGAGGTCCAGATTAGACTTTAACCAAGTAGCATAAGATAACTGCAGAGAAACTTCCAAACACACTTATTATTTCAAGAGATAGTGACAGGGGAAGAAAATTGAGAAGTACCATATTGAGGTTTATGATAAAAATTCTAAAACCATATCCTTAGAATGATGATTCTTCCTTAAAGTTTCATTCGACACACAACATTAGCAACTCTTTTTTTACCTTGATTTACAATTACATGGATGAAGGAAAATATATATATATATATATTATTTTCTCTTCCTTCTTTTTCTTTTTAATTTTTCTTTTTCTTAGAGCAGTGGTTTCAGAATTTCAATTTCAGGGCCTCTACTGTACAGAAAAAACAAATGTAATCAATTTCGCCTCAAAACATTATGATGAGATGAAATAACCAAAAACTGGAGTAGTTTTTTTGTAAAAATCAATGATAAATTAAAGAAAGTACAACCTAATTATCTTCTTTAACCATAAAAGATATTTGTCTATCAGAAGCAATTTCTAGTAGGGGTGAGCATTCGGTGCAAATGCGGTAAATCGGTGCACTGAATTCGGTTTTTCGGTTATTGCACCTATAGAAATCTAAACCGTTTTCAATTACGAATTGGGCATTACCGAATTCATGCGGTACCCGATTTCAAATTCGAAAACGGTAATGAATTCGGTCTAACCGAATTCATCTATTATTTAAAAAAAAACCTGAAGCAAATTAAGAGAATATATAAACCAATCTTTATAGTTCAGCAACTACCAACCCCCGCAAGCCATTAGATGTTTCTCTTTTACACATTGCAGAAAATTCATATCCAGAATCCTAGGTACAACTTCTGGAGCCGTACTTTCACTAGATGTGCACCAGAGATTGAGAATCTCCACGGACAAGGAGGTAAAATTTTCATTTTAGCAAGTTTTTTCCTTTTTAATTTTTCTAACGGGTAAAAGGTGGAATTTTTCCCCAAGGCCTTAACTTTTAAAGGCTGCACAACTGGAGAGAGCTTCTTGTATATAAAATACAAAGCTTATGTTATATAACACCTAACCTAAACTACTACAACAGTTAGAGTTTGCAATTGGAAGCTCAGATTTCGTCCCCTTATCAATTCAGGATAACAAATTTCCTAGTCGATCTTGGCCCATTTTAATGCCAGAGACACAGAGCCAAAAACAGAGGAGCACTTACCCAAGTGAGCCAGAGATAAGCAGTGATGAACCAGCGATGAACTAGTGAGATCTTGGTGCTTCGTCTTCGACACTCGGCAGCGATGAACCAGCACGGCAGGACACAGCCGACAGGAGACGTAGAGCGCGGCGGACTGGCAGAGGCCGGAGAGGCAGAGAGCAGCTTCGATTTGGGAATTGGGACTTGGGACTTGGGAGTGTTAGTGCTGTGAAAGCCCTAGGTGACGGCAGTCACGGCACCATGCAATATTGCAAATTTGCAATGGTTGTTTTCTCATTTCAATTTTCATCAGCTGAAGAATGAAATCCGACTTTTTCCAAATGAAGTGATATTGTAATTTTTAATTTACAAATTGGGGCTCCTAAATTATAATACATTCATTATGCTCCTCAATGATTTAAAAATTATTACTAAATTGATCCCCAAATTTATTTATAATTGAACACATTACTTATGTTCAAATCATTTTGTGGTTTAATTGGCATTTATTTGATCACTTATGCCTAAAATCCTTGGTATATGATTTAAGAAACACATAAAAAGTGATTAATTTAAACTAATTTAGTTAGTAGTTACAATGAATTTATAATTTACAATGATTAATAATAAGTAATATTAGTTATAAACTTACAAATTACAATGAATCAATGATTAGTGATAAGTTACATTAGTTACAAACTTATAATTTATTTCAAATCAAAATAAAACTTATTTACTTGATTTGCAACTCACATGTATTCACTTACACTGGTTAGTTATTTTGTCTATACTTAAAGCCTTAAGATTAGTAAATAGATAATATGAACTTTTAACTTATTTGATCACTTATACCTACAATCCTTAGTCTATGATTTAAGGAACACATAAAAAGTGATTAATTTAAACTAGAATAAACCTTAGACTGTACAATGGTTAGTAATAATTTATGAATTTATAATTTACAATGATTAATAATAAGTAATATTAGTTACAAACTTACAAATTACAATGATTAGTGATAAGTTATGTTAGTTACAAACTTATAATTTATTTCAAATCAAAATTAAACTTATTTATTTACATATGTTATTGTGAAAGTCAATACACTAATACATTGATTTGCAATTCATATACATTCACTTACACTGCTTAGTTGTCTTATCTATACTTAAAGCCTTAAGATTAGTGAATATGTAATATAAATTTAGAGTACACTAATACTTGCAAGTTATAGATTACGCATTCAAATATTCAATAATTCAAACATGAATGATGTATCAAATTACCAATATCTAAATTCTAATTACTAATTATGTTTATTGTTTAATATTTAGTATTATACATATATGTATTAATTATTATCTAATTCTAGTCATGTTACTCATGTATAAAATAATAAGTATTATAGTTATCTTATATTGTAATGTATTACTATGCATTATTGTAGTCATATAACAATTAACAAATACTAAAATAATATAAATATATTGTACATTATTATATATTATTATTATTATAAATACATGATATGATGATAATATCATATACTAATTATTATTAATAGCATTTACCTATATAATATAATAAAGTATTAGTAGTATATACTAATACTAAATAGCATTTATCTATATATTATATAATTTTATATACCAATTTGGTAATTCAAATGCGGTAATGCGGTACCCGATTTCAATTACCGAATTTGAATGTGAAATCGGTTATTACCTAATTCATAATCTCATTACCTATTTCATACCATATTAGAATTCGGTGAATTTGGTACGTACCGAATTTGTACCAAATTACCAAATACCCGATTTCAAATTACCGAATTGAATTTGAAATCGGTTATGAATTCGGTAAGAACCGAATTTGCTCACCCCTAATTTCTAGACACATTGCCAACGTCATTTCTTTAATAACATTTCGGAGCTTGATTGTAGCACTGGAAATGCAAAAAGAAACCTAGAGTTTCACATTAATATCATATTCAACAGCACTAGCAATGATAAATTAAAAACAGTACAACCTAATTATCTTCTTTAACCATAAAAGATATTTGTCTATCAGAAGCAATTTCTAGACACATTGCCAACGTCATTTCTTTAATAACATCCAACAAAAGGACTCATAAAAACATATATTTTTGAATACCTACAGAAACAAAATTAATCACTGATCAGCACTATCTACACTATAAATTTCGGAGCTTGATTGTAGCACTGGAAATGCAAAAAGAAACCTAGAGTTTCACATTAATATCATATTCAACAGCACTAGCTTATGTAAATCACAACATCATACTAAACCAGGTGAAAAGTAATCTACTTCAAATAAGTCGAGAAATAAAATGTTAAATCATGAAAAGTCAAACACTCTTGTCATTTATTAATATAACAAGAAATATGTCAAAAAAACCAGGAGAAAATGGAAAAAAAATCCTCATAGATTTTCCTCTTTGTATTGATCCTCAACACTCGAAGATACAAAAGCCATTTGATTTACTGAGCCCCGAACTTCCCAAAAAATATTTAACTCACATCACATTGGCCAAATCCAAGCTTTAACTCACATAGAATTTAAACAGTCAAATAGTAGAATAGTTCCTAAACATGAAATTGGGAAAAAAAAAAAGAAAAAGAAAAAGCAGCGTTAGTTATAGATCAACTTTGATCAAGAACAATAGCAAAACTCACCGCCATTCTTCTATTATCTCCCCTTACAACAGAGAACTGAATTGGTTTCTGCAAAATCCACAAACAAAAAAATCAGAGCTTTTGCGCTCAAAAAACAAAAAATCAGCTTTTGCAAGTGCGTTTTAAGAGATTTTCATTGCATAAAGAAGAGTTTAGCGAGGAGATAGGAGAGAAAGGAAAATGGCGAATTGCCAATTGGGCCTTCAATTATGGCTGGAACAGATTCAGGACCCAATTTTCTTGTTTTTAGATTTTTAGTCCTTCGCTTGTTTCTAATTGGGCCCTATGAGTGCTTTAAAAAATTTTCATTTTTTAATCTTTAAAAGGGAAAATTATTCAAAACGTCTCTCACATTTTATAAAATAACTTTTTTCGTCCTCCACTTTTAAAAGTATAATTTTACGTCACTTACAAATTCATATTGATCAAATTTGGTCCCTACCTAGGTTTTCGACAAATTTTTAGTCAGAATTCAGCCTTGCATGTAATTATTTTTTAGGTGTAAAATTGTCAAATCAAAATTTACATAATCCATCTATAATCCCTAACCTTTCACAAAATGAATTATTTCGCCCCTTACATTCACAAAATAAATTTTTTCATCCCTCACATTTCACAAAATGAATTATTTCATCTCTCATCGACCATGTATACAAATAGTTTTTTTTTTAAAAATTCATGTATATATATCTATTTGATTTCACTTGAACAATATGAATAGTATGTAATATATCTTTATTTTATTTCACTTAAACAGACTAATTGTAGTTGTGCATATGCTATTCAATAGATATATACATGGGTTTAAATCTAATAATTTTGTTTTAAACTCATATATATTTATATTTAATTTCACCATGTAAATTTATTTAATATTTGTAACCTTTTCTATTTTGGTAATAATTCATTTATTAAGTTGTATAATAAGACCATCTAATTAATCAATGTTAATTCAAATTTTATACTCATGCTAACAAATTGCAATTTAAATCTGAAATTTTTACTTGCTACCTTTAAGACCAACAGTTGAATTTCTTACCTTATGATTATCTTAAAATTTAAAAGTGTCAATCACTTACTTCATTTTGTCATACTTTTCCTTTGTTTATTTTTTTTGTCCAAATTTAATTCGATATAAATGATTGATAATGTTTAGAATTAAATATCTTCTTTGTTTTCAATTTTTTGAGTAAAAGAAATGAACATGAGTAAAAAACTAATATTTTTTTTAAACCCCTATATATATCTATTTTAATTTCACTTGAACAGTACATTCAGGTAAAATCAAATAGAGATATATTACATGCTTTTATATTGTTTAGGTGAAATCAAATAGATATATATTAATTTTAAAAAAATTATTCGTACACATGATCAATGAGGGATGAAAAAAATTATTTTGTAAAATATGAGGAATAAAAAAAAATTATTTTGTGAAATGTGAGTGATGAAATAATTCATTTTGTGAAATGTGTGGGACTATGGATCAGATTATATAAACTTTGATTTGACAATTTTGTCCTTCAAAAATGATTACAAGCAAAGCACACGGTGGATTCCGATCAAAAACTAGTCGGAAACCTAGATAGGGACCAAATTTAACCAATGTGAATTTGTAAGGGACGTAAAAATATACTTTTAAAAGTGAGGGACACAAAAAGTCATTTTGTAAAATGTGAGGGATGTTTTAAACGATTTTCCCTCTTTAAAAATATCAAAGTACAATAATGATACAGATTTTGTAAGAAAATGCTTAAAAATACGGATAAGTACAATGAAATTATGCAAGATATTCCAGACTTATAGAAGTAAAAGTTAGTATATATAATTGTTATTTTGTTTTGCACAATGAAAGTTTAGAAGGCGAGAAAACTTGTCTCATTCCAAGGTCAACATAAGTCATTACGCACAAAGTAACTTGAAGTAGTTTTTGTATTAGCTTACAAACAGTGTTTTTAACTAATTGATGGATTTACTACATTAAAAAAAAGATGTAGAATAATTCTCAATAAGTTTAGTGTTTTCATTACATTGTAGAATTACTAGTCAAATTTTTAAGAACCAAAAAATCAATAATAGACATGGCATCACTTTTAAAAAACCAATTAAACATAACATGGTGTAACTTTTAAGAAAAAGTTCTTAATAGTACCATGTTTAATCAATAATTCACTATTCAACAATAAGTTTAATTAATAATCTTCTATATATTAACGGCGTATACACGATTAGTTTCAGATAAATGACAACTGTACAAAATTTGGATTTGAAATCTTATTTTTGCACGTGTCGTAAATCCAACCGCAATTACGTATACATTGACAGTATATAAAAGATTTACTCATAAATTTACTATTGTCTTTTTTAAGGTTTTTTGGTAAAGGATTTTCTTTGCTATTCCACAATGATATATTAGTCTTACAACAGCTAGTCCTTACGTCATTATTCCTGTGGACTGTGGTGCAACACTACAGAGGCGTATTGTTTTATATTTATCTCTTGCCGCTCTTTCTTAGAATTTCCATTAATTTTTTGCTTCTTTAACCAAAAGACCTCAGAGATATTTCACTACCAGTTTCTCTATTTTTCTTTCTTCACTCTTTCACCTCATTTACCGATGGAATATTCTTGTTCTGCAGTTTTTGCTATCATTCTTTTAACCTTTCTCTATATTTTAAATTCCCTGTTGATTTTTTTCTCTTTTTCTCGCACAATTTCAGTTTAGTTGGGTTGTATAATGGTTTTCGCTTGTGATTTTGATTTGGAGTACTGTTAAGAATTGAATTTCATGGGAAATTATTTTTAGGGTACAATGTGTGATGAATAGATCCTATTCTGTTCGCCTATATACATACAAAATGCACAACTTCAATGCATTTGTATATAGTCTATATTAGTCTTCTAAATGCATTATGTGACATTTTTGGTTTAGCTTTAGTATCCATGTATAAGTACACTAGCATGGACTGGCTGTGTGTGGGCCACCAAAGGTGATGCATTTGTAGTTTTGGAATTGGTTATGCAATGAGTCATGTTCTTAACTTTTAGTTATCTAACTACTATATAAAAACCTAAGAATAACTTCACCAAGAAGTGCCATGTGGACAACTTAAACTGATTTGGCATTCTTTGATTGATTTGTTGTTTTAACACTACCTTCACAAACAATTGTCATCTGCAATTGATCGCTTGACATCTTTGATTGGTTTGTTGTTTTATGGTGGGACATGTGTCTTTGGTATGTATTTAACCATGGAAGGTTGTTTTAGTAATATAAGTATTTGGTTGAAATTAGTGATGTATATGGTACAAATATATACAACTTTCAGTAATTTTCTATTGACATTTTTAACCCTTACATTAATTTACCACTCAATTAAATGAGTTGAGTTTGTGGGTATTGAAATCAAGATTAAATTATGCTCTGATGCTATCTCACTCTTACAACATGAGTGGAAGCTTTAATTGTCTGCATTATTTTGTTTGGGTTTTTTTGATTTCTTCGGTTTCATATTCTTTTGGTGTTCCTTAGTCTTTCATATGTATTAGAATGCTATGTAAAGGATTCATTCCAACGTTCTTCTAGCAAGCATACTTTGTGGTTTCAATTTAAGTTGGTTCCATCTTTAATTTTGCTTTCAAAGATTACAAGGAAATTGGTGATTTTGATTAAATGTTTGCTATTAGAAATTCAGTAGTTTGTTGTATCTTGTTAATGCATCGTTAGTTTAATTCCTTATAGCCAAAATTTTAACTTTTTCTTTCATGGGATATTTGTAAAAATAGTTTTAGAACTTCTTGGAGTAGTGATTCATCAGGAAATTTGATGAGACAGGTATGTCCGACAACTTTGCCTTTTAATTTTTCACTTTTTGTTTTTGTATATGTTTAATTGTATTGGATTTTAGTTTTGACTATAATAATGTTGTTGATTATTGTTTACTCTCTACAAGAGTTTTTCCCACCATACCATGCTGTCTATTGTATCAGATTTCAGTTTTGCCACCAATATTGTTATTGTTCTTTGTGGATTTGCCGTAAGAGTTTTTCCATTCTGACATGTGCTTGTGGTTAAGTATAGTACATTACTTAAGTATATTTTATCCTTTAATTATCCTTGTTTCTTGCTTGATGCGCTTTTACTATAAGAGATGTTGGATCAGCCAACTGAATTCAGTGTATGTGATTTTGCCTTATCTAGATTCGGTGTTTGTAAAATGGCTTTGATTAGAGAGTTCTCACCCGCTCAATATCTACTTAACTAGTGGTAGGAAATCTGATGTTTTGATATAATAATCCACTTCCATGTTATTACACGTAAACTTTGATGAATAGTTTATGACATTTTCTTTATTAATTATCATTCATGTGATAATATATTGATTCGCCTAATGTGCCACACCAATATACTGTTGCCTTAAATTTAATCAATTTTCTAATTTACAAATCTCGATGACATAAAAGAACATTTCCTAGCAGCAAAACTGAAATTCATAATTTATAGTTAATTAATCTTCATAAATAATTACTAATCAATCTATGCACTTGTTACTTTGACCACATGCACTTGAGGGTAGGCAATTGTTTCCCCTCAAATAGTATGAAATTATAGAAAACACTTATCGTATAATTTTGTAGTGTTTTCAACTTTTACACTTTATTTGTCCCTTTTCAATTTCTTAGAAACACTTATCTGCTCCCTTCATATAGATAATTTTGTAAAGTTCTATTACATTAGACCCTGAGCATTTACAAAATTCACATATCTATATACACCTCTTCGTTCAAATTTCTAAAATTCTATCCTAATGTGAAATACTACATACTACAATTTATAAAATATAAAAAAATCAACTTTTATTAGTTTAAACATAAGTATGATGTTAATTATAGCTTTAAAATGACAATTTATATATAAGGGATATGCAACGATCCACATTGAAAATTTAAGGGATATGCAATTGGTATATGTGTTTTTCCTTATTATTTACAGGTTTGTTGTACCATTGTTTTCCTAAATTTGTCTTCATCAGAAAATTTATCTCTTGCCACAGATTTTGAAGATCAACAAATAGTAGCGCCTTCACAAAGGCCTTGATTTGCAAGTTTGTCTTGAACTACTCTTCTTATTATTTATTACTTGTTAGATAAATTGTCTGAGAGACAGTTCCTATTTGATTTATAAAAAAAGAATAAGCCAATAGTATAGATTGTTTAGAATCTTTAAAATACTACTTTTATTGATAGGCTTAATTTGTAGTAGAGGAAAAAATATCAAATGTCGTTATTATTTAGTTGATATAGCTTATTAAGTAGAATGAAGTAAGATGTCATGCTTCGTTTTCCATCAGTGATACTTTAGCTTATATTTATTTCTCTGGTTCTAAATGGTTAGATAGTAGCTATTCTAAAATGAAAAGAAAACGCAAATCACATGGCGAATGTAAAAGATTCATCATCTGCTTATAATGGCAAACATTGCTAGAAAACATTGATTTCTTCATTACTAAACGGCACTATGGAGAAGTTTTGCAATACCAATCAAAGTAGGACTAGCACTCTTAGTACTAATATCAACCAAGGTTGTTTTTGCATGTGAGAATGCAACATGTAGCTGTCCGTGTGAAAATACCGGTTCCTTTAAGTAAGTACCCACAAGGTTAAGTGTTTGTCCTTGAGTTTTTGTTTATGGTGATTGCAAAACATAGGCGGACTGGAAATTGAGTTTGTTTGAATGGAACTAGATATTGCTCATCTGATGATGGCTGTAAATGAATTCTATAAATGAAAGTTGGCTTTCCAGCGAAGTCACCAACAAAAATTACAGCATGAATTACATTTTTTGCAAAGATCTTGCATATTAATCTTGTTCCATTACATAGCCCTCAGTTGGATCAAGATTTCTAAGCAAAATTATAGGTGCATCAAGTTTCAATAACATCCTATACGTTGAAAGACCATTTGGTGTAAGAGTGTTCAAAAAATCTACATACTGGCCTTGATCATTTGGATTGAAAGTTTCATCATAACTCAAATATGCTGTAACTTCTCCAAGAAATTTGATTATTAAAGCATCATTTATTTCATCAACAAAGTAATTTTTAGTCGTTAAAATTGCCTTGTTATTTAAAGAAGCCAAATTGCCTAAGCCATCTTTAAACTCAGGATAAACAACTTTTATGAGTTGTTCAAGTGGATCAGATTTAGTCTATGCTTCACTAAAATTGAAGATGGTAACATTATAATATCATTTGATCAGTCTTTTCAGTACCATCTCCTACACGCAGAAGGAATTCAATAAAAGAAAGATCAAATTTTGCTCGCATATTTTCTTTCAGTTTTAATTTCTATAGTTGTTGCCATATTGGTGAGTTTATGAGGCAAGCATTAATCGTTTCAGATTTTGTACTTTTACGAACTACAGGTAATGTCTGCCTAAAATCTCCATCAAATACAATAACTTTTCCACAAAAAATTACTTTTGTATTCATTAAATCTTTTAACAAATCATCTAAAGCTTCAATTGCTGATCTTTTAAACATTGGAGTTTCATCCCAAATGATTAGTTTTGCTTCTTTAATTAAAATTGCTAAAGAACTCTGTTTCCTCATTTGACATATTGCTCCTTCCAGAATGTCTATTGGTATTTTAAATCTCAAGTGAGCAGTTCTATCACCTGGTAATATAGATGCTGCAATTCCTAATGTTACTGTTGCAAGTGCAATGTGCCTTTTTGATCTCACAACAGCTAATAGTGCTCTATATAAGAATGTTTTACCAGTGTCTCTAGCACCGCTAGAATTTGAATATATCCTCTCTGTAATGATTTTAAATGCTTGCTTTTGTTTTTCATTCAATAAATGTATAGCATTTAAATCAGTTTCTGAAATGACTATATTTCTGTCAGCTGTTAACTCTCTTGTTTGACTTTCTACATTTGCGTAATATAGGCCCTGAGGTATCAAATTATAAAAATTTATAGTTTTTCCCATGGATTGTAGAAAGCCATCTATTTGTTGTAGTGTTTTTTTCTTGATTTCTCCTTGTTTTAGAGTTTGATATCTGAAGAAATTTTCATACATTTCATTTTCAAACTTTTGCCACAACTGCTTCGGATAATTTGGATAGGAATATACCAGCAGTGTAGTGAATAGCTTCCTCATTTCATAAGGCATGTGAAACAAGGATGCCTCTTGTAAACAAAGTTCTTGACTGTTGTCATCTTCCAAAAGGCCTCTTATTAAAGCTGCTTCATGAAAGGTATGTACTCAGACTCCATTGTATGTCCTAAGATCTTCGAATGGACTAGGACAGCGTATTTTAAATAATAAGAGTATGAAATAATACCTTTCTCCTTCACTTGGGTGAGCTGTTATTATTCTATCAACAGAATCGCTTCTTTCTCTGAATTTTCAGAATTTTTGACCTAATTTTCAAACAAAATGGTTTGAAAATTTTGAATACGTCAAAATTTAATTCTTGTGCTCTCTTATTTGTTCTATTTGTGACAAAAAATTATGTGAGCATAGTTTTTCTCAAGTGTGAATTGCTCACAATATTTTGCTTTTTGTCTTTTTTCTTAAAAGTCAGTGGCTGGTGGTTCTCCAAATGGAGTTGCAAGTGAATAACAGTAGGTTTAATCTGACTCATTTGAAAACTATAAATTCTTCAGCATGCCTATAGAGGAGATACCCATCGAGCAGAGACATACTGCTTGATCTCATCAACTTATGAAGTTGAATTGTCTACCACCATATAAAAGCTGGTTCTATCATGGCCTTTGCATAGATATTTATAAATGTATTTAACTACTTTAACTATTGAGCAAATTTCAACATTAATATGGTAGTTAAATTTTGCCAGTAAGTAAGGATTGTAGGGGACCACCCATCTATTGTCTAGTATGACTGACCTTATGCTGATTTTGACACCATTATCCCTTCTACGATAGACAGGATAAGCATCAACAGATTGTGTAGTTTCGTCACAGAATTCTTTAGGATAATTGCTCTTACATGTACCATTTTTTTCATGTAAGATAGTTGTTTAACTACAACATATTTGTTGCCAGTGGCATTAAGTGGGCGTTCATAGCCTCTTATTCGATAACACCAACCATTAGTTAGATGAAAATGCTCAGGTTTACCTACATAACTACAACACCTTGATGACACAAATTTAAAATTCATATTGTTTCACTCCATATGCCATTAGAATGATATTAAAACACTAATTTATTATCTTTATTCCTATTCTAGGAAGAACTCCAACGAGTGGAAGGGAATTATTGAATATAATTCCTAAAACGCCTGATGTTCTGTCAAAGTAAGATGATTGTCCTCATTGTGGTGCTAGAAAATTCTACTCAAAAACAACAAATTTTTGTTGTTTAGGTGGAGATATAGTATTAGCCCACAATAAATATCCAAAAATTCTAAAAGAACTTTTAACATCATCTTCAGAGGAGAGAAGATCATTTAGAACATACATTAGAACTTATAATAATCACTTTGACTTTACTTCTTTTGGTGTCAAATGTGATACGAATTTATTTAGGAGAAATAAAAGTATTTATATTTTTAGAGTTTAAGCACAAGTTTACCATTTTTTGAATTATTGAACTCATTCCAATCTTCAATTATATTTCCATGTTACTGAAGATGAAGTTTCTAACCGCCTAGCAGCCTGTCTAAGATTATCAGAGAGCATAATAAGAAAAATCATTTCAGTTCTTCAACAAAATCCATATGCTAAATTTTTTAAGACTTTAAGAGAAGTGCCTAATTTAGAAGATTATCAGATAGTGCTTAAAACATTCCCCAGTCTTGATCAGAGAGTATATAATAAGCCAACAACTTCCCAAGTTACAACATTATGGTTCGAAGGTGAAGATAATGGAAAAACAAGTCGTCGTGATATAAAAGTTCATACCTATAGTGATCACTCAAGAAACATTGAGTACTATTATGGCTGCTATGATCTGCTTCTATATCCCTTTATCTTGCCCTATGGTGAACTTGGTTGGCATTAAGGAATTCCTGAAAAAGGAATTAAGATTCAGACCAAAAAAGGCAAAAGAAAAAGAAATGCAGCAGAATGTATTTCTCCAACAAATGCTGCAAATATTGATGAACTTTTACAAAACGAAGAAGCTAGTCAGTATGCTATCAATAGTTCATTTTTTTTTTACTCATTTTACTCTAAAAATTGTTGTCTGACTAGCTTTCAAATTACCTTATCACTTTACAGTGATAGCCCAACTTGAAGATGATCCAAACTTGGTTTCTCTCAGAGAGTATTATGAATATAAGTTACAAATAAGAGATAATGATGAATCTTATTTGCTGCACCTTATTAGATTATTATAATAATATGTCGTAGATCAATATGTCAAGATTGAAACATAAAGACTTGACTATTTTAGATCCCAACAAGAAGAAATTCAAAAGGAATGTTAAATTCTCCTCGTGCTTTCTTCCTCAAGCTCCTTTATTTTCTCTATTTTTCTATCCTAATTTCAAGAAATGAACAACGTGGACAAGAGCAAAGTAGAGCATAAATTGGTGGCATACTCAAGAAAGCACAAGAATCAAGAAGCAGTAGCCTGCAAAGACATTTCTGAAGCTGCTACATTATCACTTTCTAAGATTCCCTCTGCTTCAATGTTCCTAGCAAAGATTGTGAGCGAAATGTTGAACTAAAAATTAGAAATAACCATCAAAGATTCAGAAGAAAGTGGTGAATACAAAACTGGCGACTGTATCAGAGACATCTCACCGATTTATCAGGTGTTTGCAGCAACCTACAGCAAGTGGGGCAACCAGGATGATCATTCTCTTGTAGTTCTGAGTCTCAAATTGGCCAACCTTGATGAGATTGAAGAATCAAACATTATAATGATGCACACTAAAGTGGCCAAGAGCTGCAGATATTGTGAACATCTAGTGACGTACGGCCTTCTAGTTGGAATTAGGGAGCCATGCTACTGCGACTCTCTATATTGTATTCCGATTGAACACTGTGAATATGGCAGCATACGCTCAATCGTCAATTCTCACAAAAAATTCCCCAATAAAAGACACTCGGAGAGGTTGTGGCCGCCATACTATGGCAAATTCTTAATTCTCTCTATTACCTTCATCCCAAAAAGAAAGCCCACGGAAGCTTCAATATTGAAAATATTTTTGTGTCGGGCGGTGATCCTGTCACAATAAAATTGGGATATGCGGCATCTTGTTATTTTTAGAATTTTAAACTAGTTTGGCACAAAGATTGGGCCTTGCATTTGGCACCCACATTTTACTATGCGTCACATTTTTCAAAAAATTACTTTTGACTGACCACGGGTTCTTAGTATTATGAACCTAGCATGGATGACTTCTCTTATCAGCGCGTATCCGATGTATTCAACGTCGGAATCACGACCCTTGAATTGATTCTATGACCATTCTGCAGCTATCGAGGAAAAAAAGGCATAATATGGCAAATTTTTGTAATTTCTTAACAGAAATAGGCAATAATGGAAAGGGCCTTCCAAAGTTATTGCACGAGATTTTCATGAAGGATAATCCACGAGCAATACAAATACCAACTGGATCTTTAGCAACTTCAGAAACTTTAGAACCTTGACATGATGATCCGGTGCTTTCCACTTGGTTTGAGAGGATGGTTAAGCGATGCGTCATTGTGAACCCAAAAATGAGACCCACGGCCAAGGAGCCGGTTCAGGATGAATTCTTCAAATATCATGATCTACAAGATTTCGCAGGAGTCATTCGTAGAGATCTATAACTCTTTAAGACTTCTCCTGAATTTTGATGCTGATTTTTGAATCTCCTAGGATTTTTGATCTAATAGTAGTAGTTGCAAGTAGTATCATCCTATTATAATTTCAAACTTTGTCATTTTCTCTTCATCAGAATTTTCAAGATATCTAAACTGCATAAAGCGCGGACTGAGCTATAGTTGATTGTGCTAGTTTCCATGTGATTTTGTAGTTGATTTTATCCTTTTCTATTTTTCAACATTAGATGGAGCCTCTTATATAGATAGATGCCTTTCACCGTTGTTGCTTTTCTTCTCATTTTTTCCTTTTGCTAACTTATTCCAATTGTGCCATTTTATCTCAGTTTATTTGTAATTTTCTTGTCAATTTTATCCTTTTATTTCTTCGTACAACTATAGCTGCTAACTTCAAGTGCTTTCTGTGTGTGCGTTTCTTAGCCATTCATCCTACATATATAATAAAAACGACTTTGAAAAGTTTTTCGTCCGTCTCTTAAAGGGCCTTTTCAGTAAGTACTTTGGCATGCCATGTAAATCATTCATGGAATCTCGAGTACAACCCCTAAAGTGGGGTTTATTAATTTAGTTACTGATTTACCCTTTTCCAACTCATTGCATCTGTTTAGTCTTATGGACTTCAACTTTGGAGTATTTACGTGGGTGTTTGATAGGCTTTTCACCATGGTGGTGGGTCAATATTCCATGATGACATGTACTTTTGTTATTAGGTTTTTGTTTTGGGTTAGGTGTATTATTAACAAATTATGAGAACCATCATTCAACTATAGCAATTGCTACCATATGTGCATGTCCCTATGCTTTCCAAGGTTTATTCTACTACCCTTCATCCTTCAATTGTGGGATCGGGTGATAAAAGATAGAGAGTTTGGTAGAGGAGTCCAAATTTCTAGAGTTCATGTCGGATATCTCAATTTTCTTTTTTGAGTTCAACTATCACGACCATTTATAATCACTTTGGCTATACTTCTTTTGCTACCAAATGTGATACGAATTTATCTAGGAGAAATAAATGTATTTATACTTCTAGAGTTCAAGGACAAGTTTACCATTTTTTGAATGATTTAACTGGTCCCAATCTTCAATTATATTTCCATGATACTGAAGATGAAGTTTCTAAGCGCCTAGCAGCAGCCTGTCCAGGAGTATCAGAGAGCATAATAAGAAAAATCATTTCAATTCTTGAACAAAATCCATATACTAAATTTTTTAAGAGTTTAAGAGAAGTACCTAATCTAAAAGATTATTAGATAGTACTAAAACATTCCTCAATCTTGATCAGAGAGTATATAATAAGCCAACAACTTCCCAAGATACAGCATTATGGTTCAAAAGCGAAGATAATGGAGAAACAAGTCATCGATATATAAAAGTTCATACCCATAGTGGTCACTCAAGAAACATTGAGTACTATTATGGCTGTTATGATCCGCTTCTATATCCCTTAATCTTGCCCTATGGTGAACTTGGTTGGCATTAAGGAATTCCTAAAAAAGAAATTAAGATTCAGACCAAAAAAGGCAAAAGAAAAAGAAATGCAGCAGAATGTATTTCTCCAACAAATGCTGCAAATGTTGATGAACTTTTACAGAGTGAAGAAGCCGATCAGCATGCTGTTAAAAGTTCATTATTTTGACTCATTTTATTCCAAAAATTGTTGTTTGACTAGCTTTCAAATTACCTTCTCACTTTACAGTGATGGCCCAACTTGAAGATGATCTAAACTTTGTTTCTCTCAGAGAGTATTATGCATATAAGTTACAAATAAGAGATAATGATGAATCTTATTTGCTGCACCTTGTTAGATTATTACAGCAATATATCGTGGATCAGTATGTCAAGTTTGAAATGTAAAGATTTGACTATTTTAGATCCCAACAAGAAGAAATTCGAAAGGAATTTATTCGAGGTGTTGTAGATGCCGTTGCAGCAGGTGAAACTGAAGCATCTAATGTAGGCCAGCTGATAATATTACCACTTTCTTTTATTGGAGGGCCAAGGAATATGAGACGAAAATATTTGGATGTAATGACATTGATCCAAAAGTTTGAAAAATCAGATTTTTTTTTTACCATGACATGCAATCCAAACTGGCCAGAGATAAAAGAGCATTTAATTCAGGAAGAAGAAACACAAAGCATGCCAAATTTGTTAGCAAGAGTATTTTATGCCAAATTAGAGCAATTAAAAGATAAACTCTTAAAAAAATATATTTTTGGTGAGGTCACGGCCTACATTTACATAATAGAATATCAAAAACGAGAACTTCCACATGCTCACTTTCTTTTAATTTTGAAGTCTAAGTACAAAAATGTATAGCCCTGAAGAATATGATAAAATTGTGTGCGCTAAAATTTCAGATAAAAACAACTCATCCGTATCTTTATAACATGGTTATTAAGCATATGCTTTATGGTCCTTGTGGCTCTCTTGATCCAACACGTTCTTGCATGAAAAAAATGGTACATGTAAGAGCAATTATCCTAAAAACTTTTGTGATGAAACTACAAAATCTGTTGATGCTTATCCTGTCTATCGCAGACGGGATAATGGTGTCAAGGTCAGCATAGGGTCAGTCATACTAGACAATAGATGCGTAGTCCCCTACAATCCTTACTTACTGGCAAAATTTAACTGCCATATTAATGTTGAAATTTGCTCAACAGTTAAAGCAGTTAAATACGTTTATAAATATATATGCAAAGGCCATGATAGAACCAGCTTTTGTGTAGTGGCAGATAATTCAACTCCACAAATTGATGAGATCAAGCAGTATGTTTCTGCTCGATGGGTATCTCCTCTAGAGGCATGCTGGAGAATTTATAGATTTCAAATGAGTGAGATTAAACCTCCTATTATTCACTTGCAACTCCATTTGGAGAACCACCAGTCACTGACTTTTAAGAAAAAAGACAAGTTGCAAAATATTGTGAGCAATTCACACTTGAGAAAAACTACGCTCACAAAATTTTGTCACAAATAGAACAGATAAGAGAGCACAATAATTACATTTAAATGTATTCAAAATTTTCGGACCATTTTGTTTGGAAATCAGGTCAAAAATTCTGAAATTCAGAGAAAGAGGCGATTCTGTTGATAGAATAATGACAGCTCACCCAAGTGAAGGAGAAATGTATTACTTGATACGCTTATTATCTAAAGTACGCTGTCCAAGTTCATTCGAAGATCTTAGGATATATAATGAAGTCCGAGTACGTACCTTTTGTGAAGCAGCTTTAATAAGAGGCCTTTTGGAAAATGACAACAGTCAAGAACTTTATTTATAAGAGGCATCCTTGCTTCATATGTCTTATGAAATAAGGAGGCTATTCGCTACACTACTGGTATATTCCTATCCAAATGATCCTAAGCAGTTATGATAAAAGTTTGAAAATGAAATGTATGAAGATTTCTTCAGATGTCAAACTTTAACACGAGCAGAAATCAAGGAAAATGCACTACAACAAATAGATGGCTTTCTACAATCCATGAAAAAAACTATAAATTTTTATAATTTGATACCTCGTGGTCTATCTTACACAGATGTAGAAAGCCAAACAAGAGAGTTAACAACTAAGAGAAATATATTCATTTCAAAAACTGATTTAAATGCTATACATTTATTTAATGAAAAACAAAAGCAAGCATTTAAAATCATTACAGAGAGGATATATTCAAATTCTAACAGTGCTTTTTTCATTGATAAAACGTTCTTATATAGAGCACTACTGTCTAATGTGAAATCAAAAGGGCACATTGTACTTGCAACAATAACATCAAGAATAGTAGCATCTATATTACCGGGTGGTAGAACTGCTCACTTGAGATTTAAAATACCAATAGACATTCTGGAAGAAGTAACATGTCGAGTGACGAAACAGAGTTCTTTAGCAACTTTAATTAAAGAAGCAAAACTAATCATTTGGGATGAAATTTCAATGTGTAAAACAACAATTTTTAATTAAAGAAGTAAAACTAATCATTTAGATGATTTGTTAAAAGATCTAATGAATACAGAAGCAATTTTTGGTGGAAAAGTTATTGTATTTTTGGCAGACATTACCTGTAGTTCGTAAAGGTACAAAATCTGAAACGATTAATGCTTGCCTCATAAACTCACCAATATGGCAACAACTACAGAAATTAAAATTGACAGAAAATATGCCAGCAAAATTTGATCTTTTTTTTTATTGAATTCCTTCTACGTTTAGTAGATGGTACTGAAATGGCTGATCAAAATGATATTATAAAGTTACCATATTCAATTTTAGTGAAGCACACGACTAAATCTGATCTACTTGAACAACTCATAGAAGTTGTTTATCCTAAGTTTAAGGGTTAATTCCACTTTGTTCCCCCAAACTTTGGACGATTACCCACTTCAGTCTCTAAACTTCAAAATTGGACACTTAATTCCCTAAAACTTATAAATTGGGACACTTAAGTCCCTAAACTTATAAAATGGGACACTTAAATCTCTAAACTTATAAAATGGGACACTTCGACCACCAACAGCATTCAGTATTCTGTCAACAATTTTTCTTAATTGAGAGGTATTTATAAGTTTAGCGACTTAAGTATCCCATTTTAAAGTTTAGGGACTGAAGTGGATAATTGTCCAAAATTTGGGGGGACAAAGTGGAATTAACCCTGAGTTTAAAGATGGCTCAAGCAATTTGGCTTCTTCAAACAACAAGGCAATTTTAACAACTAAAAATTACTTTGTTGATGAAATAAATGATGCTTTAATAATCAAATTTCTTGGAGAAGTTACAGAATATTTGAGTTATGATGAAACTTTCAATCCAAATGATCAAGGTCAGTATGTAGATTTTTTGAACACTTTTACACCAAATGGTCTTCCACCGTATAAGCTGTTATTGAAACTTGATGCACCTATAATTTTACTTAGAAATCTTGATCCAACTAAGGGGCTATGTAATGGAACAAGATTAATATGTAAGAGCTTCGCAAAAAATGTAATTCATGCTATAATTTCTGTTGGTGACTTCGCTGGAAAGCCAATTTTCATTCATAGAATTCATTTACAGCCATCATCAAATGAGCAACATCCAGTTCCATTCAAATGAACTCAATTTCCAATCCGCCTATGTTTTGCAATGACCATAAACAAAGCTCAAGGACAAACACTTGACTTTGTGGGTATTTACTTAAAGGAATTGGTATTTTCACAGGGACAGCTATATGTTGCACTCTCACGTGCAAAAAAAAAAAAAACCTTAGTTGATATTAGTACGAAGAGTTCTAATTCTACTTTAATTGATATTGCAAAACTTCTCCATAGTGCCGTTTACTAATGGAGAAATCAATGTTTTCTAGCAATGTTTGCCATTATAAGCAGATGATGAATCTTTTACATTCGCATCATGTGATTTGCATTTACTTTTCATTTTAGAATAGCTACTATCTAATCATTTAGAACCAGAGAAATAAATATAAGCTAAAGTATTACTGATGGAAAATGAAGCATGACATCTTACTTCATTCTACTTAATAAGCAATATCAACTAAATAATAATGACATTTGATATTTTTTCCTCTACCACAAATTAAGCCTATCAATGAAAGTAGTATTTTAAAGATTCTAAACAATCTACACTATTGGCTTATTCTTTTTTTTATAAATCAAATAGGAACTGTCTCTCAAACAATTCATCTAACAAGTAGTAAATAATAAGAATAGTACTTCAAGATAAATCTGCAAATCAAAGTCTTTGTGAAGGCGCTACTATTTGTTGATCTTCAAAATCTGTGGCAAGAGATAAATTTTCTGATGAAGACAAATTTAGGAAAACAATGGTACAACAAACCTGCAAATAATAAGGAAAAACACATATACCAATTGCACATTTCTTTAATTTTCAATATGGATCGTTGCATATTCCTTATATATAAATGGTCATTTTAAAGCCATAATTAACATCATACTTATGCTTAAACTAATAAAGATTGATTTTTTTTATATTTTATAAATTGTAGTATGTAGTATTTCACATTATGATAGAATTTTAGAAATTTGAACGAATAGGTGTATATAGATATATGAATTTTGTAAATGCTAAGGGTCTAATGTAATAGAACTTTACAAAATTATCTATATGAAGGGAGTAGATAAGTGTTTTTAAGAAATTAAAAAGGGACAAATAAAGTGTAAAAGTGGAAAACACTACAAAATTATACAATAAGTGTTTTCTATAATTTCATACTATTTGAGGGGGAACAATTGCCTACCTTCAAGTGCATGTGGTCAAAGTAACAAGCGCATAAATTGATTAGCAATTATTTATGAAGATTAATTATTAATTATAAATTATAAATTTCAATTTTGCTGCTAGAAAATATTCTTTTATGTCATTCAGATTTGTAAATTAGAAAATTGATTAAATCTAAGGTAATAGTATATTGGCGTGGCACATTAGGTTGACCAATATATTATCACAAGATGATAATTAATAAAGAAAATGTTATAAACTATTTATCAAAGTTTATATGTAATAACATAGAAGTGGATTAATATATCAAAACATCAGATCTCCTGCCACTACTTAAGTAGACATTGAGCGGGTGGGAACTCTCTAATCAAATCCATTTTACAAACACCGAATCTAGATAGGGCATAATCACATACACTAAATTCAGTTGGCTGGTGCAACATCTCTTATAGTAAAATGGCATCAAGCAAGAAAAATAGATAATCAAAGGATAAAATACACTTAACTACTGCACTATACTTAACCACAAGCACATGTCAGAAGGAAAAAACTCTTACAGTAAATCTACAAAGAACAACAATAATATTGGTGGCAAAACTAAAATCTGATACAGTAGACAGCATGGTAGGGTGAAAAAAACTCTTGTAGAGAGTAAATAATAATCAACAACATTATTATAGTCAAAACTAAAATCCAATACAATTAAACATATATAAAAACAAAAAGTGAAAAATTAAAAAGCAAAACTGTTGAACATACCTGTCTCAGCAAATTTCCTGATGAATCTCTGCTCCAAGAAGCTCTAAAACTATTTTTACAAATATCCCATGAAAGAAAAAGTTAAAATTCTGGCTATAAGCAATTAAACTAACAATGCATTAACAAGATACAACAAACTACTGAATTTCTAATAGCAAACATTTAATCAAAATCACCAATTTCCTTGTAATCTTTGAAAGCAAAATTAAAGATTGAACCAACCTAAATTGAAACCACACAGTATGCTTGCAAGAAGAACGTTGGAATGAATCCTTTACATAGCCTTCTAATACATATGAAAGACTAAGGAACACCAAAAGAATATGAAACCGAAGAAATAAAAAAGATCCAAACAGAATAATGCAAACAATTAAAGCTTCCACTCATGTTGTAAGAGTGAGATTGCATCAGAACATAATTCAATCTTGATTTCAATACCCATAAACTCAACTGATTTAATTGAGTGGTAAATCAATGTAAGAGTTAAATGTGTCAATAGAAAATTACTGAAAGTTGTATGCATTTGTACCATATACATCACTAATTTCAACCAAACACTCATATTACTAAAACAACCTTCCATGGTTAAATACATACCAAAGACACATGTCCTACCATAAAATAACAAACCAGTCAAAGATGTCAAGCGATCAATTGCAGATGACAATTGTTGGTGAAGGTAGCGTTAAAACAACAAATCAATCAAAGAATGCTAAGTATTAGTTGTCCACATGGCACTTCTTGGTGAAGATATTCTTAGGTTTTTATATAGTAGTTAGATAAGATGGAAAATTTGCACATGAGAAAATAGAATATTCTTAATTGCAGGAACTACAGCAATCCAAAATCTATTATATTGGGTAAAAGCGCATCTGGGTGCATACTCTTCCATACTGCTAGCTTGCTGAAGCCACTATATAAATGGTCCAACCTTTGAGTTTTGTAATAGGACTCATAAATATGAAAAATCAATGGGACAAATGTACTAGCCATATAGAGGATTTTTAAGGGACCGTGACAATTCAAGAACTTAAATTGAAAGGCTTAAGGTGAAGAAGCAAAGTTCTTGAGATATCTAGTTAAAACAAGATGTAGAAATTGGTTAGGATGTCAAATTTAGAAGCTCACCAGTATCTTACTCTAGCACTTAAAAGGCCACAGCTTTGCTATCTAGTGTACTGAATTATCAAATGTCCACATGAGAAAATAATAATTGCTGATTAAGTTTTGGAATAAAATTAGAATATTATAGGTATGGCTTATGGTTTATTGTTGGCCTTTTCTCCATATAACTAGTACAAAGCACATTAGTTACTCTTGTGCACCTCATACCCAATTAAATTGAGCAACTATATGCTTCTCCTTCTGATAGAGATAAGTGACAAAATTTCACGAAGGTTTATAGGTGGCGTGGGAAGGATGTGTCGAATATTTAAGCATTGATTTGGCATGCTTTTGATGACAAGAAACCAACTTGGGAATTGGTTTGAATCCTATTGAGATTTTTTTTTATTTTCATCAGCAAGGGTATTTAGTAATTTGGTTAGTTGCAGGAATTTTATGTTTATGGTAATTTTTTGTTTAGTAATTGTTTTTGATAATTAGTATTTTAGTTGTTATGGGATATAAGAAAACTTAGATTTCTAACTTTCTACTAGAATTCTATTCTAGTTAGGAGTCCTAATTAGGATTGAAGTTGGTTTTGTTCTAGTATCTATAAATAACAACTTCTTTACAAAGGTAAGTCAGATTTTATCATTAATAAAATTTTCTAGCGGATTCAACGTCTTGCTCTAGGATTGTGTGATACATCCTAACTTTAGGTATGATGTTTTCCTAGGAGTGATTCTTAGAATTGCTAATCAGATTTTCATCTTGTTAGCATGTTTTTTCATCCTATTTCAAGTTACTATTTTAAACTCGGGTAAAATTCGATATCTAAACTTTTCTACAAAGCCGTTGTGCCTACCAAGTCTTTGTGTTGCGCCACCTTCATACAGTTTTTTACCTGTTAAATTAGTTATTTATCTTTTTCCAACTAACTTTTCTGTTTCTTTTTATATCAAGTTAAAAAGTTGCAACAAATCCAGAGACAGCAATTCACTATTGCTTCAGTCAATTCCATGCAATTGTGTATCCCTTATGTAATGTGAGGCAAAAGACTAGTATTTAAAAATAGCACCCGCTCAATTGGTAGGCAGATTGTCAACTTGATTTCTCCCTTCATACAAAGCTGTTGTACCTACCAAGTCTTTGTGCTACGTCACCTTCATACAGTTTTTTGCTCGTTAAATTAGTTATCTATCTTTTTCCAACTAATCTTTCTGCTTCTTTTTATATCACAGTTAAAAAGTTGCAACAAATCCAGAGACAGCAAATCACTATTGCTTCAGTCAATTCCACGCAAATGTGTATCCCTTATATAGTGTGAGGTAAAGGACTAGTATTTAAAAATGGCACCCATTCAATTGGTAGGCAGATTGGCAACTTGATTCCTCCCTTCATACAAATCTGTTGTACCTACCAAGTCTTTGTGCTACGTCACCTTCATACAGTTTTTTGCATGTTAAATTAGTTATCTATCTTTTTCCAACTAACCTTTCTGCTTCTTGTTATATCACAGTTAAAAAGTTGCAACAAATTCAGAGATAGCAATTCACTATTGCTTCAGTCAATTCCACGCAAATGTGTATCCCTTATGCAGTGTGAGGCAAAGGACTAGTATTTAAAAATGGCACCCATTCAATTGGTAGGCAGATTGTCAACTTGATTTCTCCCTTTATCACCACTAAAAACGGCAGTTTACACCATTGCTTCAGCTAAATTAGCTTTAAAAAATCTGCTTCCGTTCACTTCTTCCTGTAAACTACCACCACCTAAATTCCCCCTCTTTTGTGCTTCACCGCTGCCAAAGCTGTTGGCCCCACCACTAACTTCTCTATAGATGAATGTAATGGTAGTATTGCAAAAGGCACAAGAAAAGAGCGAAAAGCTAAAAAGGCAAAGGTGTTGAAGCAAAAGACGAGTAGCTTTGTGAAGTCACAAGTGAAGAGGTAGACGCATTCGGATAGGACTATTGATGTGGATGGCTTGTTAAGGTACTATGGAAATGATAATAGTTCTCTTAATGTTCCCATCATGCTTGGTGAAATCTTGCATATCTTTGCTTCCGTGCATCTCCACTCTTTCATTGATTGTACGCTCAATGCTGCCAGCCACTCTTCTGCGGTTTGTGTTTCTGCTATATTTGTTGTTATTAATATTTCTTTTTTTCTATCAATTTCTTTCAAATTTGGGGAAATTATTGACATATGCCTGTTGGGAGTTCTAATTCATGAGAAGTAAACGATTTTGGGATTTTTGGTATAATAAAGTAGATATTATAGAAGTCAGAATTAGTACAAATGCCACTTTATTAAATGAGATAATCTTACACAATTTTCCTTTAAATTGCAGGTTATATGTCTATTGGTTGCATTACAATTGCAGCAAATGATAGATAATTGAAAAATAGAATTCCATTTTTAAGATGTGCACTATTCTGAGAAGCAAAAAAGTAGTTGCACAACCATAAAGTCATTGAAGAATTAGGAGTGAGGGATATTGTATCAAGATTATTATTTGGATAGAGTGTGAACGAATGTATATATTCGTATACTATACTTGAAGAATGCTTAATTATCTCATCAAACAATATGTCTCCATATTGAACCAAATTTGCTAACTAATTATCTTTCTATTGATATATGCATTCTTTTTCCTTGTTTCTCTTTTGATTTGCATGAGCATGTAACATATTTGCACAAGGGATCTCACTAAATTGTCTAGCTAACATGGAATTGGTACCACATAATTGAAATCAAGTATGAGAAAAATTGATAGGATTCCTACTAACTGATTTTCATGAGAAATAGAGAGAAAAAGGTGAAATTAAATTTAGTTTTTATCAAAGCAAGAAAAGGGTGAAATTAAATTTAGTTTTGTTATTTATCAAAGCATAATGATATTGATTTCTTGTTATGCCCTTTAATAAAGGAATTCTAGCTCTTATCCTATGCCAAGCAAATAGGGGAACTTGACTAATGGCCCGTTTGGGGTTGCGGTAGTTTATTGAAAAATACTTTTCTAGTAGAGTTTTTAATAAAAGTACTTATCAACTGTTTAAGTGCTTGTAAATATATTGTTTGGAGATATAATTCAATAAATACTTAATGCATTGAATAATGTGTAATTTAAAAATTTTTAAAGTGTTTATCTCTTTATTTGGTTCATAATATTAGGATAAGGTAATAAAATTTGATGTTTTATTTTTTAAATCACAAAATCTACTCTAAAAGCACCAAATTTGAGTTTTTGCTAAAAGTGATTTTCACACCAAAAGTTCTATTCCTAATTTTATGGGATGATATTTATCAAACACTTTAAAAGTATTTTTAGCACCTAAAAGTACTTCTTTTACCAAAAGCACCGCAAGTCCAAACGGGGCCTAAGTTATTTAAGTTGAGGGAATTTCTATTTTCATCCCATTTTCATTTCTAAATAATCAAACCAAACCAGTCTAACTTCAGCTATAATTAGTAAACCCTAAAGAGAGAGAGAGAGATCCAAATTCAGCAAAGCTTGGAAGCCTAACCCCTCTAGATGAAACATAAAAAAAAACAAGTAAATAAGAAAGCTTGGTATTTCCTTTCCTAATTAGTGAAAGAAAGCAATATCAAATTCATATTAACCGTCAAAGTAGAACTCAAAAAATATACATTAGCAGTGAAAAAACAACAATAAAATGATAACCAAAACTAATCAGAAAAGACAACATCTTGGAGGGCATAGAAAACATATCTAGGCCTAGAATAAGCGGGAAATTTATTTCAACATGGGTTACTTTAGAAAGAAAATTACATGAACAAAGAAAATTTCTTATTTAGGAAAACTAAACATGTTAGATTTGAATGGTACCTTAATTTCTTGAAACTTAATGTGGAAAGAGCATATCTTGTTAAAAGGTTGGTCGGATGACTTTTATACTTAACTTTGAGAGGAGTGGCCAAACTACAAGTAATTCTTCATTACTCGATATGGAGAGTGAATCAACGCCTTCCTTTATCCAATAGATTCCAAGAACATAAAACATATCATGAAATATTCTAAAATTGTAAAATAACAAACAAAAAGGCAAATTAACAGGAAAAATTTGGGAAAGGGAGGAGGAAACTCAAAATTTACGAGTACAAATAATAGTACTAGTGCTATCAATCATATTATTTGCTTCTAATGTGCATCCATCTTCTTTACTAGTTAGTGGTGCTATCTTTCCAATATTAGGCTTATGTTACAGTTCCAATTTTCATGGGTGGTGACATAGAGTTTGTTTGGATTGTTCCTTTTTCTCTATAATTTGTTTGTCCACTTTATTGCAAGGTCAAGAAAGCAAATAAACGTTTGGTCAGTAGATATTTATTTCAAATAACTGTTTGGCCAGCTTTATAGCTTATGTAAGCACTTGTGGACTAATGGACCCAGTTAACAAGACAACTAAGTTAAGCTTGCACATGTACATTCATCCAGTACATGCATGTGGCAAGCGAAATACCATGCATAATCATTTAAACGAGCAAACAAATTACTTGTCGCTAAGGAAAAACAATATGCTACTGGCAAATGAAATTCAACATGGTGCAATTTCATTCCACGACACTTTGTGATTGACTAATATTCCTATATTCTAGAAGAAGTTCTTCATAGAATGTGCTACCCCCCCCTTGAAAAACTGTGAATTGCTATGAAACTGAGCAAACTACAAACAAATGTGAAGCAATTGCGATAATTTCCCCTGGTGTATGTTAGCGCATTCTCCTACGTTGTGATCCATACATTTGAGTGGCAATTGCATCTCGTCTTGTTTTCTATGTCGCAACCTCAGCTCAGGAAGCATTTAATGGTTGAATATTTTCCATTGCCACGCCTCTCTCTTCATTTTCAAAATAAGCATTTTTGCTCGTAGAATTCAAAGTGTGAGTCACCCGGTTGGTTCAACCTAAGAAAGTTATGCAGTGCAAAATAAGTTATAACAACACTTACCTGAGTACTCATGTAAAAATTGGGCATGCAAATCTCTTCTTTAAAACTCTAAATGTGCGCTTAATGACATTTCTAAGTTCTGATTGGTGCATATTAAATAGTTTCTTCTTTGACCCCCGAGGCCAACATTCTTGTACGGAGGTAAAAACTCCATCAGATTCTTGTATGCAGCATCAACCATGTATTACTTGCCTAAAAATATTTTATTTGGCATAATTAGTACTACTTATTCCCCCTAACAACTAAGAAAAGTCCTTAAAATTAGCTATGATATGGTACTCTCTCACCTTTGGGCGGCATTGAAAAATTTAGCGGGTGCGATAGAGTATCCTCTAACATTTGTGCATTATGTGCACTTCCCTCTCAACCAACATATATATATATATGTGTGTGTGTGTGTATGTGAACCGCATGTTGAAATCACATACAATGAAAAGATTTTGAAATTAATTTCCATGCCAATTGGTGTATGCTATTTGCTGTCCTAGTGGGGGACATGCAGGGATATGGGTGCCATCCAATGCGTCTATAGTATCTTGCGGTACTTAAGCAGGCAAACAATTTGACTACAAGCCAATGGTTGACTTAAATTGGTCGAACAATTTTTAAAAATTTTATACTATTGCTTTGGGCTTACCTCGAACCGTGGAAAGTATTTTGTTGACTTTCCAATGCATGGATGGACTTGATCATAGTCATATGAGTGAATTATCCTTGATGCAAACATACATAGCCCTCTTAGAACTTTTCTGACATTTTGATTAATTGTTTCAGTTGATTTATTGAATCACTCTACTAAATCGCGCTGGCATGCACTATAACTAACCATTACCAGAGTCATGGTTAGGGTCTCCTCAATTTCCACATGCTTTTGATAGTTCTGTGGTACGTAATTATTTTGCTTGAGTAAGTCACATAGGAGGAGAAAATTATCAATGGTAATGCAACAATTCTCCATTATACGTTTATAGTGACCATTTATCAATTCCTCAACCCATTGGTGGCTTATTAATGCTCCATCATGATGAGAAATTTTTAGTTTTAAACCTCCATATCTTTCCACATCTGGATGGCATAGTATCAGCTCCACTCCAGTGCAACGATCAAGTCATCTTCATCATCTTCAGATTCCCAAGTCCTAGACAAGCTCCCTCTATTAGCACTATAGTTGCTCCAATTTATATCCCTTACACAACACAACGAAACTATTACTAATGATTAGACCATTGGTGTGTTAGATACCACACCTACATTGGTTTCCCTTACTTTAGTAGGCCTTACTTAACCCTTTCCTGAGGGGTGTCGGGGAAAAATGGAGTATTATTTTGTGAAAGGCAGAATGGGTGATGAGTTCATTGAGTCACAAAATCGTGTGGAATTGGAACCACATATATAACACCTAGGTGATGTACTATTTACAACTATTAATTGACTTTAAGCATATATAAAAAAAATCTAACGTGAGTAGATTTTTACTGGCAAATCAATAGTACAACTATGGTCACCGAGTCCATTAGCAATAGATGCATTGCAGCAAATCAATTTTTTTCACGTGCATTGTGAGAGGCAAAGTTGTTAATAAGTGAAACTCTAGGTATGTGAGTTGTTGGTCCCATATAAAGCTGTAATAACTCAGGAAAATTGGAGTTGATATGGATAGTCACTTCGCCTTTAACAAGGCTGCGAAAAACTCAGACAACTATTCGAATCTGTAGTTGAGTGGCCTCTGTGATAGCTTGTCTTCAGTTCCACCACTATCTTCAAGGTCTTAAATTGGATATTAGGATGTTGTGGACACTAGCCGGACTTGTATTGGTAGAACCTTTCTGTTGTATATGAAATTTGTTAGCAATCAAGTCAGAAAAATGAATAAAATAGTGGACCATGACATCAAATTAGATTTGGTCTATGTCGTAGACTTACAGTTCAAGATCTACCACCATTTTGTATGCTTGTGCTATTCTCTTTTGTTAATTATGTTCAATGATTAAACACTATAAACTTGTTCTATTTTTTGAGGTCTTTCTTATTTTCTCTACAAGTCCAACTCATGGCCTAGTCCATGTTTCATCTATTGGCTCTTTCATAAGTGTTGTCAATCGGTTCATCTCATGACCAATTGAATGGTTACAATTAGGCTATTTGTTTTTGGTCCACTACTACTACACGATCAATACATGAAACGTACAAAAACATATTTCATCTTCTTTGAATTAGGACCACTAATTCATAATATGTGCAGCATAACCCAGTTCACATAACTATATCATATACATCACTTCCTGTTAATCTGTCTACTCCATTACCATGCAGTAATACAAGAGTTTCAAACTCCAACAAACATGAAAATTTATCAACCCCCGAAAGCAGCAAATGTCTGACATCAATATCAAACGGCATGAAGGAAAAATAAAACAAGTTGGTCAAGCTTATACAACTCGAGAGGACCTAATTAAGTTCGTGAAACAAATGCGATGTCCCTAAATGACAACTCCAATGCACTCACAGTAGAAGTGGAATGATAACTTGTGTTCAATCACAGAGGTATGTCACAGTGGTGGCACAGCAAGTCCAAATTCTTCCATAATCAATCCAATGTACTTATATCTCTGAGATTCGTCAAACCGGACAAATGCAATTCGTTGCCCTTTTTTTTTTCTCTGGCAAAGTACATTATTGCTTTCAACTTTACAGAGTTTGTCAATTACATACCCTTCACAAGATCTTGCACTACATGAACAACATATTTAGCACTTTCGTTATATCTAGTTTTTTTATAGTCCATGGAATGAGTGGTGAAGCGACTGATCTTACTTATCACATCATCTAGACTTTCCCTATCACTCGAGAATCAGGTTGATTTTGTCCATTTGGAACCTTCATGATGAGTTCCCTGTTTCAAAACTAGAACCTGGACGTTTTCCCGTCACTGCTCTTGGGATTGGAGGGACGTAGTATACGTCCTCATCTTCCCAAGGGCCTGTGGCGACCTCACTTTCCCCTAAGGCGAACCAAAGGTTGGCGGGCCGTCTGCCCAGCTCTCGCCAGGACTCACGCAAGCATTCCAACTCAAAATCCTCCAAAGATCAACCTAAACTACTACAAAATAATTCTTCCGAAATAAATCGATTTCTATCACCACATTAACTTCAAAGATAACAGCATACAACTTAGCCAATCAACGGCTCTTAAACACTTCACGCGTTGTTCGCAAGGGTTAAGACATACTATACCAATACAACCATACATACCAAATATTAGAATTAGGGATTACACTTTTCCAGCTTCAAGTGGCAACCAAAAATAAAAGGTACAGTGCTTAACGTAGAATTCATTACAAACCGAAATTTAAATTCAAGTTGTTCAAGTACATTCATAGGAAATATAAGCTGCTCAAATGCTTTCAAACTTCCCATCTTGTAAGGAAAACAAATAAACGTGGGGTGAGCTAAAGCTCAGTGGTGCCCCAAAACATGCAGTCACGTAAATCAAACAGCGAGAAATAACTTAAACAAATTGAACAGTTAGGAAAGCGTATAACAGCACAAGGTAGGATACAGGGGCTCTCAGGAGCCATTTTCCTCGCTTGATCACCATTCAGCGTAGTTGACCCTCCGTCAACTCTCACTACTTATAGTCCATGTAGATCCACTCATTTTAATCCTAACCCGTCACCATTCATACCCCTGTCCCGGGCCCGAACGTCGACTAAGGACGTAGTATACTCGAGATATACCCGTAGATAATTGGACGCAGTATACTTGCGTATACCCGTAGATAATTGGTCGAGGGATTCACCCAACGACGTTATCGTAGTTAGATTCACGCGTCGAGGGATTCACCCAACGACGTAACTACATTTAGATTCATGGATTCACGAGAAAATGATTCACGCAAGTCACCACTCGAACGGCTAGTGCGATAAAGTACGCATTGCTCACTTCGATGGATCAAAAACTAGTTTTGCCAATTATCACATATTGAGTCAAGGAAGCACTTTAACCAAGTAAGCATAGAACAGGCAGGGACACTCACCAAGAGTGAAGTTCAGATGTCAAATTGGAAATCGAATTCCGCGTCTTCGCAATATCCTAGAATATCAAATGTTGAAACTATGAGTTTTTATTCAGTTTTTAAGCTTATACACATCGAGGTTTATCTAATATATTACTAGTTTACTTTCCCACAGTAAATTCAAAAATCTATTTAGGTTGAAACTTGACAAAAGTAGAAGAAATGTTTCTTATAGTTTTTCTTGAGGTACTTTTCCTTATAGAAGGGTAACTAGTATTATTCTCTAGAAATAAGTCGACGAACCTCTTAACATCAAAGCTAGAGGGATACTTTGAAAATTTCTTTAAAGCTACGGTTCTTGCAAAAATTATCACTAAAAACTATTTTATCTAAAATAAAGTTTCTTGCCGAGCAAGTCCCTACATTTTTAATTAAAGTTATTAAAACTCTTATTTTGGAACTTTTCCTACTGACAACTATCCTAGGGCAAATCTTTAAGAAAGAAAAGGGATTAAAATAAGACTTAGGATTTTCAAAAGCTAGAGAAATTATTTTCAATTAAGGTTGTTTAAAACTTGTACTTTTGAATTTTTCCTATAGTCAACTAGCCAAAAAACAATTCCTAGGGAAAAGAAAGGAAGTAAAACAAAGCCTAGAGTTTTTGAAACTAGTGAAATCATTTTCTAAAAATAATAAGGCTAGTTTAAGCTTAAAGGAAGAAATATCGAGTTGACAAGGTTTAGAAAATCCCTACATGAAATTTTCAATTTTAACATATCGTGCTAAGTTTTATCGCACCATACTAGGGCGAAAATATATTTAAATAGCTTGCTTAACACTTTCTCAAGTTCACCAGACCAAAACGGATTTCTTACGATTCCGATTCACACACACGCAATATTTTAGATTCGTCAATATAGCAAACTCACATTTCAAATAGAAGTCTCACTAGGGCTTCGTCAATCATTAGCCCTAGGTTTCAATAGATTCATTTCAAATCGAGAATAAAATAAATGGCCAAGGCTTCGTCAATCATTAGCACTTGGTTTTTGGCAAGTTCATATCACATCTTAATTTAATCGAAATAAACATATTAGCTCCAAACAAGTCCAGCAGTTCAATTTCACCACACTTAAACACTTATATAAAATTATTCAAATGGCTAAGGCTTCATCAATCATTAGCCTTTGACAACCCTCAATCACATCCAACCACAATTAAATCAGGAATTCAATTCACAAACGAGCTAAGTGTTTGATCCAAGTCAAGATTTCAATTTCATGAAGGACAGGATATTTCAGCAGGACAGCCTACTTTGAGGAGTCACGAACAGCAGTACACATGGAGGAAAAATATGAAATTTCTACAGAACAAAGGCCCATAATTCTAGTTTCAAATGCCACTGACGGCGCCTTAAATGGATTTTCGTACACCAAGATATAAGCATTTTGCCTAGACTGGTCAGTGAAATCCGAAAATCTGGAAACTCTTGTTCACTTGTGAAAAGCTCCTTTTTCTCTTTTAAAACCATAAGACTTTTATTCAAACCATCCATACATCTCTTATAGAATTCTAACACCACATTTTCCAGGCATTTTCAACCATTATGTTTTCAAAGAAAATTTCACAATCAAGCTGGAAATTCTAACTCAAACTTTAGCAACCACAAGGAAAATTTCCAGCATTTGTATACCCACATTTTTGGTTAAATCTTTCGAGATATCAAATGTTTCATTGCTAAACAGCTTTCACAGCTTAACGTGTACATTTTGTCATGCATTTCGGGCTCATAATACCCCAAGGAAAAATTCCAGGAACCAGTTAAAAAAATTCAGTTCAACCTTTCGGTCATTAAAATTTCCAGCACTTCGTTGTTTATAAATTCAAAATTTCCTTGGCTAAGACATGCTATTAAACTCTCAACTTCATCATACAATTACGTGGCTAGACCGTTAGCATTTCCAGCTCAAAAATTAAGTTCGATTAACCACACCAGTCATCAAATTTCCAAGAAAGAATCTTCAGCTAGCCTCGGAATAAACATGCATGCGGCAGGATACATTTTGGTTTTATTTTTCTGGTTCAAACTAACTAATTAACTACATGCATAGCTTAATCATCTTGTAATTTACTAGTTAGTCATGGTTAGAGGCTCAAAACAGCAAAATTATACCACATGAAACTACATTATTCAAGACAACTCTCGGCAGAAATTTTTTCATCAAAACAGAATTTTCCTAAGCTCCTTAGTTCATCATCCAATTTTTTTCTTCAGCTAAAACCTTGTATTTTGCACTTAAGTCTTACATGCACAATTGCTGAGTTAATTAGCTATCATTTCCAGACCGGAAATCAGTTCGGCAACAGCAATATACGTTCATAGCTCCAGAATTTTGTGCAACTACTCTCGGATGAGCTTGCATGTGATGGATTCTGTTTCATTTTTATTTTCTAGCGTAATCCAGGCTAATTAATTTCATGCATGACTTTATCATCTTGTTTTCAGGTGATTAAATACAAATACAAACTTTGATCATCCCACAATTAACGAATTAAGGCTACAAAATCCCAGCTCAAGCTCACGGCAGTACCCTTTTTTCCCAAAACAGATTTTTCTAATGCTTTTGATTCATCATCCGACTGCACAGCTCAACATGCATGTCCATAGATAGTTCAATCTATCACTAATCAACTTATTCTAGCTCAGTAATTACCTCACAAAGAAGATTATACGCACGGCAGAAAGCTGAAGTTTCTCCCCTCTTGGTTCACACGCGATTGAACGTGATGTTCCTGGTTGCAGAGGTCGCTGCTGGGATGGTGTTGGGTTGTGAGGATGTTTTGTAGCTGATTGAGGTTGCAACCAGGGATGAAGCTCACGTAGTCTCCCTCTTTTCTCCCCTTTAGCTTACGGACAGAACAGAGGAAGGTTCAGCTCGCGGTTTCTTTTCTTTCCTTTCGGACGCACGGATGCAGCTCCCTCTCTAGCTCTCTCGTCGATGATAACAAGGCAGAGGATAATGTTGTTGTGGTCTTGAGGTGTGGTGGTGTGGAGAGGAAATGGAAATGAGCTACGGATGAGAGAGTTGAGTGTGCAAGTGGAGAAGTTTTCTCATTGGCCGAATGGAGAGGTGGATTATAAGGTTGTCCGACAATTTGGTTTTGAAATTGCATGGTCATTTTGAGATTGTATGGAGGGCATTTTAGTCCTTTCACGTCTCTTCCTAATCTCCACTCAAAACCTTAGTTCTAACTTAATTCCACAAATTATCCCCAAGTGTGATTTGATTGCCTAATTATACACTAGTCATGCAAAATTTTAATTATCGAAATATTTACGTCCCACGCGTATTTAGTATACTTGTATTATTCTTATCTAAAATTTGTCGGCTTCATATTTTTAACGTGAAAATTTTTAGTAGTATTAACGTTATTCACTGATTAGAATTAATTATTGGACTTTAAATAATTTATTTTAAGGTAGTAAGATTAATCGGCTCAAGTATCGTTGATTTAGCGTAATGGAGACTAAGTGTTCTAACGTTTTATGTTAAGGCGATAAAATTATTCTAATTCCAAATGTATTAATATAATTAAGCAAAACCAAGAAATTTCATAATTTAGAAAAATTATATTAGTTCACACATGAAAAGTGTTTTTTAAGTACTTATCTGCAAACAAGTGAAAGTAATGCTAAAATTTATTAAGGAATTAAAAGAAATGCAAATGAAATATGCACAGGCTTATATATCTTTTTGGGGTTCTCACATCCTCCCCTCCTTAAAATGAATTTTGTCCTCAAAATTCTTACTTTCTCAAGAGATAGGTCGGGGTATATATATATATATATATTTATTCAATTAGGCACTTATTTTAACCATTTATTTGTTATAATACTTCTAATAGCAAAGCAATTAAAATAAAAGATATTCGTAGCGTACATACAACTCGTAGCGTACATATAATTCGTAGCGAAAGATCACAACCTCCAAAAGTGCTATTCTAGTTTAGGGTAACTATAACCTCTATTCCTCGAGTGAGGTCAAACCCTCTTGATTTGTGAAACATTCACTACTAGGACCCCGTTCATGGCCATTAGCACGAATTACTTCCAGTTGGCACTTGGTCGCTCCGTAGCGGACTTAGTTAGCTGCTGAGTTCTTTCTCTTTTTAAATGCTCTAGGCTAATTCGAAATCTTGTACTGGGTACTACCGCACCTCAGACACTTTCTTTGCTTTAACCAACACTCGGCCTCAGTGTGGTTAACCTTACCACAATATCCACAATTTCCATGAAAGGTGGCGGTCTGGCTCTTTCGAGGATTTTCTTTATTTTCCTTCTCCAGTTCTACATTTTGGCGTAACAGCTCAGTTTTTTCTGCATATTCTTGTTTCCATCGTCCTTCCCAGTAGTTAGCCAATTTCCTTTGAAATTCTACCTCGTTTCGGAGGATGTCCATTTCCTTACGCATGTCTTCCAAAGTTGTCATCTTACTAGTTGGATGAAATCAAATAGCTAGCCTGCCAGACAAATCATAGGATCAAAATAAGCAACTATTCATACTGGAAGCTTGAGCCGTAATACTTTTTCATCCTTTTACTAATGGTTACTCCAAAATATAAACCTTAACTACTTTTTACTTAACCCAACGAGTTCTTAAATGTCACCGAGATTACCATCGTTAATCACTATCACGACAGAATAAGGAAATCTTTTCCCAAAGAAAAATTTCATGTCTTAGTGCACTGTTCAATACTTACCTTCAAAGTTGTTTAAAACAACAGTCATAATTCTTATTCTCACTAGGGCCTTATTGTATTCCTTCGTTTCAATCTTACTATTTTGAGGTCAGATTTCCCATGAAACCTAGATGGACGAATTTCAAGAGTCATTCTATTTTCGCAACTCTTTTGGTTCCTAGGTTAGTTGATTGGCCTAGAGCTTTGGTATTCCACCAACCGTTCTAAGATATCAGTCATATGGTCAATAGGGTAGCTACATGGGTGGGTTCCTTCTAAATTCCCGTTGATAGCATCTTTGTCAAAGTCTGACTACCATTGGCCCTTGCAACAATTATAACATCATTATAGGCTCAACTTTAACAATTTTTTTTTTTGACTAAACCAAATGACTCAATTATGTAGTTCAAAACTTGAGTACAAAGATATATTTTCTATAAAAGACTTCACTCACCAAATTGTCGTACTCCAATTGTCCAAAATTATTTACTAGTCCAATTGTCCAATTGTCCAAACTAATAACAGGATATCAAATACACATTTGGAAAAATTGTGGTCTATATATATATATAAATGACTATTTGAATGGAATACAAGAAGAAAGGAAATTGGTTCTGGTCTTGATGGTCAAAATTTCTAAATGCATTCGACTTTTGGTAAGAGGTTTAACATTTGTTATTTGAACGTTTGATCAAGAAAAATCATTTAACCCCACAAATAATTTTTGAGAATAAAATGCTTTTAAGAAAATAAGCAGACATGCAGGTTCGTATTTACTTAAACTTCGGTCCAACGCCTCTACTCTTCACACCTAATCATTGATTCGACTGAAGTAAACAAATAGGGAAGCGATAATACGCGAGTATACCTTAGACTGGTCGAGGGATTCACCCAACGACATTACGTCCAACACTTATAGACTGGTCGAGGGATTCACCCAACGACTTTACGTCCAGCACTTGATTGTTATAGACTGGTCGAGGGGTTCACCCAACGACTTTACGTCCAGCACTTGATTTTTATAGACTGGTCGAGGGGTTCACCCAACGACTTTACGTCCAGCACTTGATTTTTATAGACTGGTCGAGGGATTCACCCTTATGTGAAATTGTATGAAGTTGTATGAAATTGGTGTGCAATGTGACTCATATTGTGTGTATGAAATTTGATGATTACGCGTCTACTTTGTTATAATGTTGGAAAAAAAAAATTCTTGAGGATTTAGAAATATCCTAGAATAGTGCAATATATATATATGTGAATCGAATAAAAATAAGATAGGAATATTGTGATTTGAGCAATTTGAATACATGATATAGTTGAATAAGTTACATGACTAATTAACTCTCCTTTTTCTCAATTCTCATATTGATTTTACTTACAAAAAGAATATTTATATATATGTATACACCTTGAACTCACATAAAAATTGAAAATCAGGCAGAGTTTGGGTTTGGACCTTTTCTTAGAAATAAGAATGAATATTGGTCGTGAATTGGAGAGTAAATAGTTAAGTTTTATGTGGCATAAAAGCTAATTCTCAGATTAGGTGTGAAGAGTAGAGGCGTTGGACCGAAGTTTAAGTAAATACGAACCTGTATGTCTGCTTATTTTCTTAAAAGCATTTTATTCTCAAAAATGATTTGTGGGGTTAAATGATTTTTCTTGATCAAACGTTCAAATAACAAATGTTAAACCTCTTACCAAAAGTCGAATGCATTTAGAAATTTTGACCATCAAGACCAGAACCAATTTCCTTTCTTCTTGTATTCCATTCAAATAGTCATTTATATATATATATAGACCACAATTTTTCCAAATGTGTATTTGATATCCTGTTATTAGTTTGGTTACGAAAGGTACGTGAAAAAGCTTTCCCCGAACGAATAAGATTTTCGGTTGGCCGTTTTGGGACAAAAGAAGCTGGATCATTTCTAAAATTGTTAATTTAAAAAAAAAAATCGAATTCTAGTAAATCATTTTGGACAATTTGAGTACGACAATTTGGTGAGTGAAATCCTTAGAAAATATATCTTCATACTCGCGTTTCGAACTACATGATTGAGTCATTTGATTTAGTCGAAAAAAAAAAGAAGAAGTAAATTTTGAGGACGAAATTTATTCTAAGGAGGGGAGGATGTGAGAACCCTGAAAATGTATATATAAATATCAGTGCATATTTCATTTTGCATTTGTAATTCCTTAATAAATTTTAGCATTAAATCTAATTGTTTTTAAATAAGTGCGTAGAAATAAATTTTGTGTGCAAAATAAAATAAATGTGCTAAACTATTCAATTTCTTAGTTTTGTTATGCTAAAATTAATACTTCGAAGGTAAATTATTTCGTTTATTTAATAATTAATTTCTCCGAATTCCGTTAGCTAAACTTTAATCGTTAATAATGTTCAAGGTTAATAGGAACCTTAGTACTAAGATGCAATCGATAAACTTTAGATAAAATCGATATAAGTATACCAAGTATACTTAGGACGTTAAAATATCGATAGCTTAATTTTTGTGAGACGAGTATACTAGTAGGCATTCAAATTGCATTTGGGGTAAACTTTTGGAGTTAGATTAGAATCGAGGGCTTAAGTGGAATTCGGATGAAAAGTGAAAAGACCAAATTGGCCCTCCATTATCTTGGACTTACCATGCAGCCACGGAAACATTAAACAATCTTCATTCTAAACAATTCCAATTCCTGCCGGTTCCATTTCTCACGTTTCATTCCAGCCCTTTCCATTTGATATTGCCGACCAACTCCACTCACAGCCTCACCTTATATACATTACACTACCACACTCAACCATATCAACCACTAAGCACCCAAACTCCACTACACATTTCAGTTTCTGCTTTGGACCGAGAGCAAGAGGGAGTGAGAGCTGTAGCCTCGGTTCCATCGACGAGAGTGAGCAAGAGGGAGCCGAGCTTCTTGTTTTTTTTTTTTTTCTTTTTGTCCGTAACTTAGAGAGGGAAGAGAGTGACTTGCGATCCATTCTGCCTTCCATCCATGAGCTGGTGAAGAGCTTGAGACCAAATTTCCTTCATCCAGCCGCAAGCCAGAGCAAGGGAGAGAGAGAGAGATAGCGGTCTGCAATTCTGGACAGCCGAAGGTGGAGGATTGTTGCAGCTACTAGCCGTGTGTATTAAGCTTCAAGCTGAGGTAATTTCTGGACTTAGATGAGTTGTTTATAGGTAGATGAAGCTGTTTAGAGGCATGCATGTGAGAGTTGTATGTTTGGATGAAAATTAAGATACCAGAATTTGGGTTCGAAAGAAACTGGAAACTGCCGTGAGTTAATTAGGAAATGCAGTTTTTAATTTGCTCCAATGTGATGATCTGGGCTTGTATTTGTGATTAACCAACTAAAAACTAAGTGTTTAAGCTTTGCATGCAACTTAATGGCTCGGTTAAGCAAGGAAATGGATAATGAAACAGAAATCTGATGCATACAACCTCATCTGGGGCTAGCCGAATAAATTTCTGGAATTATGGATGAAACTTGTTGTTGTCGAACTGATTTCTGGACTGGAATTGATAGCTAATTAGTGCAGTAGTTGTGCATGTGAGATTTGAATACAAGGTTTTAGCTGAAGAAAAAAAAATTGGATCGTGACTAAGCAAATGCTGGAAAAGTTTCTGATTTTGTTTTGCCCAGAACTAACTAGGAATAATGCAGCTTTACTTGGTTTAATCTGGATGATCTGAGCTTATAACTGTGATTAGCTAGTCATTAACAAGATAACTAAGCCCTGCATGCAGTTGATGGGTTAGTTTAAAAACAGAAAATAAAATGAAAACAGAAAATTGTTTCATGCATGATCATCCGAGACTAGTTGATATAATTCCTGGATTTTAGTGATGTTTGCAGTTGGTAACTGAATCCGATTTTGAGCTAGAAATGTTAACCAAGTGGTGAAGTGAATTGCATGTTGAAGTCGAGTACCTAAAACATTTTAGCCGAGTGAAAACTTGATGATTTGAAGAAAAAGAAACTCTGTTTTGATGAATTGTTCCTGCCGAGAGCTTGTCTTGATTTATGCAGCTCCATTTGGTTTAATTTTGTTGCTTTGAGCTTATAACCATAACTAACTAGTTAATAACAAGATAATGGGGCTTTGCATGAAGTTAATCAGTTGAGTAGTACAGAAAATAAAAACAAAATGCAATTCGTGTTCATGCAGCTGCAACCGAGACTAGCCAGAATTTTCTGGAAATTTTGGAGGACTTTTATCGTTAAGCGAACTTAATTTCTGTGCTAGATATGCTAATTAACTAGCTTAGTGATGGCATGTTGAATTTGAGCCCTTAACACTCTGTTTTAGCCAAGGAAAAAGCTGGATTAAGAACATCTTATTGCTGGAAAATTTTGTGAACTGCCGCAAGGTTTGAACCTGGAAATTTTGAAGTTTATGACTGTCATTTGAACTCGATTTTGAACTGGAAATGTTAATTGGTTGGATAAGTTGATGCATGGAAAATTTGAGAACCTAGAACCATGTTTTAACCGAGGAAAAGTTGGATTTATAAACACCTAAGTGCTGGAAAAATTCTGGATAGCCGAGAGGCTTGAGCAGAAATTTTCAGTTTGCTCTTTTTGGAATTTTAATCTGTTTCTGGATTTTCCCTTAGAGTGTCATGGTTTTGAAATGCATCAGAAATATGTGTTTTAAGCTGCATAAGTCGTTTAACTATGAATCATTCGATATGATGGAAGTTTGAACTAAGAATGTGGAAGTGTAGACCTGGAAAATTTCCAACCGAATTGATAGAAGTAGTAAAGGAATTTTCCAGATTTCTTGTGGCGAATTTTAGTCCTAAAAATGCTGCTTTGAGCTGTAAAATATCTTATGTTCATTGATTCCACTTGAAAGGGTCTTACTTGTACATTTCGGAGTGACAATTTGATTTTATTATGACCGTAATACGGTGATGAAGTTATCGATATTGGAATGGATAATTTTGGAATATAACTATGGTGAAATGTTTAATCTGCATTTGATTATGTGTAATGAGATTTTGTTGAGATTTTGGACAAAATATTGTTACCATTCTTGCCTTAGGTTCATATACCTGTTAGTAATTCCAAACATTTGAAATGTTAGCTTTATTGCTATAAGAACTAATTGTTGGATGTTAAGGGCTAATGATTGATGAAGCCCTTGGCCATTTGAATGATTTTATACAAGTGTTAAAGTGTGATGAAATTAATTGCTAGAATTACTTGAAGCCTTTATATTTATTTTGCTTCAACTGTGAGGTGATATGAACTTGCCAAAACCAAGAGCTAATGATTGACGAAGCCTTGGTCATTTATTCCATTTTGATCAGAAGTGAATCTATTGAAAACCCAGGGCTAATGATTGACGAAGTCCTAGGGATTTTCTATTAAAATGTGATTTTGATTTGCTGGCAAATTTGAACCATAATGGGATTTCGAAATGGGATCGAAATTGTGAAAGTCGTTTCGACCCTGTGAACTCGAGCAGTTTTGATCAAGCTTTGTGGGAATATTTTGCCTTAATATCAAGTTATATACATTGAGTATAGTACGTTAATATTAAAATCTAGATATCGGGACTTTTAAAACCTTGCCGATTAGTTAATTCTTTTCTTTATTTAAACTAGTGTTTCACCTTTAATAAATAATTGCATTAACTTCCAAACTTTAAGTTTTTCAAAAAATTACCCTTGACCAATTGTTTTAAAGGAAATTTGTTAAAAACATTAGATTTGAATAATTTCGAATAAAAGACAAAGGGAACTTGTTCGGCAAGAAAACTTGTTTGAATTAATTTGGTTCTAGTTTGCCCTCTAGAAGGGAAATACCTTTAAAGAAACCATACGAAATATTTTATTTCTTTACTAGCCTTAATTCTAAGGGAACTATTGATTTGTTTCGAGAAATTAAATTAGTTTTATACAAGATAACCTTTTAGATATAAAACAAGGGTTTGTTTAGTAAAACTTATAGTTTTAAAACTTGGATTCCTAGGGTGTAGCGAGGACGTGGACTTCGATTCCCAGCTTGACTTTTGAGCTTCACTTTTGGTGAGTGTCCCTGCCTGTTTTATGACTATTTGGTTAAAGTGCTTTATCGACTCGTTGTGTGGTAATTGCCAAAAATGATTGCTGATCCATCGGAGTGAGCAGTGTGAACTTTATCACACTAGCCTTTCGAGTGGTGACTTGCTTGAAGTGTTTTTCGTGAATATCTTGCTTGCGCTTGCTAAGTGCAAAATTATTAGGCAGGGGAATGCACCACACCTTAAGGGTGGGAGGGCCTCTTATCCTGACCTGGTAATCAAGTGCTGGACGTAAAGTCGTTGGGTGAACCCCTCGACCAGTCTATAACAATCAAGTGCTGGACGTAAAGTCGTTGGGTGAATCCCTCGATCAGTCTATAAAATCAGTGCCGGACGTAAAGTCGTTGGGTGAACCCCTCGACCAGTCTATAACAATCAAGTGCTGGACGTAAAGTCGTTGGGTGAACCCCTCGACCAGTCTATAACAATCAAGTGCTGGACGTAAAGTCGTTGGGTGAATCCCTCGACCAGTCTATAAGTGTTGGACGTAATGTCGTTGGGTGAATCCCTCGACCAGTCTAAGGTATACTCGCGTATTATCGCTTCCCTATTTGTTTACTTCAGTCGAATCAATACGTGTTAATTGTTTTAATTGATTGCATGTTTTTGGGGCACCACTGAGCTTTAGCTCACCCCACGTTTATTTGTTTTCCTTACAGGTTCTGGAAATTGAAAGCTTTGAAACTTACTCATGCTTCTCTTTTTGGGGTGTACTTGAATACTATGACTACATTTGTGGGCTGTAATGCGTTATTTTGGATAATGTACTTTTTATGTTGAATTGTCACTTGAAGCTGGAAAATGTGTAAATCTTAATTTGGATACTTGGCTTGATTGTTGTATTTTGTTGTATGAATTTTTACTTAGCCAGGCGGTACGATTCTATTGCGCAGTTAGTAACGCGTGAGATTTTTTTTAGAAGCCGTCGATTGGCTACGTTAAATTACTACTATCTCTGAAGTTAATGTGGTTGTAGTGACGGCTTTCTTTGGGAGAATTGTTTTGTAATAGATTAGGTTATTCTTCGAAAGGATTTGGGTTAGAATGCTTGCGTGAGTTCTGGCGAGAGCTGGGCAGACGGCCCGTCAACCCTCTGGTTCGCCTTAGGGGAAAGTGGGGTCGTCACAGTTGCTGTATGGATAATCCATCAAAGAGGAAGCCACAAACTTTCCCTTGCTACTCTTTTGACTTGTGGGGGCTTGATTGCGCTTGGTGGTTCCATAGGGACTGATTCACCAGCGAACTACACATAGTTAACCGTTTCCATTTTTTCCAACGTAATCGGGGTGTAAATGTTGTATAGAAAGCAACTTCCTGGTAATTTGAAGTCCTTATAATTACCATTTGCCTGTTCATAACAGAATAGGAGAGGGTTAGGGGATGACTAAGGTTAAAATTGTATCAACAGCATATTATCTCAAGTGTTGTATTATGCATATGGTTAGCAGACTAGAACACCACAAGTGGAGCGTAGCTGAGAAATTCTAAATGTAACAGTCCAGATTATGTAAAAACTCTAGTAAAAAAGCCAAAAGATGATGATGTTGTAAGACCAATCAAAAGGATAAGATATTTATCATGTTCATATAGCTTCCAATTGCTGCCAGTGCTTGTCACCGACCGTGAAAGCAATTATTTTCTTCATCCCAACCAAGTCTGGTCTCTAGTGTAGAAGACAACCCTTAAAGGCATGAGTATGAATATCACTTCTTCTTGAATATGTTCATCCGAGTCTGGCACTGTTTACCTGAGACAGACATTTCAAAATTTTTCTCTTAAATGGGCTGCTAGGACATTCCAATTCTGGTCCATGGTCTTATGAGGATCCCATGTTTTGGTTGTAACCCAATCGACATAGGTCGTGATGAAATTGTAGTCCATAGTGGGAGTCCAATTCATTTTCTCAGCCATTTGCTGAGGTAAAAGAGGAAAAGCTTGCTGTGAAGGTGACATATTAATGGGAGACTTTTGTCAAATAAAATTCCAAACAACCCAATTTAAAGCTTAGCAAATAGCAATGGTAGCATACTTGCTTGCGGTAATTTTCAACACAAAGTTGGTAGTCGTTGGAGTCGCTTGATGAGTGTGTAGAGCAATCTGAAGTGCAACTAGTAAGAGAAGCTGCAACATTGAAAAACAAATGAATACAATTGAACACTACTGTAGAGCAATTGAAAAGGGTTTGATATTATACATAGGGAGTCAATTTTGCACTTTCCTCCAGACATGGACAAAATTATCAAGCATGGTTGCCCTTCAAATTCATTTACCAATCACAACTGCATGGGGTCGAAGTGGCAAACCTGCTACACGGATGCACTGAAGAAGTGAGGTCTTGCCAAAACTATAAAGAAAACTTAATGAGAAGTAGTACAGCAATAAACTTCCCTAAGAAGTGAGACATTTACTTTTCACAGACATAGACCTCCAAGTGCTTGCTATTGGTTATTAATTGTACCCAGGATGACTTGTAAAAATAAAATGCTATGTAAATTCGTTACCAATCCGGTGGAAAGCATTTGTCGAATCACAAGTAATACGAAAAAAAAAAACTCTTTGCGAAGGGAAGAGGGGTCTGCCAAAACTATAATAGGGCAGAACACCTATGACTTTTGCTATTCCCCAACTCTAGTAGTTTGAAGTTCGGCTGCTACAGTAATTACAAACTTTATGTAGACTCCAAATACCACAAACCGCATACTTGCCAGAATGCGTTGAGTGGCTATGAACGTTGAGAATTGAAGATAATTAAATAGTGAAGAGGAAAGAGTCACCCAAAACAACAGCAAATGGACGTTGAATGCGGAAAAATGCATTATTTATTACCCCTTCAGTTTGACATATTTAGTTTCGAAATGAAAATAAGCAGTGACAGCAAATGGATGTTTATTTGAGCCATATCATACAATTTGATATGGAAAACAAGATTGGCTAATACCTGCCGTTGCAGTTATCATTGCTGTTGCCGAGCTTGTATGCAACCTCAGACCCTTAATGCTGGAAAAAAGATTCCGATTGAAGTTCTCTAATTTGCACTAATTGTTTTTGTCAGCTACATATACTTTTTCAGGTAATTGAGTTGTTTTTGGCCCAAAGACTCCAATATATGAGACCAAGTTATCGGTAAAGGAGGGAAGGTTTACTTCTCTAGCTTTTTATTCTTTCTGCATGTTCCATACACAATTTCTACTTCTGTTACTGTTGCTTCGTAGTGTTAAAAAAATTAGACTCCAATGTGACAAATATGAGAGTTTAGAGTGTAATAAGTTCAAAATTGAAGTTTAGAATGCCAAAGTAAAAATTGAATACAAATTAGGATTGCAAACTCAGAATCTAATACAAGTTAGGAATGAATACAGGTTAGGATTGCAAAACTGAAGTTAGGAATGCAAAGTGGAACTAGTCCTTTTAAGCACGCGCAGTTGCCCATACTCATATTTTGTACACACTCTTTAATCTCTTTAGCTCACGATTAGGGATGGCAACGGGGGCGGGCGCCCGACCCGCCACCCGTTTGAAAAAAAATATATATGTACATAATTATATATATATATATAATGATATTATCAATTATACTACTAATTACACATGTCTATTAATAAAAATTATCAATTATTTATACTAAATTTATTAATACATTTATGTTAAATTCCTAACTACACTTAATACAATAACACTTTTTTCTAAAGAAACACAATATTAATTTAGTGATTGTATTTGTATCAAAAGTAAAAACTTGATTATTTAAGTTATATTTGTTTTATCATATTAGATTGTATTCAAATAACTTTTGTTTAATTATTTTTATGAGTTTCAATTGTGAAGTTACAATGAATAATAATTTAGTGATATGTTGATATTTTAGTACTTGATTATTTGCTCAAATTTAATTATAATAAAATTATATAATAAAATTTTTTAACCCCACGGGTGCCCCCGCGGGAGAAGCGGGGCGGGGCGGGGGAAGCTGGAGGCGGGGGGAATTAAAATGCAAAGGGGCGAGGGTTGGGGGAGGTGTCCCCCGCCCCATTGCCACCTCTACTCACGATGTTAACGATTGGACTCAAATGGAATGAATTCAAGATTTAGGATGCAATATGTAATATGTGTAATATTTAAAATATATAAAAGGGGGAACGTCCATTTGCTACAGTGCAGCCATGGGTCGGTTTCAATGGTAATTCGGATGACTTCATGGGGTATTTTGGTCTTTCCAATGTGGCATAAAGGTTAAATTTGTGGCTCCTGAATTTTCTGATATTGACTTTGCATTTTCTTTCTCTATAATGCCCTCGGTGGTCAGGTTTTGCCCGTAAATTTGGAGACTTGTGTGTCCGTTTATTAATGTTTGGTTAGTCTTTCTTGTAATTTTGACCATGTTTGTGCCCTTTTATTGTTCTTTTCCTTTACCTTATCGGGATTACCCGATGGGGTTGAGCCCGAGGAGTCAGAAATGCCCATTTTTTCTCTCATTTCTTCATCGTTGTCTCACTCTTCAGCTCATCTTCCCATCAATCATTCTCTTATGGGTTAATTACATTTACCTCCCCTGAGGTTTGACCATATTACCAATCAATTCCTGTAATTAATCGAGGAAATTTAGCTAACTTCACTTTAATCCATAAAATCTTCCATAAAATCACCTAATAAGCTACCATAAGTCACCAATTGATCATTATTAGGAACAAAGAGTGAGTTCCAAGCAAAATACCTTAACTCCTCAAGAAAGGTAGTAGCTTAGAGATTTTTCTTCCAAAACAACTCCACCAAGACCTTCAAACTCCCTTAGCAAGTCTATTTTGTGGACTAATTCAAGGTTTAATCGGTTAGATTTCAAGATTTGTGCAAGAAATGGAAGATATAGTTGAAGCTTTCTTTTCTTTTCTCTCAAGGTGAAGCTCGGCCAAGGAGGTGATGAAATGAAGATGATTTGGGTCAAAATTGGAGTTTTAGTAAAGTTAAAGAAAAGTTAGGCAAGTCAAGTTTGACTAGGTAGTGACACTTGGCACTTTGTTGTTGCTTGAAGTTATTTTCTTGTCTCCCCATGGTTAATCCATCTAGGTAACCTCCAATTATCTCCTAACACTTAGGAATTAAATCCCTTTATGCACAATTTAACCTAATTGGCCGAATTTCTCTCACTTAATGCACTAGCGGGCCCCACGTCCAATATACACTCCAAATTTCTCAAAAACTAACTTATACTAGAAAAATGATTTAAAACCTATTTTTACTGATAAAATATTGATAAAAGTAATATAATAAAGAAAATATAAAAAAAACAGGTGCACAGGAATAAAATAATGCCTAAATTTTTTTTTTCTGGGTTCTCACACAAACTCCATGAAAAGTTTGATATTCACCAATGGATTTAGGAATAGAACATACCAAGATCAACTCAATTTTTCCTTGCTTAACCTGCATAAAAGTAGAAACACTAAACAAAGTAGAGTTAAGATCGTTAGAAACAACGTATTATCTCACATCCTTTCTCACAATCAGCTCACTCTTAGAATTTTTAATCTCTTTCTCATGCTCAATAGCTGACTTTTTCCTCTCATTATTCTCAACCTCTTTCTCCTTTTCAACTCCCTCAAATTTTACCTCATCAATCACAATTCCCTCATCTAGCTCTTTCTTCATACTATAACGCTCATGCTCACTTTTCATATATGCTAGATCATACAAAATTGGTCATAAATAAGTGATACAAGTGCAAAACGACGACTATCGAATAAGAAGGAATACTTATTAGTATGTCCATCATACTTAACTTCTCGCCTTAACATCCACGCTTTACCCAACAATACATGTGTCACTTGAATTGGGACTACATCACACAACACCTCATCCACATACTTGCCAATTTGAATAGGTACAAGTGTGTGCTTAGTAACCCAAACATCACCATGAGCACTCGGCAACTTATACGGTTGAAGATGATCAATGGTTGGAAGATTTAATTTGTTAAACATGATAGCGCTTGTAAGATTGACTTCACAACTCCTTTCAATGGCCAAGCTGCAGGTTTTATCTTTGACACCACAACGAGTATAAAACCAACCATGCAATTGAGATTTGACGATGTCCAACTGCTCATCTACACCACGTAATACCACTTCTTTGACTCCCTTAGGATTAAAGAGGTAGATTGGACATTGGGATGAAGTTGTGTAGAACCCCTATGCTTGACATCCTTATTCACCATTTAGTCAAGGCGTCTATGAAGAGGCTCGAAAGTTTCATCCAAAATCTGCTTGAATTCTCCCCTTATTGCATCTGGAAAAAGTTTAAATTTGAAAGCTTGGGAGCTCGTTCCTCCCTCGTTAGTCATGGTGAAGTATAGGGTATGAATCAAATAATGAAGAGAAGCAAAGTTTACCTCGCACACTCCCTCACGTGTATGCTCTCGCTCTCATGTCTAATCGCTCTAATGATCTCACAATGTGTTTTCAAGGCTCCTCGGTCAACTCCTTGAAGAAGTTAGAACTCCTTTCTAGAGTTGTTCAACTTACCAACCAAGATCACAATATTGTAGCAATTGAAAGGAAAAAATGAAGAGACTGACCAATACACGACTCAAAGCTGAAATTCTAAGGATCCTAGACAAGACTCTATCGAAGGAAAGACTCTTGTTATTGCTGGAAATTTGGTTCGTTGCTTTCTTGTTGTTTCGGGCAGGTTGTTTATGGAGTTTGTGGTATTTGGAATGCCCAAGTGGGGTGGTTTTCCAGCCCTTGAAGGTCAACTAATTCGGTCCACAAAGGTCTTGCAACCGAAGTAGGAAAGCGTACCAAGGGGGGGCGGTTTATGAATCTGGTTGGGTTTTTTTTTGGAAGACAAGGGTTTGGGAAAGTTGTTTGGGTCTGATATGGAAAGGGTGAGGGTGTTTTAGGAAGGTTTGAATTCGGTTTCTTGGGTTTCTTGGCTGACTTCAATCCCAACAGCTTTAGGATTAGAAGTGGATCAAGAATGGGACTTGTTTTCCAAGTAGGAAACTAGAGCCGATGCTTTCTTCTCTTTT